>NC_142856.1:12899534-13225367 GCF_061612785.1 Hesperophylax consimilis | reverse complement strand
CTATGACGCCTCTGGATTGGCCAGCGGCGGTTCATGGCTCAGCTTGTCCTTAACGAATCATCGGCCACCCCTGTAATAATACAAAATAGGTTTTTGTTCATAAAAAAATAACAATAAAGGGAAGTGGTGGGCCTCCTCCAGTTCAGGTGAAAAATATCAAAAAGGTGAAATAGCAGGTATATAAACGATGGCCCCAGAAATCTCAAATCTATTTTATTTGAAATAAATATAAGAAATCGCTTGAAATATCAATAAAAATTGAAAATATCAACACGCCAAATAATTCATTATGTACTAATAAGTATTGAATTATTTGGCGTCTTAGAAATAAGACGACAAAGCTCAGTGGTTCAGAGCAACTGACCAGACATCAGAAGGTACTGGTTCAATTCCCGTTGGCGTCATTTATTTTTACTCGGGTAGTATTTTCAATTTGTATTGATATTTCAGGCGACTAATTATTGCTTATAATTATTTTTTATCCTTTATGCTATGCATAAAACCTTGTATTATAAACATTAGTTTATCGTTAAAAAATAATAACTATTTTTTTTCAGTTATTTTTGGAGTTGAAATGTTGTCCTTTTATTAAAAAATACTTTTATCTTTCAAGTCTTGCTGTAAAGCATTCCTGGTGATTTCATGACTTTTGGGTGTGACATATTAGAAAAAAAACATTTCTGATGTTGTTCTTTTATTTTATTATTTTTTTATATATTTTTTTATATTGGAACAATCGGTTTATTGTGTAAATATTTTCAGGAAATCGATGCAGCGCAATACCAAATTGAAATTTCCTGAAAATCTTTGTAGATAAATCGAATTTTAGAAAAAAAAATCGTCTTGGACTAAACAGCGTTAGTAATTTAGTGTTTTTTAAATATAGCACTCTAAGAGACTCAAGCCTCGAGCCGCCACTGGAGGTAATACAAAATTTAAGTATGTGTACAAAAATCAAAATTATAAATTTTTCATAAAATTTCAACGGTCAATTCAGAACGAGAAGAAAATAAAAATACAACCAAGATATAATCCATAAATAAACAACTCAATATATCGATATCTTCGGCCTTTTATTATGAAACAAATTGGTCTTACAAAACTAATATATAGACGGTAAAGTTCTCATTCGGAACCTACTTGTTATACTAAAATATACTTATTATTATACTAAGTACACCAATGAAAAACTCTGAAAGTTTATTCCATAGATTTTCACAGTTTTTTATTGGTGGATATAGTTAGGCAACAATATGACACCACAATATATACGGTTTCAATTTTCGATCTGAGCTTTACCCCGTTGATATAAACAATGAAGTACGAGAAATGGTTATATGATTTCTTCTAGTTATTTGATTCAATTTATTATTATTGCTCAAAATTGTGTGTCAGGTGTTAAGTTTTAAAAATTCTATAATAATGACATTAATACTCAGCTCTCAGATTTTAGCGTAGCTTTTGAATATTTAATCAATATAATAATTTAAACAGCAAGTGATTCTGCAATACCTCACAAGCGATTATAACATTTGGTGAGGTGTTTCGTCTAATGGAATCTAATTTTAGTACTTAACATTAAAAAAATCTTTTTGTATAAACATTTCGGTGCAGTGATTCTATAGTGCTCCCCCTCATTTGCACGCGTAACTAATAGTAATTCTCAATAATGAAAATTAATGCAAGATCTATAAAATAAAACTAAGCAGATTCTTCTACGAATTCTTGTAATATTTTTTAAATTAATTTACTAAAACAATAGACGAAAACTTTAAGTCCGTGGAAAAAACATCATGAATAAATTCGAAGATATTGTGAAATCTGTTGACTTTTTTACCACATAAATTGAAAAAATCAACAACAAAATGGAAAGTGAAATGATGAAAGAAGACATAAAAAAATTACAAATCTCCCAGGATCTACGCACATACATTTAAAAAAAAAACAGTGGATTAACTAGAAAGTAAAATTTATGCTCAAGAATATGAGTCCCAATGTAACAACATTGTGATATTGGAAAACTCATTGGAAAACCTGGTGGCTATGTTCCACAATGTATTTTCAAATGTCTTAAAATTATACTTCTGTTGATATGAATGCAGGTACATCATGGCAGCCTGTTTAAAATTGAAACGTTTAATGATTTGATTAAATTATTCGTTCATATTTTAATATTAACGTGTAATTTAATATTAATATCCCAAACAATTTAAGAGTATGAAAACAATTATGTACTTGTATGTTTCTTCAGAAAAAGTATTTATATTCTTGTTCCACATTTTTAATCAAATTTTGTCTAGTGAATGAATAAATGATTTGGATAAATCCCCTGGGAGGTGCCGGCACATCGAGTAAAAATTCAATCAGCGTGACGACTCCGCCCATGGGCAGACTTTTCATTTAACGATTTTATCCGCATTTGAAGAAAAAAAACTCTTTGTGTTTTTGTTCAACTTTTACAGAATTCGACTGCCATAATAACCAAAATATCAGATAATTGACCAGAATTCAATGCGGCGTGACTAAAGACAATGAAGCTTCTAGTTATATATTCGGCAGCCTTTATTCTCATTACGTTTTTTTTCTACCAATGTTTTTACAAACAAACGTTCAAACGACGGCCCCTGTGGGCGAGAGGTAAGGCTCTCGACTAGTGAACTGGAGGTCGCGGATTCAAATCGTGACGGGTACTAAAAAAATTTTCTTTATTAATTTGTGTTATTTTACAATTTACAAATTGAAAATGAAATACAATTATTTACGGCACGTTCTAGAGTGAAAGATACTCTCAGTATCGCCTTGGTGCAAGAAAACCATTTAGAATTTAAATCTTGTTTAAAATGGCTCTGACCGTATTTGGTGACCAGATCTGAATATCCATGTACTCCCTCACTTTCTTCTTCCCCGTCTCCTTCCCATCCCCACTACTATCAGCCTCACAACATACCACGATTGGGGCTGCCAAAGTCTCAATGAACGGTTGGGAGTAGATGGAACTCTGGTACGGTTTTACATAAAGAAAACCTTTCTGCTGGTTATTATGGGTTACTGTGGGATGTTTGGTAGCTAAAAGTTTAAAACTTACAAGTGTTCAAACGTTATCAAGTGTCGTAATTGTTATTAAGATAAACGGCTTTAGGACCTTTAATTTTGGATTTCGGGCAAAAATACTCAACCAATCTAAAATACTTTTTTTAATCTTAATTTTTTACTGGAACTAGGTCCCAATGATCGAGTGGTTAAAACGCTGTCCAGGTATGACCAAGATATCCTGGGTTCGATTCCTAGTTGTGACCGTTATCTTTTTATCTATTTCATGTGTTATTTTATATCTATCAGAGTCTCAAAATTCTTTTGTGAGAGCAATTCTGTGGTACAAAATTATATTTCAGCAAATAAATAACCCCTTACATATAAACAGGCTAGAACACAATCATAATACTCGTTTTAACTTTAAGGAAGGACTTAATGTACCTAGGCATACAAATAAATATGACAAAGAACGTTAAACTATATGATTCCCAGTTGTTTTAATATGTTACCCGCTGAAATTAAAAACTGTGCCCAAAACAAACAATTGGTGAACTTACTGAAGACTTGGCTTACTGAAAGAATCAATTTGCATAAGCTTACAAAGACATATTATTCTCAAGACTTTTGAAATTGTTATTTATGTTTTTCATAATTTTCTTTTGCTATATTTCTGCAAAATTATTATTTTTTTGTTTTATTATACATAATTGTAAAATGGAACTGTAAACTCACTATAATAAGATTTATAATGTAAAGAACCCATGAGACAAACTGCTAAAAACCAGTTTATCGGGACTTTTGTACTTTATATTTGTAGGTATAAGTATGTAATATATAATGAAAAAAAATCAAAAGCTTCAGCTAATGCATATCACGGTTATGTGCTATTTTACATGTTTATTGTGGTTAAAATTGTGATATAATATAGGCCATTTTATAATTAAAATTTGCTTGAATTGAGATGCAACTTTCAAATGTTAAGTTAATTGTTATTATTAGAAAAATAATCTTACCATACCTAAGCAGGCACTATGTCGACGTAATAATATATAAAATCTGAAAGGCGTTTTTATAAAAAGATTGTGTTCCATCGTAAGTCAGTCGTTAATTATAATTTAAAATGTTATTTTTCATTATTTTCATCTTTTATTTCTTCAAATTTTTTCAGTGGACCCAGTAATCCTTCGCTACTGCTAATGTCTTTCTCAGGCATCTCCGACTTATTCAACCATTCAACACATTCATTTTGGTGCAGAGGCATTGTTTTAATTATTCCTTGGGCGTCCCAGACTTCTGTTACCATTTAAACCAATCTCTAAACATTCCTGGCACTAATACAAACAAACGTTGAAATATGATGAATATAATATGTTCAACGATATCGGTCGACTGCTTTTTATAGAAAATAATTTTTTTTACATCAAACACTAACTCAAACAAAATTGCTAAAGTTTTACTCTAAAATCATGATTAATTGAATTTTTAATAGCCTGTGTTTTATAATTAAAACATAAAATAAGTAAAGTAGAATATATCCGTATTAGGTATTTGCTATACCTTTTGATTAATTTTATTTTTATTTTCAGTTAGTGGTGTATTTTGGCCTCATTTCCAAGCTTAAGTTTTATTTGAATCAGGCAGCCAGCCATTCCTCTTACCCGTAAGTCAATCCATGTCAAAGGTCAGAATAATAAAAGAGTACGTTTGATACGATGTACGAATGTGAGTGAAGCATGGAGTGTGTACCAAGATAGAGTTGTGTGGTGGTCTATACTCTGTACTACCACAATTATAATTCACTAGCTGACGTGTACCCGGTGTTGCTGGGGATTTTCCTTAGGATATAGACGTATTCGGTCACTGACTTTTTTGTAGGCCTTTTTAAGATATACAATTCCGTATTACATTATTTTGATGTATCTCATAAGTTTTAGCCAGCATTAGCAATGTAAGCGCGACCAAAAATATATATTTTTTACGACTTGATAAAGAAACATGTACTTTTTATAATATAATATGATTGCATTATATATTTAATTCAGAAAGAAATTCTCTAAATGATACTGAGAACTCTACCAAAAGCCGTTGCGTAGTTAAGAAGAACTAAGCGCACAAACAGACACACGCGGATCGCGACATTATTTTATACTTTTTAAAGATAATTAATAATGCATGTTTTTTTTTCATAACGCATACTTTCGCCCTTTGGAATAAGTTGCCTCCTATCAAACGTCGCAACAAATGTAAATAAAATATTTAATAAAAGAATATAACACATATTGTCATAAAATGTTCATTCATAAAACAACTTCCCATTCCCAGTAGCCAAAAGAAAACGTTTTTGCATCTAAACATTTAGAATGCTTAAAATAATATAAGTCATTCATTTTTTCTGTGAATTTAATTCACAGAAAAAATTCACCCTCGGGGTGCTTAAGAAATTAGTCGGTTTGTTTTTTTATGTATATTATGTTAGTTCATGTAAAATTTTACATATATAAACTAATATTGAACCTCAAATTTTTTACAGTATTTTGGCAGTAAACAACAATATTTTTCAAATAAATTCATTCTTAGAATGTATTTCAGACTTTCAGACATTTCATTCAACATCTTTAATCCTTTATAAATTAAGCAATTCTGTGATTCTGTTTTCCTCAAATGCGGAAATTTAATTCTAATGATATTTATGAATATTTTTTATGAATCATCAAGACATACTTCTCTACTTCTGGCACTTTTTTATTGAAACCAATTATGTTTCTCTCTCATTTAATTAACCTTTCCTTAGTATACTTATTAATTACTATATTTTTAATAACTTCGAGCTTGTTAAGGTTTCCTTTGCTGGCCAAATATAATATTGTGGAGCAGTAGTCTAATTGTGGAGCAACCATTATTTTAAAAATGATCTCTGCTTAAAGAGAAAATTTACCTAAAAATATTTTTTTGATAATTAATAACAGATACTACCTACGTATTATATAAATAGTATGTAGGTAAATAAAAGTTATTTTTTCTCTTAATTATTTGATGAAAAAAAAATTATGTTTTGAATAATTCCAACCAACGTAACGATATAATGTAAGAATGTAATTAAAAATTCATTATGTTTTTAAATTAGTTATCAAATTAATATAATCAGGTTGAAAACAAACAAAAAATAATCATTCCGCAAACTCTGGGTACATTTACAAAAATTGGTTTTTCATCTGCCAGCCTTCTGATAAAACTAATTAAGAGTTTTAAAATATTCACGAAATAATTGACGAATAATAATTACGGTTTATTAATTAGTTTGTACTACGCGGATTCATAAATAAACATGATCTGAATTCTGGCGTTATCGCATTTTATTTTCGGGGCGTTTGGCAAAGCTGGATTACATTTCATGTAGGTATGATTCGTGGAAATGAGGAAAAAATTATATTTTTAAGACCACTTTTATTTTACTACACCTAAACCTCACGGATCTCATTTGTACTGCATTCTGTCTATTTGTATCTTTCCTCTTTAAGTATCATAGTTCACTTCCACACATAACATACATCAGGGTTTGGTATTAGGACTCAAATGTGGACTACTACTGAATTCGTTAAAATTAGTATCATCAATTATTCATCAATATATTAGAGTCCTAAGTAGGTAGGTACTTTCATTATTTTACGTTTTTTATGCACATGGAGAAAAAAAAAGCTAATTTATTTATAATCTCTTCAAATTATTAGTAATCCGTTTAAAAATGGGAGTGCAGGCACTTAATGAATGAATTGAATACCTGAAAAAAATTTCATCTGATAGTATTATTGTCCCAGCGTCTGGACGATGTAGGCCCTCTGATTGGTCAAATTAAAATTGTCTGTTTCGGGTAACTTGAATATTAAGGCACGATTCCATACTAAAATAGGATCGCCTCATAATAATACGAGATTTCTTCAAAAGCATCGTTTCTACTCATATAATTTTTGGATAATATCGAAGAAAATATGTTTTAGAAAGTTCATAATCCATTGGATTAATTACATTACAATGAAAATTCTCCACAGTTACGTGATTATGTTTGACGTTTATAAAAATTCACGCGTTTCTTCAAGATGGCCGACAGAGCGCACCTCTGGCGGTTTAAAACCGAACCAAATGCCTGGCGCGAATATTTAAATATGCAGCTAACAATACTTGACTACTTACCATTAACAAGCGTTTTATAAGAAGATTTCTTCTGGAAGCTTATCACTTTGTAATGGCATTTATCATTATTATTTATATATTTTTTTCTTATTAATTATATCTGATTTTATATTGGCATGTTTTCTAATTTCTAAAATTTCAAAATTATTTATTTACGATGCTTTATATCCTGAGTGAAGTATTTTAAGACCTGAATTTTTATCGAAAGTGTGATCATTATTCAAAAGATTATTTGCAAACTCAGATTCACTATTTCCATTTAAAGCCCTGCGATATTTTTTAGTTCTGACTTCAAAGTTTCTATTGGTTCTACCTTTGTAAAATAAATTACAATCATCTCAATTGAGTTTTTAAACTCCTGATTTTTTTGTTTGAATTTTGCTATCTTTATTATTAAGAATATATTTCTTCATTGTTATTAGTGTAAAACGCCAGTTGAATGGTACCAGGATTGTTTATATATATATATAATTTTAGAAGTATCGTTATCCACAAACAGAATTCTACGCCATTGTTTATTTCTATCTTTAGAAAGACCGTTTGAAGAGAATGTGTTTAATTTTTTTATTTAGTATTTCAACTATCAATTTATTAGAATAACGGTTATTAAATGCTATTTGTCTTATGAATATATTGTTTTATGGTTATATGCTATTTGTTTTTTTCAGGTCTTAAAATACTTCACTATAATTAATTTTGAAATTTTAGAAATGAGGAAACATATTAATATAAAAGCAGATATAATTAACAAGAATTTTTTTATAAACTCTCTTTTAAATATTTTCCCACTCAACTGGTCTTTCCCGTCTGACGATATTGTAATTCCTAATTATTATAAACCCAGCCTACTCTTACCCCTCCCCCCTCCTTCCACTTCTTCTTTGCCAATTGCAATCTATATTTAATTTTTGACTTCGGTGTATACACAATAAAATGTAAACATTATATTTATTTATTTAATGGACAATTTGCATAGCGCCGCTTTTGTGAGATATCACCTCAGGGGCGCTATATTGTAATAATCTACCTTTATATATAGATTTTTACTCTCCTGATGAAGGTGTATATATAATCTAGCTTTAAACTTTATTAGATACAGTAACAGTTGTAGGTAAAGAATTACCACCAGTTGGAGTAAAATTAACACATTTTAATTAAACCGACTGCTAATTTCATCGCACAATTACCCTCCTTTTATTCATAAACACGGGTACAATTAATCAATATGTAATAATCTATCGTTAAAATTGTTAAAACTATCTTTAATTGTGACAAACTAAACGATATTGATTCAACTTTTAGACATTGACGGTTGTAACACATATTCAAGCACTGCAAGTCTCCTATGAGCTAATTATATTACGTACGATAACAGTTAATATCAGTTGTAGACATGTAGTCAATAAAAGTGTTTCATTTGAAATAATCCATCACAAATACGTAAAATTTCATTTATTCAAACAACTTTCATTCTTATTATGCGTAAATTTAGCATGTTATTATTAATTAACTCCTTCCTGTTCCGTGTTTTAACAATATATATATACTCACCCTCTCTCTGTGAATGTTCTAATATCTATCTATTAAATGTAACTGTTGTTAATATCACTTAAAATGGGCGAAGCTGAACTAAGAGCCGCCCGCAGGGCCTAGCAGAAAAAAACCCGCGGAGCGGGTTTTTAACTGCTAGTAGTATACTAATTTACTATCACAATGCCTGAACACGTGTAGGTACATAAAAACCTAGTATTTTCATATTTCGTCACTATATGTATATTGTCAAGACAAACACAGGTGCGTGAACACATGTTCCGATATTATTACGAATTTATTAAAAGTTCGAAAACGAAAACGAAATTTTGAGAACGGCCTGCAATCCCATTTTCAACCGGATTACGAATCATTTGAAGATATTCTTAGTAAATTATCGATTTCCATTTATCTCCACGTAGTGAGGATGAATGTAGTAGGGGAAATAGAAAGGGGGTGGGGAAGGGAAAGGTTTAAACATACCTGACTCTCCAGACCTTATTACCAAGCGTGACTTAAGCTATTTCAAGCCACGCGTTGATTCTGATTCTATGGTCTCTGACCAGGGTGATATTATTTACTATTATTTGAACGGAGAATCACGTAAATATATACAGGACTTATTCAAGTAATAAGGTAATATGTATTACTCAGTCGTGGCAAATACCGTCTTAATGTTTTAATACCTCTCAAACTTTTCTTACATAATACATTGTGGTGGAAAGAATTGAGCAACGACACACACGTTCTAATAATAAATTACTAGCAGACAAAAATCTACGTTCTTAAGTTGTGTACGGTTTTTTCTGACATTTTCACATCGGTGATGCTGTTTGAAAACTTCAACGGTTCTTTTTGAAAATAACAGAGGGTGTCACTTCCGTTTATAACAATCCTAAACTGTACAGTCATTAGGATAATAATACTATCAGATTGTCGGTGTTCTCGATTGTCTGGAACCAGTGGTGGGACCATGATCTCCCCAATTGGGGTACGAGAATGTATGAGGTGGGGAAGGGAGTTCGAGGAGAAGAATGTTGAGATCCACCTGATTTTTCAGATCTGTTCACCTAACACGTCTATAACCATTTCAAGCGAGGTTTCTATTCTAAATATTGGTATGTCATCACGACGATACTGAAAGTACATACAATTTGTAAATGTGTTAATATTATGGTAAAGAATTCAAAGGCCTCCAATCTTGGTAGTTTTTATAGAGATCAGTGTTAAACGTCATCCCCTTCAACGGTATTATTAAGAACTTTTGTAGGCATTTCTTTTCACCATACAAGAAAATTCTGCGAATTAATTATTTCTCACTCTCTCTCTCTGGTTTCAATCCTGGGATTGGTTTGCAGCAATTTCATCTAATCTCCTCTTCCATTCTTCCCTGTCTTGTGCGGCTCTTTTGACTTCTGCATATGATGAGCAGCGCACGTCCACCAGCAGGTCCTCCAGGTACTCTCGGCGTGGGCGTCCCCTAGAGTTGGTCCCCTCGGTCATACCCTCCATTATGACATGCAAGAGGCCTTCTTGTCGTATAACATGGCCGATCCATCTTGCACGCCTTTCGGACAAGGTCCTGGGCTAGCTTTATTTCTCACTAGCTAGCTCTATTTTTTAATCCTAACACTTCTTCGTAAGAACCCTAGTCATTATTTTGTAAGAAAAACAGTTCATATAATGCAAAAATCTTAATATAAAAAATTCAGCCTAAGTAGGTTTGTACTCGCAAAACTCGATATCAAAAAAAATTAAGCTTATTGTTATCAGTTTCAGGATATTTAGAGAGTGGTTTTAATGGTAGACGATCTCAGGGACGCCTGAGGAATACTGCCGTGGTAACTAATAACAGTATCTTCCTCGAGACTCTCAAGGAAGACGCTGTGTTTTTAGTTTCCATGGCAGAATACTTATCTCGGTATCTCATTCAGCACCGAAATGAGATACGCACTACGCAGTCAAATTAAATTTTATGTAATGAAGTTTTAACAGTAACAATGTGGTGTTTAAGTATATGCATATAAGTGAATGATGGAAGAAGTCAGAGACGCGGAGAGAATAAGTGATTTAAAGATAGATGTAGGTATTTTTAATGTGTTTGATATTAAATTTTGAAAATATTTTACCGATTATTTTCAAAAAATATAATATAAATATTTTACCGATATATTGAAATTATTTAACTTGTATAACTCGCAACCAAAAAAACACTTGTATAACTCAAATCAAAACATTCTTAGGGCCAAAAGTATATAACTTCATACCAGATGCTTTGAAAAGGGAAAAGACAGGTGTTCTTCGTAAATTAACCACTTCTTGGCTTCATCAATTAGGATGAAAAACAATGGACCTAAAAAACAAAAACGGAGACAAAGACGAAGACGAAGACTAGGATGTGGACGAAGCGAGAACGAGGACGAGGACGCGGACGCGGACGAGGATGAGACAAAGACAAAGACAAAGACAAAGACAAAGACAAAGACAAAGACAAAGACAAAGACAAAGACAAAGATAAAGACAAAGACAAAGACAAAGACAAAGACAAAGACAAAGACAAAGACAAAGACAAAGACAAAGACAAAGACAAAGACAAAGACAAAGACAAAGACAAAGACAAAGACAAAGACAAAGACAAAGACAAAGACAAAGACAAAGACAAAGACAAAGACAAAGACAAAGACAAAGACAAAGACAAAGACAAAGACAAAGACAAAGACAAAGACAAAGACAAAGACAAAGACAAAGACAAAGACAAAGACAAAGACAAAGACAAAGACAAAGACAAAGACAAAGACAAAGACAAAGACAAAGACAAAGACAAAGACAAAGACAAAGACAAAGACAAAGACAAAGACAAAGACAAAGACAAAGACAAAGACAAAGACAAAGACAAAGACAAAGACAAAGACAAAGACAAAGACAAAGACAAAGACAAAGACAAAGACAAAGACAAAGACAAAGACAAAGACAAAGACAAAGACAAAGACAAAGACAAAGACAAAGACAAAGACAAAGACAAAGACAAAGACAAAGACAAAGACAAAGACAAAGACAAAGACAAAGACAAAGACAAAGACAAAGACAAAAACAAAGGCGAAGACCAAGACAAAAAATAATTATTATTTTAATTAAGTATTGAAATTATAAGTTTTTATAACTAAATTAATATAAGTTTTTCCTATATTTTTAAATTAATATAAGTTATGATAAATAGCAAAATATGAGGTTGAAAAGTGTTGAGGCAAAAAGTTTAATATGCTAAAGTTGTTCAGGTACATGATTTTTACTATGATTTAAAATCTATTCATAAAGGGGAAAGAAATAATAATAAAGGATTAGAATAAGAGGTTCTCCATGTGTACGGTGTGCGCGTTACTTTAATTCAAAATTTCTGAAGGTTATCGCTCAGATAATTTTGTGTTATACAGCCTTATATTATAAAACATTCCAAGTGAAAATTCGATTGATTTCTCTCAGTATTAAAAATCTTCTGTTGCTGGGTTGTTTCTCTCGATGGTGACTTTGCTTTTGTCAATGTGAATTATTTAAATCCAAGATCAGCAACGATATCACCTATCACAAGGCTATAGGTAAATAAATCAACGCCAACTCCAGTCGTTGATTTCAGTGATCTCACTTTCGCAGAATCCGGCACAAAGACTTTATGTAAACTATCCACGCTATAATCAAACAAAAAGTGAAACACAAAACTCGTGTTCTAAGATACTCAAAATATTGTTAAGTCAAAAATAATTATTAGCAATTACGAGGCTCTGGGGATTTTTCCCTTTTTTGTTTTACCACGTAAATTGGATTAATTATGTAAAAATATTGTAAGATTTAATTAGGATTAAGAAGCGAAGAGCTTAAAAAGAAATTAAAATTATGGAATTCATAATTTTATATGAAAGCCTACATTAATTAATTCATTCGAATTATAATAATATGTTTGTAATTTATGTAAAAAATAACCAAGACCAAAAATAATTTCATTTGTAATTTGTGTCTTTTTATTTCTTTGTAAACCTTTCACGAAAGTTGTTCCCAAATGTATTTGTTTGCAATGAAATGTATTTATTTAAGGAGATTGAAAAATGCTGAATGCTTCATGCCGTAAATGAATTTTATCTGCTTGCAGCCAGTAGAACTTTTGCATCTCTTTTTGCGAATTTTGTGAGGCTTTAGAAAGTAAAGGAGGAGATTGTTTTGATTATTTACGAACAAAACCTTTTCTTATAGGTATATTTTATTTTGAAAAGTTTATTATTTTCTAAAAAAATCTGCCACATAATGCAATAAAACCATAACCGAAAAGAGGTTCGTAAATTGAAGATCTTACAGTTTTTATGTGTCCGATACTTTATTTTTTTCTTTGGTTATTATAAAACATTTAAAGAAAATACTCGATCATATTAAAGATGTGTTCTACCCGCAATATTAAATTAAATATTTCTAGGCCATCAAATTTAAAAAAAAATACATTATTTATTTCATTAGTTAATTTATTTATTTTATAGCTACTTTAATGGAATTTATACATAACGTATTATGACTAGTTTTGGATATAACGTCCTTTTCTTCTTTAGGACAGTATTTTAAACTAAAATAAATGAAGTAAACGTTCCTTGGATTAGTGTCCTGAAAAAGACGAGGATAAACCCAAAACTATTCTTACGTTACGTATTAATTATAATAAAGTGTTTAAAAACGAAGTAAGTAACTTTTCATTTTAAGTACCGGCTTAAAATAAAATGCGAAACAATAATTTTCAAAGTAAAAGAATTGGTAAACTAAGTACCTACCGACTTACACTACGATTTTATTTTCTCATCAAAACATAACAAACAGCTAGTACCCGTGGCGAAATATTCCATTGAGATTTGGATTATATTGAGAAGCAGATACACACAAATTCTGATAGCTTCTAACAGAAATGTCACGGTAAATATGTCAGAGGCTCGAAGGGTTAAAAAATATCCTACATTTGAAATTCGGCAAAAAATGATTCACTCAATAAAACTGAATTTCCTAAATCACATTATTTCTGTTTGAAAACCATCAAAAGGAAATAAATACGTGATAAAAATACCTCTAAATTACAAGTTCGAGGCGTATTTTCGTAACAGATGCTTTTCTTTATGAGGCTTTATATTTTTTATTTAGTCCAGCTCAACAACAACCCTCAACTTGGACGTTATTATTTCTATTCAGCCCCATTTCGCCACATGACCCGACAATAATAATTCCTTCAGTTTATTTCTCACAAGAACTGTTTATAACTTTGCCACTCAATTTCAGCTGAAGTTGGTCCTCGGGAAATTGGCAAAATTTAGTTTCCTTTCTTCACGCAATCAAACTTTGTGACAAAGGAGAAAATATCATTTGAAACCAAATGATGGCCGGTCAACGCTTTTGTATTTGTTGATGTTATTATTGAAGTGGAGTTATTGAGATGTAAACCTTTGAAAATATTATTTATTTCTTTAATATCTTGGTTCTGAAGAAAGAAAAAGGTACCAGGGTAATGAATAACGTGGCAGATTAAACCTACGATGCCTCGGTGGCAACCCGATACATTTATCAACTTGGCTACTAACTGATCGAATGAAACATTCTTTATTTGTTGTCGAAATCGCAGCATTCTATCTGCTTTTATTTGTGTGTGTTTTTTATTGTAAATACCGCAAAAAAATATATACTGCTCCCAACTGTCTTAAACCAATCGGAATATAGCGTTCCCAAATGGGATTTGTTATAAGGCTCAAGGAATTGGAGTGGGGAAGAAAATGTGGATGAGAAAGGTAAGGAATCATTTGGCTATTCAGATTTGTTCGACAAACACGGCTAAAGCAATTTCAACTAATTTATATATTTTATTTTTCGCCCAGAGAGCTTTCACATTAATTAAAGGAATGTAACATTAACATGAGAAATAATTTTGAACAGAAAGAAATTATTTAAAAAAAAAATCACTACATAAGAAATATACACTTACTATACAGAATGAACAACGATAGTATGTTATGTTTATGGGTCGAGATAGTCCAGCTGGAGAAGTCAAACGGTCTCCCTCAACCAGCTTCCTGATTCGGCCCGCCATGACCTAGGCAGAACTCACTCTGTTTACCTGGGCATTCCTGCTAAGTCACCAAACGTAGCGAACCACTTGGAGTGGCTTATGGCAGAGGTATTGGTTATCCAATATCACCTTCCAAATCGAAAATGGTGGTCTTTCACCAGGGCAATATCTTTAGTGTCTATCACTCTGTAATTTTTATAATATCATACGGTACAAGAAGTAACTGCTCGTAGTCATTGATTCTAGTGCATCGCCTTCAGCGGAACGTCGTGAGTTGGCTCAGTCAGTCTCAGTGGTGAATGCTAAAATCGCAGTATTAATTGCACAAGGAAACGTAGATATGCAACTATGGATTATCGATACTTTAGAAGACAACAGAATATTAAATTTATCAGTAAAAGTTGAGGCGTTTCTTTGGGGCAACAAAGGCTGTCCAATACTTGCACCGCAAGTAATGTTTGCATGTATGTATATACAAAAGGCTTGTGAAAGTGAAGGAAATATAAAGGCATAAAAACGGTTAGGTGGAGATTGCTCTATACTATTGAAGTTTGCACTTTCAAGTTTGAATTTTTAATGTCAAATAAATTGAAAAACGTTGATACTTGACTGTCATGCCTAACAGCTTACCGCAATTTGATCAAAATCGTAAAAGAGAAAAGATAATATTCATTTAACGAGGAATTTAACGTGGATTTAACCTGAAAACTCCAAACGTCGAAAAACAAAAACAGTGCTGATTGTCCTTTTAATTATCAAATTTTATTTGATAATATTTGAAACAATCCAATCTAAGTCACATAATATAAAATAACCAGAGTTGTAGATACTTTTAGAATCACCCTGGTAAAAGGTCACCCTTCAGAATCCAAACGTTAAAATGGCATTAGCCGTATTTGGTGACTAGATCAGAATAGCTAGGTATTTCCTAACCTTCCTTTCCCTATCTGCGTCTTTTCCCTCCAGCCTCACAACATATCGCAATTGGGGTTGCCATAGTCGCACTGGGTCCGAACAGTCCAGAGCAGTTGGGACTCTTTTGGGAGTATTCATAACACCCAAATCATTTACCTTCGTATTGGAAATCATGAAAAATCAAAAATAAGCGCAAGCATAAGACAAAAAAATCTGACGTGAGTGATTTCCAGCTAACTGAATAAAACGTCATATATATATTATTATTACTTTGATTCGCCTTTAGGCCGATCAGGGCTTTTAAAAAGAAATTTGTCGTTCACACGAATGCTTATGCACATTGAATAACGGCTCTGCACGACTCTGAAATTTGTTCCTGAAAATGCTTTAGCATTTTACTTTGCGAGTTGTGAGTGCACTACTTTTACCCTGTTTCCCTACGTGACATACATGTTAAGATTCTGGGAGCACTCCATATATAATATTCGAATGCTGTATATAGACGAAATAATTTTCCATCCTATCCGATCGGCATTTGGCGAGGTTGTTAGCGCGGTTGACTCCAGTCTCTTGGATGGGTTCAAACCATTTTTTTAGTGTTTTAAAAGATATTTTAAATGTCCACAGCTGTTAAGAGGAAGCTACAAGCCAAAAATGTGTATATTCTTGGTATACCTTATATTGTAGGTAATAAGCATTCAAATCGCTTGACAAACGGAGTCTAAAAACGTTCGATTTCAAGCAAAAAAATGGTTACTACTTATTTTGTAAAATTTTATAAGAAAGCAAAAAATTTAATCAAGTGAAACTATCACAGATAATCTTAGCTATAAAACTGTATTTTTTAAAAGTTGTTTCCTATGCGTTCATACATTTCTATTGAAAAAATATTTTTTGGAGTAGTTTATATTTTTTATTGAGTAATTTATTTTTTATTTGTATTCTACTCAAGCGAAGCGATAGGAAAACCTTCAATTTAACTCAAGCATATTTTTTGGTTTTTATAATGTACACCAATTCGTTATAAAGATCAATCAAAATATATCAAATATATTTAAAGCCTTTATTTATGATCATTATTATTTATCATTACTTCCCAGTAATTTTCTAAAAATTATTAATGTTGATTAAAAATTTTTTTTGTCTATTTTGTGATTTAAATTCATAAAGTTTCACTTTAGTGAATAGTAAATAAAATTATATGAATGAATTTTCTGAAAAGTAAATATTGGCAATGTTCAGAAAAAAAAGTAAAAATAAAAAAAAAATCTAGATAAGCACTTGATTTAACTTTAAATGTCCTGGTTTTATCCTGGTGTTGGTAGAAAATATTTCACAATTATGAAAAGATGCCGGTTCTTTACCGTCAAGTGCATAAGATACAAGGTCACTCTGAAACGTCTTTTCATCCCGGGATCTCAGTGAACATAACTAGGATGCCACAAGGATCAACCTGTTACGATAAATAAAGATATAGACTAACTTGGTATCGATGTACTTTAAGATTCATGCTTCCGCTTTATGGGTTTTCAGATCAAGTCATTGGAAAATACAGATCATGTTTCATGTGTTCATTTAGGTTTTCACATTTTAATACATAGTACATGACTTACAGATTAAATTAAAGAGAATTTCAGAAATTTTAATATGGAGAAGCAACTCCAAAGTCTGTACGAAGAGAGGGTGGAATTTTTATTTACGTAAGTGTTCAAAGCAGCGTAAGACAGGGACGCCTGGAGGTGCCTTGATGAGGTGATGCGCGACGGATCCTTGACCCGAATATAACTCGGGGAAGAATATGATATGTGATATTTTGTGACAGGATAAATCATCAAAATGATAATTCATCACATTTTTAAAAAGTTATATAAAGTCATGGAAAGTGATGAAACAAAAACTTTATTAACTGAGTTAAGTAGGTTAGGTTGGGTTGTTTTTTTTTCATCATTTTTAATGACTTTGTATCACTTTTTAAAGGTGTGTTGAATAATCACTGTGTTGAGTTATCATAGAACCGTGATATTTTTATGTCCTTATCTTTGCATTAAAATTATTACTGACTGATTTTATGTTCGATTTGAATTTATCTGTTAATTTGTTCTGTTACGTTCCGGTTCCGGTTCAAGATGGTGGCCGTGTTGGATGTTACCTTTTTATCCCCACAGAGTTTGCATAATTGTGGTTCCTACTATACCAAATCAGAGTAATCAATATTATGGTTTCTACCTGGCTGAAGAAAGTTTGAAAAAAGAATTTTTGCAGAGATGGTGATCTCTTTGGACAAATTGATTCCTTATTTTAAATTTAAAAATGTATTTTACTTAAGATATGCATGTTTTATAATTAAATAGGTAACTTACTTGTGTAGTTTATAAACAAATATTTAAATGAGTACCCACTTAATCGTATAATGTTTTCAGAGGAAATTTTCGATAAATTTAGCTAGTTTTTTGCAAAAATTAATTTATGTTTGCCTTTTACATGATTTACAAGACAGAGATAACAAAAGTTTTATTGGTTTAGGTATCATAAATTTAAAATAAAAACAAAAACTTAAAAAAATGAACATATAACTTATGTACATATAAGTTAAATGTTTATATATTATATACTTATATTATTTTTCTTATATAAAGTATTGTTCTAGTTTCAATATTATTTTATGTTACTGTGACATGTTTTACTAATATTGTTTCATATTCAGTTTAGCAATTAAACATTATTCATACTTTAAAAACTCTGCGTGTAATTTAGCAATAGCTCACTAGGTATATTTTGTCCTTAAAATCCATGTAATAGCTCGTCTGTGCGAAAAACTAAATAAATTAAAAGAAACATATTACATGGCAGTGATAAATGTGCATTTTGAGGTATAAGAAATGTTAAAATAGAGAGAAAAAAGCAGTTTTTAAATTGCAGTTGGCATAAAAATAATGATAAAGGCTCATAATAGATCATTGAAAAGACAAAGAAGAAAATAAAAATTCACGCAATCGCTCGTATGCGATGACCTTCAACTTGAGCGCTAGGAAATTGTATTTAAATTCATTAAATTATTTATATATTTTTAAAGTGCTAGAGAGCCATTGAATGCACCTACATTTTATCGTTATCGCATATTTTTAGGATTCATGAAAAAAATAAAAAATTAATGCGTGAATTCTGTTTATTTACTTTAAAATTGCCGTTTGTTTTACCTACTTGGAGCTTTATTAAATATTATGACTTTTTTGTTTTTTCTATGGCCTAGTTGATAAGCACTGTTTTAAATTTTAATTTTTACATGCATTTTTTTATATGTAAACACATAATCAATGATTTGTAAGAAAGAATATTACGATAATTTCGGTTCAAGGAATGTCAATAACAAATAAGTCGGAAGAGATGCGAAAGGTCTTTTATTAAAATGTAAAACTACTAAATTAGCCTTATAATTAAGCGAAAATTTCAACGCGCTGAATAATTCCAATAAATGTTTTAAAATGTCTCGTCAAATTTCCCACATTTTGGACAGCGTGAGCTCGCGGGCATTTCCAAATTAGCCAAAATGTGGCCAAATACGGTCATATATATCTTAAATACTGGTAAAAATCGTATAAAAGCGAGAAATAGGTGCAGATATAGGAAATAGGTTAGTCCTGGAATTATTGTCACAGATTTTTTTTTGGAGTCAAAGTTGATTAGGCAAAGAATTTAAATATTGACAAACTCATCCCTCACTTCACTGTACTTTTGAAAAAGGTAATTTTTTAATAGTGTAATAGAAGAAAAACTATTGAATTTCTGTGTTCCATGTAGACATTGTGGACTGGAGATATTATGAAGTAACCTAACCAGTGTACCTTTAAAAAGCGCTTATCTTCCGGAAGATTACCTTCCGGGGGCAGTGGAGAGATTGTGGTATTGGAGGGGGTGGAGGAGGTGGTAAAAAGAATGGAGGTCGAACAAAGTGAAAAATAAAAACGGGCTGTGTCTTCGCTCGTTGGTAAGTAACTTTTAATCAACTTAACCGCCTGGACCGCTCTCCTAGCCCTCATCGCCCGGAAACTAAGATTATACAACTGCTGAAGAAGGCTTCAGAAATATCGTATTTTTTCTTGGTTTCCCTACTAACAATAACATTACAAACGTAACAAAATAAAATAGGAATACTATCATGGTTCTTAGGCTGGAAATAAGACCAAACGTACCGTCGGTTATCCGACTACGTAGTGCTGACCGGAGGTCCCCGCACGCAGCGCGTGACACTAGCAGTTTTTCATCATTCGCCTACACATTACCGCAAGAAACCGGCGGATACGTCGCACTATTTCAAGCCTAAATATTTATAGTTTTTATATTAAGAAATTCGTGTATTTCCGGTGTATAATGTTTACCGGTTTTTACTTATTTTTTATTTGAAATCAGTGAATGACTGAAATTTATGATGAAACTGGGAATGGTCAAAAATTATAAAAGTTGATTATAGTTAAAGCGTTTTTAAATCATTATAATGGAGTTCCACCATGAATCTTCAGTATAAAAAATAGAAATTTTAAGAAGGGATCCATTAATATTCAGACTAAAAGTGCTAACAAATTTTTTATTACAAATTTTTTATTCCTCACTATTTGCATTAAATACAAACTCATCTTTAAGAGGAAGCTACAAACCAAAAATGTGTATATTATTGGTAAACCTTATTTCGTAGGTAATAGGCATTAAAATCGCTTGACAAAAGGAGTCTAGAAACGTTCGATTTCAAGCAAAAAACTGGTTTTTATTTTTTTTGTAAATAATTTTATAAGAAAGCAAAAAAGATAATCAAGTGAAACTGTCACAGATAATCTTGGCTATAATACTGTATTTTTTTAAAGTTGTTTCCTTTACGCGTTCATGCATTTCTATTAAAAATATATTATTTTTAGTAGTTTGCATTTATATTTTTTTTGAGTAATTAATTTTTTTATTTGTATTCTACTCAAGAGAAGCGATAGAAAAACCTTCAATTTATCTAGAGCATATTTTTTGGTATTCATGATGTTCACTAATTCGTTATAAAGATTAATCAAAATACCGATTTGAACCAAATAAACCTCTTAATTACGTAATGTGAAAATGCTGACTTTTTATGGTGAACGGTGATGGTTATAGATCTCTCGCAAAATAATAATAGAGTTGAAAATACTTTAAGTTAAATCATAATTATACTACTCTTTATCTATATCATAGATTTCACTGCCATACATCAGGTTGATAATAAAACTATCATATTCATCACTTATACCATAAGTGCTATTAGAATGGAGTATAAGTGCTAGAGCACCCAAAAATTAATATTTTCATCTCAAGGCCATGTAAAATCATTGTTTTGAAAATTTGATTAGCTAGAAATATAATAAATTCACTAATTGAATAGTGCGAGTAGAACACAACTATATTATATTATAAAGCATATTTTTAATAAATATCTGTATAAGCCGGAAAAAATAATGTATCACGCCGTTCAAATGCTTTAAAATGTAAAATATCCTTTTTAAAAAACCCTTTTCGGATTTGGGTTATATTGTATAATGTGTTAAATTAAGTTCTTAAGAGTAAGAAAAAAAATATCAAGAACTTCAAAAAATAAAAATAAAATCCATTTTTGCATTCGATCTACTTAAAAGTCATACCTATTTAATGAATTACTGAAGGTATAAAACGATTTATAGTCCAAAAAATATGTGACTACACCAACGTAGACATTTGTAAACCAGGCTTTAAAATTTACAAAAAGTAGTCACATGCATAAAAACAATAAAATCAAATATAATAACAATAGTGGCACCATCAATGCAACGTATCTTCTATATTACTGCATCGCCCGGGTTCCAGGGCCGGCGAAAGCGGTAGGTGGTATTGAGCGCCAGAATTTGGCGCGAAAGCCTCCTTCCTTTTCCGGTTTTTGTTCCGGTACAACAGCCGTTCATTACGGCGACATCCTCCGGAGCAGTGGTTTCCAAACTTCGGTGTTCGAAGCCACACGCTATTATTATTGCTCGGGTGGTTCCGACTCATAATTCATAAGTTTGCCCCAACTTATGGACCGTTACATGGAGTGATCCGCTACGGGCGAACTTGCAAACTAAAATTATCACATTGTGAAATCTCTCTTATGATATATCATATAACCCTTTCCGGGTTCCATTGGTGAAGTTACGTTTTTTAGAAAAATATGTTTTTGTGGTCATCATGTATTTGTTTATGAAAAAAAATATGACACTACTTAAGGTTTTATGTCCTTTTTCGTTTAATACATGAAATTTGTTTCCAAAAATGGTATATTAAACGTGATATTGAAAGTCGCCTCCTAAAATTATCGAAATCACTCTTACGATGCAATATATTACTCCTCTCGAATTCCATTGGTGGGTCGTTGAAGATAGGCTTTGTTGCATATGATAAATATATATCTCCAGTGACCCACCAAAGGAATTATCTCATGATAATAAATATTATCTCTGTGGTCTTTCATGTCTTTTATTCGAGAAAAATAGACATTGCAATATCTTTTGTGACCTATTTTGTTTGATAAGAGATTGACAAAATGTTGACAAATAATAATTAGGCCCTAATGGCCGAGTGGTTCCGGTAAAAGAAAAATAATGGGTTCGATTCCTAGAGGAGATCGGTATCTTTTTATTTATCTTTTGCTCTGTTTCATGTTTCGTTCATATTGATTACAGATTCGACTCGAGCGTGTACTAGAACAAAAAAGGAGCATGACCCATGCATATGTGAGTTTCGATCGTCTTTATAATTATCATATCCGAATATGTTGGAAATCATGATTAGAGTTTGCTGAAACTGAGTTTTATTTGCAACATACTGCTTAAATTACCTATAAATTTTTGAATCCATGTATAATTCTTGGCAAATTCAAAAGTTGTTAGACTGATAACTCGGAAATTAATGGTCTAAATTGGATGAAATTCAAACAGAAATACTCATAAATGTAATGTAGACAATTTTCATCTAATAGTGACTAGAACCCTGTCATATTAATGTCTCGATTCTATTGTGTTGTGTAATAATATCAAAATTAGTAAAGTATTCATAAAAAAATATTGAATAATTACTGTCTGTAACGAAAAAAGTTAGACAATAGAGTTGAAAATTCACTAATGACCGAATTACCGTGGTTTCAAAGGAACACTAATTATTATTAATTTTCCAGCTTCTGTTATTTTATTTAATGAGTTTAAAAGTTTTCACCTAAATTTATATTCACACAAAAAGATTTAAATTTAAAATTAAATCAAGATTACTGATTCACGATTTTTTGTGAGGGAAAATTGATAATTTAAAGAGAATATCTCGTCATGTTCGACGTACCTACAATGTGATCTTAATTACAGAAAATTAAATTGTCTGAAGCATCCCAAACAGTGAGTTCTGGAGTTACGACGTCTTTTAGCAAACATCTTCAGGCAATTTTACTGGGAGTAAAAAAAATAATAATTTATGATAATTGGAAAATCAGTTAACACCAAAAAAAATATTGACAAATGGTGAAGCTTAAAAACAAGTCAAATGAAATATTTGGGAGTAATACTGAACTCCAAGCAAATCAACAAGCTTTGATGGTTTGAGACGATGTATACGTTAAATCATCAAAGATCAGACAGGACGTCAAGTCGCGAGTCCCACATTTTGCAATCCAAATCTTGACAATATATTTTGATTTGAATGTAGGTAGTATTTATGGTTGTTATAATTTTTTTATTATTTAAAAATTTTTATTTTTCTTTTGAATTTACTGTTTGACCTAATTATTTACGATGATGATTATTTTTGCTTAAGGAAGCGCACGCCTCCATTCACCAATAATTCTGCTAGCATTTTCGGAATAAGGTGGTTGAGTAAAAAAAAATTAACTTTTGCTTTTCGAACTGTTAGCCTGTTAGCTACGTAGGTATATGGATAATACCTTGTGAACCTCAATGTCTTGCGATGTTTTGGCGTGAAATTAGTTTCACACTAATTCACACTTAAACTAAAAATTAGTTTTAGTCTGATTTTTTTATATTACCAAAAAAATACTCTTAATTTATTTGGACTGTAAAATTTGATGAAAAAATACTGGAATTCCTTAAATAATAATAAATAAAATCTCCATACAAAATAACTATCCAGTACTAAACACGGTAGACGTGCAAATCACGTATTACGTCACGCACCTATCTACCTATTACCACTCGGGTTTGTGGTCGTTTGGGCGCGGTTAAAATTGAAACTTAAAGAATTAATTTAACCATGAAAACAAACTATAAAAAAATACGGTATTTAACTTTGTGAATGTGTAGATATTGAAAATATTGTTCAAAAATGTTCTCAAATTCCTTATTAAGTCGTCAATCAATTTGCACTATTCATTACAGAATAACAACTGGTAAGCGTGCGTTTATACACAGCTATAATTGCTCGGTTTCAGAATCGCCCGCTTCCCGCGTGGGTCTTATGTACATCTTCATAATCATTCAGACGTAAACGCGCGGTTAACGTCACTCAACCGGAATAAAATAAAATCGTACAGCGCCCGCGCGATTCTGTTATTATGGAAACCCCAGATAGCGTTCACTTGTGTTGCTGGCGTTTTGGACGTGACAATGCCGATTCGCTTCGACACTGAATTATTATAGATGAATAATAATAATAAACTGACAATATCCGCACGCCAATTGCTTACTAACTACTGCTGTCTAAATAGTTTGGCAAAAAATTGCGGTTCAAACCGCACAGTTTGCAAATCGTGCGGTTTCCGCGTGTATGAACGAGCGCTGGTTACGGTTGCAATTTTCGAAGAAGCCCAGTTTTACGACCGGCTTCTCGTTGTGAAATTAGTCATACACTCGTAGATAATTACAGACGGTAAAAAGAAGTGACCAAAAGTTCTTACTTATTTGAAACGGCAGCCGCAAGTTGCAACAAAACTCTTTCTAAACTCAACAGCGTGGATGTAGCCGTGTGAATTAATAACTACTTCTAAGGCTTTTTCAAGACGATTAATTATGTTCTGGCTAGCATAACTATTAAACATTACCGTGCAGTCGGTTCAAAGATATTAGAATATCTTTGAGTCGGTTGAATCGCTATTCAAATGCAGTTGATACAAAAATGTAAAATATGTCAACCTCGAGAAAAAAAGGTTTTCTTGCCAAATGGGAATTAATTTTTTTTTTAAATTCCTTTATTGCTTTTTAAATACGTTTAACCTTGTTCAAGGTTATCGTCGAAAAAAGATAATGGTGAATAAAAACTTAAAGCTTTCAAACTGTCTACGTAATTTATTGTCGATTTGGTAATGGGCTAAATTATTTATTTAACACCCAGAGGGCACTTAAATGTAGGTAGTACAACTATAAGATGACAGATATTTTTGAAACATAAAAATAAACAATAAAATTAAACAACAAGAGTTAAAAAATATTACAAACAAAAAAATTATTAGAAAGGTTTACAGAAATCCAACGTGAGGTTTAAGAGTGGTGTTGAAATCATATTTAATGCCATCCACAATGTTCGCCAAATTAGCATTAAATATTTCAATATCTCCTATGTGTTGGTTTCTCATATTTTGAAACCGTTGTATAGGGGAATGGGCAATTTAGTTAGGGTATGCTGCACATTGATATATTATATTTAGATGAGACATGAATAGGTTCCGTTTTTTTACCTCCAACTGACCTCCAACTCTCCCAACGCTCTAACTAAAACTACCGAATACGGTCTATGCGCACCGCTTATCGCATTCTAATAGTGGAACATAGAGCTATAATATCAATGTAGTGGAACAAGTTTCGAGTAGATATTAATTAGTACTCTAATTGTAGCTCTATGATATTGCAGTAGAATAGTGTATTTTGCCGTTTGGTTTTTGTGGGCATGTGTAGGTTTATGCGTTGCAGAAGTTCGCAATAGTCGAAATTAAAGTTTTAGTTTTAAATTTAGTATTTTGATCAAAAAAGTTAAATCGTTTATTTTACATCGGACTTTTAATGTGTGTATTTTAAATACTGTACACAGTTTAACATTTACAGTATATTAATTAATAATCTCAAGTTAAACTTTACTGTTTAACGCAATGCTGTCGAATGTACTTCGAAAATGCTAGTAGTTTTATGGCACATCTTTGCAATAATAGCACTATGTACCTACATAAATGCGGATTTACGTTTTAAAATGTACGAACACCTTGAAAAGAAACCCTGTACCGAATTATCGACTAAATTTGAAACTTGCACAGGCCCGTGAAAAATCTTTAAATCTGACTTTACTCATCAAGATTGACCTTAAGAAATTTTAACGAAAGACTTTGACTGAAAGACTGACACATTTGAAATATGTAATTAAAATAATTTTCTATTTTCAAAAATATTATTGGTAGGCACTTTATATTTTTTCTGAATTACTGAGAAATCAGTTCTTTAGTGAATTTTGGGTATTATACAGTGTTGTGTTACCTCCTTCTTTAGCCAACGTTTCGGACAGCATTACATTGTCCATCACCAGGACATACAAACGTGCCCTGATGATGGTCACTGTAATGTTGTCCAAAAAGTTGGTCATTAATCACCATATCAAAAATCTTTTGGCCGTGAAAATCTCAAATGAAACATAAATTTAATTTAATTCAAAATAAATCCGAGTTCATTGAACCAAAGTTACAATCAACGACAGACCCAAAACCAAAATAAGTATTTTCAATACTGTAAAAAAAAATTTACACAGAATAGAATTTTTAATTTTACAACAAAATCATAGAATTTCATTGGTGATAAAAAGTATTTATTATTATTATTATATTCTCATCACTAAAACATATTTTTTGTTATTTTCTACCACACAGCCTTTTCATACTTTACTAAGAATAAGGAATATTATTATTAGTATTCCCAACAAAGAATACTTTTAAAAACAAAACTAAAATAATAAAATTACTGTCATATTATATTCTAATATAACGAAAAAACATTATCCTTTATACTTGTCGGGAAAACACTTAATTCTCACACGCGAAAAAATTTGTCTTAGAATGTAAATATATTCACCATTTTCTTTCAGGTGACACATCTGGCACCAATTTAATTTATTTAATTTCAAGCCAATTTTACGCTCTCTTATTTTGAGCTTCGTTTGACAAAAAAAAACTCTCCGACCGCTAAGTAAACATTATTATAAAATTTTACCGTGAAATTGACTACATGCTGTATTCAAAAAAGCGTTTTAAAATAATTTGGGCAATGTTGAATAAAATCTACCTGGATTTTGTGATCCCATTATTCTCGTCATTATTTTGTGAAAATACATGAGAAATCTTAACCACCTTAGCACTTACATGATTACTTTTTTAAACAAGTATTTAACTTTTAAAGCAGAATTTCTGTTTTAAGGCGATTCCATACGTAGTAATGCAAAATCTTGTGTTTTTGGTTTGAAAATTTGGTCGCCTAGAAATGTTTCAGATGCTTTAATTAAATACTGCGGGTAGATTACATCTTGGTCTTTGAAAAAATCGAGTATTTTTTAGATAAATCTTTTTATAAGCCCAGAAAAAAATAATGTATAAGGCATATAAAAACTGCTTTAAAGTTAAATATATATATGTATATATATATATTTTTTTTTAAAGAAAGACAAACATTCCCAGGTTACGAATAACCCAACAATGTTTGAAAATCTCCTACTACCACCACAGAAAGCCGAAAATGTTGCTTGTGTTGTGATGGAGGACTTAGCCAGCCGAGGAATCGAACACGCGACGCTCGGGTGAGACCCAAGCGCTATGCCCACTCAACCACTGACCGGTCGATAATATCTCCTAATTACGAACCCATTTTCGGTTATGATTTTATTGTATAATGTGGAAAATTAAGTTATTTATAAAATGATCGAAAAAAAAATTATGCCTGAACATCCACAAAATAAAATAAAATGCACTTTTTGGCCATGTTTTTTTCTTGCATAAATCAAAACAGGCGGATGATGTTAAGCGAGAATTTAAACCTTATCGCCATCTACGTAAGGGTTGTTATTGATAGCAGCTCAATTTTAAATACTACACGACATAGTGCATTGCCTTAACTAGGCGGGTTTGCTTAAATTGCAACACTCGTAAATTCATGTAAAAATGAACGTTTGAAAAATATGAATCAAACTTTTTGGTTTTTACAATATTTAATTTCTTATTGAACAACCAAAAAGTGTATTTTATTGACTTTTTATGAATTGATTGCATATTTCAGAGATCTCTATTAGTTAATGGTTGATACGATGTTTCGTGCTAAAGATAGATGCACCAGAGCTCACTAACCGAGAGTTTTTACATCTTAAAATTACTAAAACAATTTTTTTGGCTTTTAAGAGGAACACACAAGCCAACAATGTGTATATTGTTAGTGTGCCTTATATCACCAAAAATGTAGATAATAGGCAGAAAAATTGTCAACAGATCGGAATATAGAAACATGGATTTTGTGAATAATTTTATAATAAAGAAAAAAAGGTAATCAAGGGAAACTTTCACAGACAATCTTAACAATAAAACAATATAATTTTTGAGTTTCTTACCTTCGTTCATGCATTCATAAACTACGGAAAAACCTTCAATTTACTTAAAGCACATTTTTAAGTTTTCATTATGTAAACTCTCTTTTGTTTAAAATATTAATAGAAATTAGTGATTTCCACATTAAGCTCATAGTAAGCGTTCAGAAGAAGAATAAGATGGTTTGAAAGTGAGATATATAAATACGAATGTTAGAGAGAGCGCACTAAAGCAAAAATGTTTAAAAAAAATAAATAAAGAAAAAAAAATCTAGATATATGTCTAAATTAGCATTTAAAGAAACACTGATTTTTTTTATACATTTACTTTGTTAAATAACAGAACCGAAAATATTTTTAAAAAAATAAATGAAAAGAAAAAAAAATCCAGATATATGTCTAAATTAGCATTTAAAGAAACACTGATTTTTTTAATACATTTACTATGTTAAATAACAGAACCAGACGTGTTAGGAACAATTTTCAAAGCATACTTTTTACGATTTTTTCATGTCGAGAGAATTTCATATAATTACTTTCAGCTCAGTCAATGTGTAGAGATTATAGGAAAGTATGTTATATATTCGTTAGAAATTTGCAGGAAAGTAAGTTATATATTCGGTAGAAATTCGGAATGTGGGGTTTTAAGCGCCTCCTTAATCTACGTGAAAGTCATCTAAAACCATTGATAAAATTATTATGTGAACACGACGCAGGAGTCCATTGACTAAGGCAAACATTTTATAATTAATTGCAACGTGAATTGTAAATTATACTCAGGTGGAAGGAAACGGTGGTGGAGGAAAGAAAGACGTAGGTTGGGTAGTGCCATATTAGCCGACCTAAACAAAAAGAGAATACGTATTTGAAAGAAGCATTAATTTTTTTGGCTCTTATAATTTCAATACTATATAAATTTATTTTAAACCACAATAAAGTTAAAACTGTTTAGACGAATTAGAAATGCCTAAAAAATAATTTTAGTAGGTATCGGCATGTAATTTACCATTAAATAATTAAGGAATTCTATATAATAGTCCTATTTTGTAATTTAAAAAAAAGTATATTTCATGACATATTATTTATCCTGATACAGTATTTTTTACTTTGACATTCATTTGGGAAGAAAAATATAATAGCACCATTTCTCTTGTCATGCTATGGTGTGCTAGAACATCTGTTCCGCCGTGAGGTATCTTGGATAAGTTGTGGCGAAGACTACTATCAAGTAAACCACTCCGATACTCCCGTTAAACTTCTTAAATACCCTTTTCCCTTTGTTCACCTTCCATTCCGTTTTTTATAAAAATTGAAATTTTCTTGATTCGTTTTTTAGGGTATAATGCTGTGTTACGCTTCCTCCATCTTGAGCCAACGTTTTGGACAGCATTACAGTGTCCATCGTCATTGGCTTAATTAGGGGATATCGCAATACGGCGTAATATTTTTGTTTCTTCTTAATTTCTTTCTTTAAGTTTGTACTAATCTTAATTCTTTTTTCTTATCATGTTTGATAATATAATTTTTCTTTTCTATCTTCTTTTTTATTGTACTATAACTGCATCGATCTATTATTATTTAGATGAGAAATGAAGCGAAAAAATATGTTCCGCTTTATTATCTCCAACTGACCTCCAACTCTCCCAACGTTCGAAGTAAAACTACTGAATCCGGTCTAGACCTAACGCTTATCGCGTTCTAATAGTGGAACAAGTTTCGAGGAGATATTAATTAGTACCTACGCAGTAGCGCCTCTGCATAGCTGTAAATATCTATCATGTAATGTAAATGGCACTTGCGCCGTTAATTCAAATTCTTAAATTAATCAATTACGATAATACTTTGGCAATGACAATCAAACATAAGAAACATGGATAAAATTTGTAGTACCTACAACATCTGGAAAAAATATGAATTATCCCTCTTCCTTTTGGTTTCCACGGTACGACATTATGATGTAAAATACGGAATGATAAAATATTACTCCGACTATGAAAGCAAGCATGAAAACTGGATGTTCACTATCATTACAATAATAATTAAATTGCTAAACTAACAGAGTAACAGGAGTAATAATATAAGGTAGATGATTGTTATCTTGAATCTGCTGGTTGGATGAAATTAGAGAAGGGAAACGGGAGATACGATTCTAAGGAAACGCTTCTATAATAATACAATTTAATTAATTTTATAATTGTTTTATATCTTGTGATATCTTATTGGAACCCCATTCAGGTCTCAGAGATCTTTATTTCGAGAAGTCTATTATGGTTATAAATTCTTGCTTAACTTTGACGAGAGTTATTTCAGATTTTTCTCTGTGAGAAAATAAAGTCAATAATTATCCATACATTTTCAACTTTATTTTTAAAATAACATTTTTTAAGCAAATAAAGTGATAAATACGTAAAGGCTGTTATAGACATTGACAAATCAATGGGCAAATTAAGATTTTATTACTAATGGGGGACTGAATATTGTAAAAAGAAGTTAGAATCTGATTCCAAAAATACAAACAGTGGGACTATGTAATTTTCAATTGGGGTTTATTGTGAGGCTGAAGGGAGTGAATAAGGGAAGGAAATATACAAGAGGAACACATGTGATTAACGTGGAACTATAGCATCCTCGATTAGGAGAGGATAGATAAGTAAAAGAGGAAGGTTGGCAAGTACCTGGTAAAACAGAGCTCGTCACAAAATATGGCTAAACATATTTCAAGCAACTTTTCGATTCTGAACGGTCTTTTACCATGACGATCTGAGATTATCTATCACATGAAAGTTTCCAAGAATCTGAATAATCAGACACTTCCCAACCAACCCATTCTCACCTCCTTCCACTTCCTTTACCCATCAGCCTCATAACATACCCCAATTGGGGATGCCAAAGTCTCTCTAGCTCCAGTTTGCAGGGAGCAGTTCAAATTATCGTGCGGTACTAAGAAATGGGATAAAATTCAGTATGAAATACATGTTTTTTTCAAAGAGTTTCATGATCAAATACACTAGGCAAAGTTTGCACAAAGACAAGATAAAAAGGTTAGTGAAAAAATCCAACTTGTCAAGTTTTTTCCTGATTTCCCTTCTTCTCATGTTACCATCTTACGACATTCTCTACCTGGAGAAATAGTTGGTTCTGGCTCCGGAAAGTTCAGACTCTGTTATGCCATACACAAAAAAAAATTATCTTACATAGTTTTGATGTTATAGTTTCAACATTTGATAATTTATTTACTCATAATAATTGCAGTAATAATATTTAATATAATTGCAGAACATACCACCATCCCCAATTATTACTATAAACAAAAGCACCCTCCTTCTGAATCCAGCATCCCTGATGGCGTATAATAAAAGACAGCGTTCAGCAAATATTTCAACGCTGATACGAATCTCCAATATCCTTCAATAATAGTACAGAAGATCTTGGTCATTATGGAAACAGGAACCAGTCGGTCTAACGAACCTTTGCAGCTTTGTGGGGAACAAAGGGATTTCATTTAGCTGGAAAAATGCAAAGTTATGATTGGAAACTGAGAAATATACACCAGTGGCTGATAGATTTTACTATTGATATAAAATTATGTTGGCAAGTACGAGCTTCTTTGCTAGTCTTTGAAGAAGAATTTATTTTTTAACTAAGTAGATTACGTATGTAGTAGGAGTCGGGGACACACGAGGAAGACATAGCACGATCACGTGAATATATTTTCACATTGAGAACAACAGAAAAATATTGTGTGACACGATTTATAAATGTGAATGAAGCGAGGAGTGTGTGTCAAGACAGAATTGTGAGGCGCTATATTATGTATGCCTACTCCAGAGGATAAATCAATTCAATTTGCCGGCAATCCATGCGTATTTTATTGTAATATTTATTTACAAAGATCTTTATCCGCCTCACTAGACAAAGTCTGTTTCATTGACGTCAGAAAAGACATATATTATTACATAAATTATATCACTGGGTTGAGCGTATTACAACAGTTGTTGAATGAGAGTTAGGGAATAAATTAATTTTGAAAATTCGTTAAGGCGATGCATAAGTAGAAATGCAAAATCATGTGTTTTTGGTTTGAAAATTTGGTCGCCTAGAATTGTTTCAGATGTTTTAATTAAATATTGCAGGTAGAATACATCTTGGCCTTTGAAATCGACCAGAAAAAAATAATGTAAAGGCCTGATGAAAACTGCTTTAAAGTTCAAAATCTCCTACTTACGAACCCATTTTCGGTTATGATTTTATTGTATAATGTGGCAAATTAAGTTATTTATAAAATGATCGAAAAAAAAATTTATGCTTGAACATTCACAAAATAAAATAAAGGCACTTTTTGGCCTTTTTTTCTTGCATAAACCAAAACAGGCGGATGGTGTTAAGCGGGAATTTAAACCTTATCGCTATCTACGTAAGGGTTGTTATTGATGGTGGCTCAATTTAAAATATTACACGAAGTAGTGCATCGCCTTAATTTAAAAGTAGGCACGTCATAATGAACATTACATACAATATTCAATGGGCCTTACTAATAAACATATTCCAAGCTTAACACAACCGATATACAATCATTAATAAAAATATGGCAAATGATTGTTCATCAGCTGGGTAAAATTCAAAAGGAGTATATATTTTATTATGTTGTGAAATTACATCATTTCGTTAAAAATTGCATATGGTATGAATGTGCAAGTTTGTAGATATTGCTAGTTCAATTAGTTTTTATTCAGTCAACAACATTACAATCTTATGAACAGCCAATTCAAATTATTTGGGGTGATGTAAGTTTTTGTTTGTATTAGAAAGCTGCTGAATATGTGTGATGTCAGGTAAGATTGATGCTTTTTTTGGAAAGTTGATTTCATATAGGGTACTTAAAAGTGTTTGTTTATTTTGCTCTCGTGTTTTGCAAGTGAATTGTGTGGAGGGATCATGATTTGGTACAGTTTTTATAGATGATTTTCTAAGTGAATAGCTTTAAACATGTAGGATTTTGTTTTTAATAATTTATCTGTTCTGTCGCATGTTTTTAAGGCTTTTTAAAGATGATTCTAATTATTGTTTCGCGATTTATTTTAACAGGTTTGTATCGAGTGTCTGCTGCTCCTCCCCATACAGATATAACAAACGTTAGAATACTTTGACAAATGTTAAGTTAGGAACCACTCGAGTGATTTTCGGCATATTATGACGAGTTTGCAAAACGTCTAGAGTGATCCTACGCCATTATTTGGCATTTTTGACTCGCAGAATTCGCGCATTTACAATTTTTTTATAAACCCAAAAAAATATAGGATAAACAGTAAAATAAAGGTATGTGTTTTTAAAGTGAGGGCGAGAAATTTCCAACTCGAAAGCCAATCACTCAACTCATATTCCAATTGTTGATGGGAGCACTCGAGTGGTTAACCCTTGTTGTACCTTATTAAACACGTAAAAAATTTCACTAGTATTATTATATGATATTGCTTGTATCATTATAAATATGACAAAGAAAATGCATTTGTAAAAACTCTATTGCTGATGGCAGTGTGCTGAATATTATGCACATTGAACCAGAAACTTCAAAAATAAAAAATCTTATGCAGGCTTCATGACACCACAACACACTGTTCAAAGCACTAACGTACTGCGTCAAGTTTCAGTATTTATTTTTTAACTTTTTTATACTATAAATATAACTTTTGGAACATAAAATGTAATACATTCTCATTGCTACAGAACCATCTAATTAAATAAACGCATGGGAAAATAAATATTATTGAACTGAAAAAAAATGTATAGAAAAACAAATATTGGAATTTCGAAAAAGTTATTCATCTTTTCTACTTCTACCATCATGTAGAATCACCTCCCGGACACTTTGTATACGACCTCAATCGCTCGTGTGGTAAAGAAATTTCGATTAGAATATAATTTTTTACTGAAAAATTTCCATATTACGCCAGAAATTTATGTATTTTTATGAATCCTTTTACTGCGTTTAGTGAAAACTAGAAAACTCCATTTATTGTAATATACTAAAGGAACAACCGATATGTTTGCTATAAAAAGATATCATATATCTTCACCAAAACACGCTTAACAGATCTTGATGTTAGCCTTAATAAAACCGCACTTATTTTCAAAAGAAAAAAATGTACCCCCCGAAATTCAAACGAAGAAAAATACCCATCATTCGTTAAGCACTAAGTTTTCCACATTTCTCCCGAATGGTTTATTATTCTTTTTATTTTTCCAACTGAGCGGAGGTTTTTTTCACCGTAAATAATTGAGCCACTTAATAGCCAATCGGGGTGATTTAGATGCCCGCTCTAAGTAGGCCCGGAGAGGTATGGACAAAAACGCTTAACTACTCAACCATTGGAACAACTATCACTAGGTGTCTTACTGAATATTTCCGTTATAATTATAAAAAAAAAAAATTCCGTGCAATGAAAAATTTATGCTCGATTTCACCACAAAATTACTTTTTGAATATTACCGAAATCTAAAAATTCATCTATTTTCTAAATATAAATAATAACTGGATTAACGCTCACTTCTTCAAAGAAATGTTAATTAAAGTGACCATGGTGTAGTATTTTACTGCCCATACTATAATACGTGCTTGTAATGTTTGTAAAATTGTGTATAAAACGTGACGGCTGTGGTGGACGGAGTGGTAACGATCCTTCGATATGAATCCGGAGGTCGCGGTGCACAAGTTAATTTTAATTATTGATTTGTGTAATTAAACAATTCATTCATGTAAAATAATTAATTGTTTATTCGCAGCTCGTTCCAGAGTGGTAAATGCTTTCAGTATAGTCCTGATGAAAGTCCACCATTCGCAATGGAAAAAAGGCTTGAAATAGCTTTAGCCGTATTTGTGTGATCTAATCTGGATAGACAGGCCTTCTTCTTCTGACAAAATAATATCCGGATTGGGATGCCGTAGTCTCACTCTGCTCTAAACGGTTGAGAGCTATTTCGACTCTTGGGTGGTATTCTCGTAAAATTAAATAAATTTATACAAATTCTAAAAGCTCTCTTTTCAACAGTCTGGTGAACAAATTCACAAGACTTATGACATAGGATTATTTACACTGGAAGGACCACCCTCGGCTACTCTATATAAAAACACTTCACAGATACGTCTGTCTGGTTTGTTAACGAGGATGGAATGATTTTTGCGGTAGTGAAAAAGTATTTTGGTTGACTGATGATAGTACCTGGCCACAAGATGTTTTACGGGGAAAAGATTTTTCTTGATGTAAAAAAAAAACATTTAAAACGGACACCGTAAACTGAAGACCATTTAAAAAAACTTGGGTGTGTTTTCGAATGATATTATTGGTGAAATGGTAAAGCAACACCTTCAAAATGAAATAGAAGCACTTACCGTTAATTACACTTCCATTTACTTCGATTACACTGACCTCAGTTCATCTCCCTTTCCCACAGAAGACAACGTAGGGATGTTTATAAGTTAATGTTAATTTTGTAAGATATTTTTTGTCCTGTTATTAATGACAAAATAATGTTTATACGACGAGGTTTTTTATGCATATCATAAGCTGACCGGCGAAAAGAAAGCTGCCGGCTCAATTCTCGTTGGCGGCATTTAGTTTTACTCAGGAGATAATTTCAATTTGAATGGGTATTTCAGGCGAATAAATGATTGGTTATAATATGTTTTATCCCAAAAAGCAAAACATGTTGATAAATTGACGCTACTTTGGAAATTCTTTACAAAAAAAAAAATCAATGTCAACACTTTTACCTTCAATATTCTGAGGAGTATATATTGTGATGGTGGTTATTAAAGAATTTGACAATAATTTTTTTATGTACTAGCTGACCCGTAACCGGCGTTGCTCGGGGTTATGAATGGTTTGGAGTAAAGTTTTGACATTGTGAATTCCAGTGTATCTGAAAACTTGGTACATTTTATCGTATTGTAATAAGCATTTGTCTCACTTCAACGAGCCATGTCTTCCTCGAGCGTCTTCGACTTCTACTGCCATTCACTTCCATGTCATACATTCTCCCTAAGCTCCATTTCTTTGTTCATCAAGTACGCCACGTGTATAGTAAATAGTAATTTAAAAAAATTTATTTTTATTTTTAATTTTAATTTTAATTTTAATTTTAATTTTAATTTTAATTTTAATTTTAATTTTAATTTTAATTTTAATTTTAATTTTAATTTTAATTTTAATTTTAATTTTAATTTTAATTTTAATTTTAATTTTAATTTTAATTTTAATTTTAATTTTAATTTTAATTTTAATTTTAATTTTAATTTTAATTTTAATTTTAATTTTAATTTTAATTTTAATTTTAATTTTAATTTTAATTTGAATTTGAATTTTAATTTTAATTTTAATTTTAATTTTAATTTTAATTTTAATTTTAATTTTAATTTTAATTTTAATTTTAATTTTAATTTTAATTTTAATTTTAATTTTAATTTTAATTTTAATTTTAATTTTAATTTTAATTTTAATTTTAATTTTAATTTTAATTTTAATTTTAATTCTAATTTTAATTTTAATCTTAATTCAAAATAAATTGGTTTATTTGATCGCGCCATGTCTTCCTCGTGTGTCCTTGATTCTTTCTACCACTTTCTACTATGTACCGTATTGTTACTAATAAAAAGCTACATTATATCGACTTTTATTCTTCTCCGTATATCATTCCAGCGCAGTGCACAGATCAGTGACAGTCTTTAGGTCTTTCTCGGGCGTCTGTGACTTCTTCTAACAATCAAACCACTCCCTAAACAATACTGGCACTAATCGGAACAAACTTTTTAATTTTCAGGGAAATCGGTCCTGTAGTTTTGGGATATATAGGGCATAAACAAAGAAAAAATAATTTTTATATTGATACACAATTTATTATTTTAAGCAATAATTCATTCTAAGCCTGAAACACCCCTATGTAAAAATAGTCTAAGAAAAAATACACAATTAAAAAATAATATATTACCCTTTGTGCTGCGCATAAAAATCATGTATCTCAAACATTAGTTTATCATTTAAAATAAAATAGATAGATAATTATTTAAATACTAGTTGTACCCCTCCATGCATTGCTGTGGCTCAGTCTGTTTATGCAGATAGAGAAAATATAGTGTGCGTTGCTTTTACGTCCAACAGATAGCGCTGTTTTATTAAAAAGCATTTTTATAACTGTCACAGGTGACATAAATATAATATAGGTATATAAAAACACAGGCGTATTCGAATGCAAAACTGTGACAAAATTTGAAAACAATCGGTAAAAAACTTTCGGAGATTTAATATTTTGAACAAACGAATATTAACATTTTTATTTATAAAACTTGTTATTTTCTCTGGTTTCCGAGAACAAACAATAACATTTCAATAACTTCTGTGTGGTAATTCATTTATTTCTTCGAGAAAAAATAACGTCAACAGCTTTTTTAAGCAGATCATCTAAATAAAAAGTGGGAAATATAAAAAGCACACTTTTCAGAAAAGAAGTAAATACAATTCAGCATAATTTTTATATCGTGATTCGAACGAAAATAAGCTATCCAGCTTGTTCCCGAAATTTTTGTTTTTACGATTTGATTACAAAACTTCAATTTTTCTCTAATTTCTATAAATATAATATGCATGTTTTTATATATTTAAACCTTTCGGAAGATTTTTTCTAAATTATAGTGAAAACCTTAACTCTTTAAAAAATGCATGTTATTTTTATGCTAAGTTGAAAAAGTAATTGCTTAAAACCATCTCGATAGAAAAAAATCGGTAAATATGATTAAAAAATTATTAAAAAACACGCATGGTTCTGTTATTTAACACGTTAAAGTGATGAAAAAATTACAGAATTTCTTTAAGAGGAAGCTACAAGCCGAAAATTTGTATATTCTTGGTATACCTTATATCGTAGGTAATAGGCATTAAGATCGCTTGATAAACGTAGTCTAGAAACATTCGATTTCAAGCAAAAAAACTGTTTTTTATTTATTTGGTAAATAATTTTATAGGAAAGCAAAAAAGTTAATCAAGTGAAACTGTTACAGATAATTTAAGCTATAATACTGTAGTTTTTTAAGTTGTTTCCTTTATGTGTTCATACATTTCTACTGAAATTTTTTATTTTTTATTAGTTTGCATTTATATTTTTTATTGAGTAATTTATTTTCTTATTTGTATTCTACTCAAGCGAAGCGATAGGAAAACTTTTAATTTATCTAAAATATATTTTTTGGTATTCATAATGTAAACCAATTCGTTATAAAGATTAATCAAAATAGTGATTTGGCATTAAGCTTCGCCTTAAATGCTAGTTAGATTTTGTTCTGTTTTAAATCAGTCGTGTTTTATTAAATATTTTCACAACAATCGCTTACGCCCATTGACATAAATACAAAGACGTGTTAGGTTTGTGACAGCCGGTGACAGCTTGTCTGACTGACGGGCTTATGAGCGATACTAAATGCAGTAAATCACAAGTTTGTCCACTGGACCCAGTAGAGTTCAACCAAAAGGGATGTCTCAGTTACCTATCTTTCCTTTTAATTCATCCAAGCTTAGGCCTATTAATTTTAATCATTTTTTAATATATTTGCGCGTTCCCTCTATCATGTGTAATTACATATCTATATTTCATACAATCTTCAGTAATCCTCTTATTTTTGAACGCTTATATACATATATAGCTTTAAAACTTTTTTTTATGTGAATACCACACAACAATCCCTACTGCTTCTAACCATCAGAAGCCAGCGAGGCTATTGCTTCCCCAATTAAGGTAGTAGGGAAGGGAAGTAATGTAAGTAAGGGAAAAGAAAGGTTGGGAAAGATCTGACTATTCAGATCTGGTCAAAGCCACGGTAAATTGTAATTATTTTAAGCTAATTTATTAATAAAATCCTCCTTGATCATATTTCTGATTCACGTGATATGTGATTTATCAGCTACGTAGTTTGAAAGACGGTCTTCGCTACACTACCTGCCCTAATGACCTTCGTGACTGATGACTACCATGAAGATAGTGGCACCTGACAAGGGGGTGATGAATGCAGTAGTATGGATCCAATGTTGGCAATATTATACACGTCTCGGCGTTTGATATATGACCAGGGGATAGGAAATAGGGGAGAAAGATGATTCCTTGTATACATAATGTGAGAGAGGGGAATAAAATTGACATGAAAACTTGAATAATAAGTATTTTCAGAGATAAATATATTCTGTGTGTCCAATTTGTCGAGGTGGTCGATAGTCTAGTGGAGAGGAGATTGTACAAACAATTGCATGAATAGAGTTCAATGCTATGGTACATACTTATGACAGCCTTACACCATACTTTTTTATACTGATCTCCAAATCGGCGATCGATTATTATTTTCATACAATTTCATATCGATAGTTGCCATTAAAGAAGAAATAATATTTTGAAACGGTACTAAATTGTCAAAAAATAGAAACACCTTGAACATAACCATAGATCGCAATCATGAAATCATCTGTCACTGTCATTTTCGAGCTTTGTCATTACCCAATCGATGTTTTTGTCTACCCGTTCGTGTTTGAACGTTTGTCATAATGATTTTTATAGGTACCTATACCTTGGAAAAATTGCCTACCTGATCATCGTATCTTGATCGGGACGATGTTCGAATAATAGATGAAGTGGAACCACCAAAAAACCAAGCGCAGATGCCAAAGCAATAGCTCCTACAACCGTGTCTCCATAAATAAATCACTCACCCTGTTTCTATTCATTAATTAGAAAGTTTGTTAGAAGATCAGGTTTACACGCATACATATTTTTATAACAAATCATCAAACATGCAGGTTAAATTTAAAATACACATTTACAATCAGTAATTAATAAAACTTAAACTTTTTATAAATGTTTTAAAAACAAGCTGAACGTAATATTGTTACGTAAAACAATGAGATATGGCAGAAACAAGATGTCAATCATCAGAAATACACGCGAAATTCACAATACGTAAGAGTAACACACATTCACAATCATTAATAAATAGATATTGTATACTCTTTACTATTATTTTAAATATAAAACTGTATAAACACGCAACAAACAATTCAATAACATAGAAGCAATGACCGCCATGTTCAACGGAGAGGTTAGAAGCATGCTGGAGTACGCCAGTACTGTCTGGATACCTTATCAACATAAATACATAAATATGACTGATAAATTAAAAAAAAATTCCTAAGGCATGTTTACATGCGATCATACGGAATATATCTGAAATTCATGCATCACGTGGAACTGCTAAAGGAGATAAATTACCAAAGCCTAGAGACCAGGCGTAGTGCCGGACTCAAGGTATTTGAATTAAAGTTACTAAAAAACCTTATCGATTGTCCATATAGCCTGTAATGCTGTGGCTTATTCGTTCCTGATAAATACTGTCGAAATCGCAGCCACGACCTATTCTGCATACCGCAGGGTCGGACAGATGTCATTGCCCAACATAGCATGACAAGAGGTATGACCTTGCTAAATGCCCTACCAGCGTATATAGATGTGTTTAATATCACTATACCATGTTTAAAAAAAAATATGTGCGTGTATTGTTAGTTATAATAAAATTATACCATAATTGGACTAACCTGTCTGTCGTACAGTAAATAAATAAAAATAAAAACATTTTCAAGTAATATAGTTACGTAAAATAGTTACAGGTGGTAGACGTCAAATAATGTCCGCCATCTTAAAATGTACGAAAATTGGTAATACCAACACACGTCTCTCACGGTACAAGTACGAAAATAGAACACGTCCCCTTTTTCATCCAGAAAAGACAAACTGGATGAAAAAATGTGTCATGTAAAATGGCCATTACTTCTTTAAACACAGTTTTTAATTCCGCACAAGAGCCCCAACGGCACCCTGATGTAGACAAAGGCAGTAGGACTATTATGGCATCCATCATATGAGGCTGAAGCGAGTGGAACAGGAAGGAAGATGGGAAGACGAAGGCGGGGAGGTACCTGGCTTTTTAGATCTGGTCTTCAAACACGGTTAAGGCATTATGTATTTAAATTGTAACTTATGATTGGGAGAAAATGAAAAAAATTATGAAGTTATCTTAATACCATCCCTGTTTAAAAAAAACAATATTATTTATGTGTTGTGCCTATACGCATGCTTTACGGTACGTGTGCAATTTTTATCGTTATTGCTTCAGGCTGCACTTCTGTTATAAATAGATTACATGCCACTAGTAACTCGTATGATATGTTAGCGGATTTTTTTTAATATGCCTCTTTCGAAATATAAATCTGACCGATTTAACATTTACGAGATAAACTGTATAACAGGTTTTTTGTTTTTGTTTATTTTTTTATTAATTCATTACAACTTTGTACTAATGTGTTTTCTTTTTTCTTTTCAACTTATACAACCTTTTCAGTTTTTTTCCATATTGTACTGTGACTGTCAATAACTTTCATATTTGTAAATGACACTTTTTCCGTTAATTATAAATAAATTAATAATAAAAGTTGTTATTTTACATCGAGAACACCCTGTTATTTACAACTAATTTAGTTGTTATTTTAATCGCGTTAGCAGACTTAAAAGTCAGCGGTTACAAGCCAGTCTAACAGACATTTTAATGTTTTGCCGCGGTACAAGCAGGCAACTCGAATTTATCACTGACTGCACAGCCTTAAACAAACAATGCGGTTATTTCGCGCTGCAAATTCAAAGTTCTTGCTAACTTCAGAATTAAAAGAAAAGCGGTTTAGGGATGCTGTGGCCTGGAAGCACGCCACGCCGAGAGATGGAAATGACAATAGGACCTGTGGCGGAATTACAGAAAGTTGGAGACAAAACAACCTCGACGAAAAAGATTGCCATGTATTTTATTCAAGCGAAATATATTCTCTTCATTTTGGTATTTATAAACTCGCTCCAAAATATGTTCTATTCATTTAAGCATTTATTAACCCGCTCTGAAATATCTTCTATTCATTTAAGCATTTATTAACCCACTTTGAAATATATTCTATTCATTTTAGCATTTATTAACAAGCTCTAAAATATGTTCTATTCATTTAAAATTTATTAAATTGCTCTGGAATACGTTCTATTAATTTTAGCAATTATTAACCCGCTCCGAAACATATTCTATTCATTTTAACATTTAATAACCCACTCCAAAATTTTTCGGATATCTGGAGGTGTCACGAAAAACTTTGAATATGAACATAATATACTTTTTTTTATAGAAATCAACATAATTATCCGTACATTATTATTTTTTAAATTAAGTGAAACATATTAATAATTTTTTTTTATTTTATATTTAGTTTAAGAACTTTTTAATGTATCAGAATCAGCAGAAATTTCCTGAGCGGGTTTTGTAAGTCAACGCAACGTCTCAAATAAATGTTCACAGGGTTCTCCCATTAAACGCGTTTACATTACTTATATTATTGGTAAACCAAATTATTAGTAAAAAAAGTAGCTTCAGTACATTCAAAGTAATAGGTATGATTAGAAAATATGGAATGTCTTAAGGTTTCAAGTACTCAATGGTAGAAGCTTTCCAACATTACCATCAATTACCTACTTAAAATATACCACAATTCCAAAATATATCTACTTTTGCTTACATTTACTTCAATTACATGAAAGTAATAGATTTTCCACAAAAAACCTTTTGAACTTTATAGATACAGTATTTTATGAGAAAATATATCTTTATTACTATTTATTTGTCATAGTTAATAAATAGAGCGGAAAACCACGATTGTTTGTGACCAATTTATTAATAATAATAATAATAATAATGTTTATTTCAGCTGGACAGAGCGGTGTGTGCAATGCTCTGCCTGCCATAAAAGTTTACATTTAAGTTAATAAATAAAATAAAAAGAATAAACAAATAAATAAAGATAGTCAATACATTGATGAGCACATTAGGACTTTATGGTGGCTTGAGTGAAATTCTCCATCTCTGGTGTAGAGGCGCTCCCTGCCACTGGGCAACGGCCTGGACAAGAGTGTTGTCCGATCTCTGGTAGCGCTGACTCGTCCCGGCTATTCTGTGGCGCATCAAAGCAGCGAACCCATGCACCCATCCTTCAGTGAACATCTGTGAGGCGCTGCATCGACAGGGGAGGCCAAATAGGGCTCTGTATGCGTGGTTGTACTGTACTCGGAGTGTGTCCATGACGCCTTGTGTGTATGTCGTCCATAGCTCGCTAGTAGAAGCTCATACAATATGTTTGGAAAAGTTGCTTCTTCACCGGAGGACTGCATTTGTTGAATCCCCTGGCAAGCATGTTAGCTCGCACACTCAGTACTCTTCTTTGACGTTCTATGTCTTTTTTATCATTTTGGTCATCGGTGATGACATGCCCCAAATATTTGATTTCGCTGCAAATTGTCAGGTTGGCCCCGCCGAGACGTATGAGTGGAATGACAGTGGGACCAGTATTTGCTTTAAATATCAGCAGGGATGACTTTTTAGCATTGTACGTCAGCCCATGACTATCAACGTAAGCTTCGCATATTGCCAGAAGTTTTCTCATCGCTTTTATCGATGGAGCTAGTATGACCATGTCGTCTGCATAGCTAATATTGTTCATACATACCCCGGCAATATGGCATCCGATTTTCGTCGTATTTAGTGTTTTACTAAGTTCATCCATATACACGTTGAAAAGCACTGGGGACATTGAGCCTCCTTGTCTAACGCCGCACTTTAATTTGGCTGCTTCTGATAGGCTTTCATTCCATCTGACAAAGTTTTCCTGTTGGTTGTACCATGTTCTCAATAAAATAACAATTTTTGGTGGAACATGTCGTTCAGTCAGTTTTTTCCACAACGCATTATGACAAACCCTGTCAAAGGCTTTGCTTAGGTCTAGGAAGCATGCGTACACCGTTGTTTTTCTGGCTTTATAGTATTCGATTGTTTGTTTCATGCTATATATGGCCATATCAGTAGAGCATCCAGCTTTGAAGCCCATTTGAGAGTCCTCTGTATTGAGCTTGTCTTCCGTTAAATTTAAGATGTTGTAACAAAATTACACTTCCCTTTTTAACAATTTTTTCCACCGGTAATGGTTTGTTGTTATTTTTTAGAAGTTGTCAATCTCCTTCTGTATATAATATTTTTGTTTTTCACGACATTCCGAAATCAATTTTAACATTTTTTTATTTATTTATTCGAAACACAGACATGACATTTATAAAACATTCAAATGTAATGTCCCTGCGTCTGCAGCATTTACGAGTATTTATGCACATTCACAAAACAAACAAATTTATATATGTAATTGGACAGTTCCTTAACGACAGACCAATACACCCACACACACACCGTTTATATTTTTATTTCTTACTAGCAAAATCGTCCGGTATTAGATGTCCGCCGACACAACACTATTTACATAGAAAATAAAGGAAATTTATAAAAAAATCAGTACTTTATAGCTGAGGAAAATAATTATTTTTAAATAAATCCAAATTAAAAAATATTAAAGTAAAATAGAAATATCTGTTCGTGACGTAAGCTGAAAATTTTAAATTATTACTGTTTTTCAGGTGCAGAAACCATGAGATATTTCTTGAAACGAACTATACCATTTGAAAGAAATATCTCTTGAAACAAATGAAACCATTTGAAAAAGATATCTATAATAGTGTGTGTTTTACAACACTAAAGCGGCTACGGTTCGAAAATCTTTTAAATATTTTGTACAATGCAAAGTAAACGTAGATACATTTACAAATTTGGGTTTGAAATATATATTTTTACTAAAAATAGTGGTCTAAACAAAATAGTGGTTATAATCGTTTAATATATCAAGCTTTTTAGAAAACAAAAAACATTAAGAACTACGTGTTCAACGTTTTATGCAACCACTATGCGCGTCCGCAAACAAATTTAACAGAAGCCACTTTGTCACGAAACTTTGTTCTCTCGCAATGAAGCCATTTTGTGTGCACTCCGTGGTCAAAGCATATCCCTAACAATGAATTCGCTTTAGTGAAAATAAATGTAGACGCGCTCCTCCACGACTTTGGTTCACTCGCGCTGTTAAAATGAATTATTAGAAATGTTCGGTAAAGTTTTGTGCAAGGTCTGCATAATGAGGTATTATTACTTCGTTTTTCAAATTAACCTATAAAGAGTTTCGCTTGAATTTGAGATGTATGACTTCGTGAGAAATTAGAATTAATCGTTATGCAAAACTCAACGACCCATTATTATAATATTTTATGAATATGTATGTTTTCATACTTTGCATATTGTTGGAGATTGCGGAATAGTTAATAGTTGTACTAATGAGTAGATTAAAAGTAATAAAACTATTGTGTATAAATAATAAACAATATCGTAATCCTTAAATATATTAAGGACAGTGCTGGATAAGTAGCGCAGCTAACAGATGAGCAAAGAAAAGCTAATGTCATCGAATGGCGTTCTTGGTTGCGACAAAGAAATATAGGACGCCCACAGACGGACGAAAATAGATTGAATGAATCTGATATGACATCTCTAGGGCGTTTGCATGTAAAGCCAATATAATACAGAAAACCAAAAAGAGATTCAAAATTCTGCCTATAATAACTAGGTACCTCAAATATGATTATTTTACAAAATTATGACCATATGTAAAGGTCTAGGTCAGGTCACCGAATGAGTATCGGTGATCACCTACATTTATACCGAATTTATCAAACTTCATTCACAGGGTCACTAACCGATGGCTGTCTATAACCAGGGAGTAGAAATTACCTAGCTAACATAGCAATGAGGCCAACAAAATACGATGCAGTTTGAACTAAGTTATTGGAGTTCATCGCGGGACAAAATCGTTAGCGGTATAGGGTTTTTTTTTTAAATATGTATGGCATAAATTTATAAAATACAATTCAGTTGATAATAAAAACACTCTACGTAATAGATGTGTTATATGTTGCCATTTCTCCACGCCTCAGAAGGGCTGACGCTAGGTACCTAGGCTATGCTGCTACTGAAATCTGTATAATTCTTGAGGAAAGTACGGAGCCACGACACCTACTGACTCTTACACCTATAATATTACAAAATATAATTACAAAAATGCAGACTGTATGGTAGGATACCTAGTCAAACCACCAACCTAAGCATATCTATGTATGATTATGTTAACCTACAAAATATTAATACTAAAGCTATAGGTGATGCATTCATACGCAGTGTAGATAAGAGGTCACATTTGTGACAAAGCAGTAAGCTTTGTAACTTTACAAACGGAATGAATGAGCAGAATCTATAAAAGCATTTAACAAAATTTTGAGGATCTGCCAGCAACTCTAGAGAGAATGATATCATTTACACTGCCAAAAAATCTGCTATGACGCCACTCAAGTCTGAAAAAGGATCCGAAGCGATTCCTAATGGGAAACGGCACTGTAGGTAGCAAGAGTTCAGAAATAGGTCAGATTATATATTTTTTAATATTATTATTATATTACTTGTGTAAATATTGAGTGGCCGCTGGCTGGGTGGAATGTTTAACATTCTTTCAAACATGTTCTGCCTTTTCTGTCGATGCATTGCGGAAGTGAAAAGTACGTCGTTCTTCATTTGGCACACCTTGCGCGACGTGCATTTTTGGCAACAAGGTTATCTGAAATTTGGGCCAAATATGACTTTTTTTACCAAGTCCCTCAGATTTTTTTCTTTCAAACGCTATCTAAAATTGAAATTCCATTAAAGTTTGCAAATAATTCACTGCAACAAAGTTCTAATAAAATAGTATTTCCAATACTCTTTATGTTTACTTAGATTAGATAAAATATTTTTGGAGCAACATGATTTCATTTTCGTTGTACTTCGAGCTTATTTGCTTGGGACAACAAGGTTCGTCTGTCAATTGCGTTAAACTGACAAAATAAATGAAGAGTGACATTATTTCTTAAAATGAAGATATTCAGAATGTATTGTTATCATTAGGTTCAAGAACATTTTACGAAAAAAATATTTCACTTAGCCCAAAAAAATTATTAAATTAATCAGATAGAACCTTGTTGCTCTTATTTCAACTGATTTTCAGAACAATATGTTTTTTTTGTTTAGTTTTTTGCCTAAATGCTACGTTTTTTGCATACAACGTTTATAAATATAAATACATTTCGATTCAAAAGAATAATACGATCTTCATATTTACTTTAAGGGACAGGTTGTTTCGCAGGATTTGAACGAATTTTCAACTTCAAGTTCTGTAAATGTTCCATTAAAGTTCTGTTATCATATTGTAATGCATCATAAGCAAAACATTCACAGAACTAGAAAATTAACTTTTGAAATTTGATGAATTCTTCAAATTCTGTGAAACAATTTCTTAGGATCGGTTGTTTCACAGAATTTGAACAATTCATCAAATTTTAATGTTCATTTTTGGGTTATGTGAAAGTCCTATTCAAATTCTGTTATTTTATCATTATAGGCTAGTTGCTTGACAGCACTGAATTAATAACAGAACTTGAAAAAATCTTTAACAGAATAACTTTTAAATTCGAAGAATTGTTCAAATTCTCTGAAACAACCCGCCATATATTTTATGCGGGATTCAAAATTTGAACCTAAATATCTCAGCTTCACGAAAATGGTAGATAAACCCTAATTGTTCCAATGGCATTACAGGACCGTAAAAGTACAAGTTTAACCAAAGTCCTGATATAGTGGGTGTTTATAATGCATTATAATGATAGGTGTCAGCATTTCATTATGTCTACATTTTTCAGAAAAAAATATTCACTGCGACAATAAATAATATGTCAACTTAAAATTTGATTTGCGAAAATTTCACTAATTGGTCTTATGTCTTATACTAGTTTGCGTTAATATAATTTATGAACATAATTCTATTCCATAAATGTAATTTGTGTTATAATAATGTTGTAATAAAATATTTTTTGTTTTATAGATGCATAAAAGACGTCTTTAATGTATTTTTAATTTATTTAAAGTGTTTTGTAATTCCAATTATTAATATAACACTCTCATCACGATCGTAGAATATTACAAGAGTCACAACTTCTCGCAAAAGTCTGGAACCAGTGATAACTACGGCGTCCCCCGATTAGGGGTGTTGCAAGGCTGAAGGTAATGAATGAGATGAGAGAGGAATGGAAGGAGATGGGAAATATGTATGTGGGGAAGTACCTGGCTATTCAGATCAAGTCACCAAATACGATTTAAGCCAATTCAAGTAACGTTACAATTGTGAATAGTGGTCTTACACCAAAGCGATACTGGGAGTATCTTCCATTCTGGAACGTGCCGCAAATATACTTTACACATTACATTATTTTAAATTAATAACTTCTTAAATGACACCAATTACTTGACCACAACGTGATTTGAACTGGCGACCTCCCGATTGCTAGTCGGGAGCCGCACCACTTAACCACGAACGTCGTCAAGTACGAATTTTGTGTATTATATTATAACGTTCTCGAAACATGTGGCAAAACGTCTCACAATAGAGTTAGGTAATTTGAATTATTTTGAGATATTCCCTGCCTTCTACGTTAGTTTAGTGAATTAAAATTTGAAGAATTTCATTAGGCAATGTTATTATTTTCTAAAACGATATAACAGAACGTAGTCTTAAGCAGATCTACATAAAATATTTACGTCAAAATGTTGTTTTAAGATATACGTTACTTAAACGCTACGAAAACATTTTTAGAATTATAATGGGATTAAAAGTGGTAGGCCCAACAGAACATTGACAAAAAAGAACAGGTAAAAAACAACCATTTAATTTTCTAATACACAGTAATAACAACAAAGCTTTAACGAATAAATAGTAATATTAGGTTAGGTTAAGCCGTTTTCATAGTGTTTTTTTTCTTAGCTGTTCTGTTTTAAGAGTGTTTTTTTGTCTTCATTTTCTCTTTTATTACTTTTGGCTTAATGATTGGGCAATAAAAAATAACAACCTATTTTATTTTTACTGCGACGTATGATTTACTAAAATTTTAATATATAATAATTCAGCCGGAGTATGTTTGTGCTCGCAAAACTCGAAAAATAGTCGACCGATTTCGATTAAATTTTCAAAGTTTGTTCTTATAAGCGCCAGGAGTGTTTACCGAGTTGTTTGAAAGGTAAAAAAGGTCGGCACGCCTGAGGAATGCTTACGCAATGTCTTTGCACTGGAATGTGATATGGAGTAGGGTGCGGGAGACCTAAAATCCATTTTTTATAAATAAAAATCATTTCTTACTTATTTTTATGCCCTAATATTACTGTTTTTTTTAAATTTGGAATAAACACAAAAGTTACGACTTAATTTAAAAAAAAAATTATATTTTAAAAAAAAAAGTAAACTTTAGGCCTTGTGCGGGAGACCTAAATATTTTTTTAAAAATCCAAAACTTTTTGTTGTTAAGTTGTGGTACCTAGTAGCAACTTTTTTTCAACTTGGAATTTGAAAACAAAAAAAGTTAAAAATCGATACACCCTAATATGGAGTCGAAATAATATAATCTCTTGCTAACAATAACATTGTGGTATACAGAAATCAATTGTGGAAGAAGTCCAGACGCCAGAGGAAGATATTCTCAATAGCAAATTGCGGCGTCCGCTAGTGTAATATAAAATTGTGATTTTTTGTCTTCAGGTGGTAAAAGGATGTAGCAGAAAGAAACAACAAAAAAACTGGTAGGAATATAAAGTGCCTCTTTAATTCTGCCTTGGGGTGTAGCGTTTGAGATGCACCCCATAAAGTAGGGTGCAGAGTGCAGCCTTCTTAGCAGAGGCTGTTCTTCACATGCTTTGTTTTATCCAAAATGATTGAATTTTTTAAACGTAAAACATTTATTACATTCAGAAATAAAATATATGTTTTCAAGGAAGGAACGTCTGCCCCTCGCCATGTCTTGAAGCTTCTCACTAGCGACTACCAGCGCGTAGCGATTCAAATGATGATGCATGTTTTAGTGCGCAGAACCTAGCGCGCACGTGGAAATATTCCAAGATGTCTTACTAAGTAGGTACAAAGGTATATTCTTTGAATTTATTTCTGAATCGTAGGCAATCCACGAAACCGTGTAAGCGTAGCTGTATGTGAATTTCAAATAGCTCGGGGACAGGTCATTATATCCCCGTATTACGTCGTTTATTATACATTTATAATATTACACATTTTTATGAAACTTTTTTCAATCGACTACTGGAAGAAATTAAAAGCATTAATGACAAAACACAAGCTTTGAACATGGTGAAAAAATATTTTTGAGACAATTATATAAAAAAAATGTTTCCAAATGAACTGATCTTGAAAATAACCCACATTTCATAAATTTCCATAAGTTATAATTTCTTCTCCAAATCTACACGTAATATAATATCTTTATTACTATTTACATTTTATTAGATACGTTTTAGCTACCTAAATTTATGTCAAATTTAACGAAAATGTAATACATTTTTTCTATCTGCAATGTACTTACTACACCTCAAAATACATGTACCTACTATATTATTAATTACTTATAAATGACTACATCCGCTGTAGGCAGACTGATGGAACCTAAGCGCAAGCCAAATACTAAGTTTGCTGATCGCGCTTTCGGAGCATTTTGGCCGAAGGCTTGAAATAAACTTCTTCAGGAACTAAAATCATTACAAGTCCTACAGGATTCAGGTCTAAACTGAAAACTTACCTTTTTAAGCTTTCATACCCTTAAATTAACTATACCATTTCTGAAAAAAGTAGTATTGTATAGTAGTATTATAGTATAGTAGTATATATCCGAAAAACTACTTTGATAGTTTAGCGGGTCCTTTAAATGAATAATAAAAATAATAATCTTAAATACTTATATGCACCCTCGAGGTGATATTTTAATAAATATCAGCCTAGTATTATTACTATGAATATAAGCATAGTCGTATTATAAAGTAAGGTAGAACCCGTAGTGAAGTAATTTGTTGATAACATTATACGGCAATCAAACAAAAGTCGTAGATACATTCAAAATTAAAGTAAATATTTTGATACCAATCACATAATTTAAATTTAATGACATAGGAGTGGCATTGATTCAGTTTATCAAATATTTATATGCCTGTAATTTCCATTTTTATTGTCTTTTCAGGTCAGATAAATTGACCGTGCCATTAACTTTTACAATAATTGACTCGGCATTCATTTTCCAAACTTTACTCGTTATTATCTGTTTAATACACAAAAAGGGTTGGAAAAGGGTAGCATTATTCTTTATTTGGCTCATTATATCGAAGAAACTCTCCGATTTGTAGGAATTACACGTTCAAATAAATAATAATCCATGAAGAGTAAATTTGAACAAAAGCCACTTATAATAGATTATCTGCAAAGGTCTGGCGTATTATTTCTCTATCTCCCCTTTATACTTAATACATTTCTCTGTCTTATTTTTGTACAGCACATATTTGTTTGATCCAATACTCTTTGGTATCTTTTGTTTTATGTGATTATGCTTTAAGTATTAGGATTTAACTCAGTTAAGGTTTAACTGCGTTAGGATTTAACTATCCTAGGATTTTACTTTGTTAAGTTTAACTTAGGGTTTTACTGTGTTGGGGTCAACTGTTTCGAAGATTATTAACCCTGACACAGTGAACCCTAACACGTATGGGTTTGACTGTGTGGAGGCTTAAATTTGTATTGATTTAATGTTTTAGGGTTTAAAATTTAACCATAACACATATGGATTCAATTGTGTGTGGGAATAACCTTGTGAGGGTTTAACTGTGTTAGGATTTAACTGTTAGGATTAGCCATTTGATTCAGTTAATCTATGACATCACAATTTCGAGATATTTTGAGGCTGATATAAGTTAAGAAGGGGATAGAAAAGAGTAATGTTGAGAATTATTTTACAATAATTGTTGATTAACATACCTAAAGCAACGTTTATTTACCAAATGATAGGCCTTTACCGCTGCTCTAACTCAGTAAATAGCATTGACATAAATATAAATTCGCGTTATGTTCACACTAATCGAATAAAAAATATGTCACCTTCCTGTATCTAGATTAAAATTGAATAAAAAAACTAATAAGAAAAACAAAGCCACAGTGAATATGTATGAATGAATGAAATGGCTACAAATAACATCATTCATAACTAAATGGAACGGAACTCATTAGAATGAGACAGCCATTCAAAGAATGTGTGTATGGGGGACACAGCTATATTATTATGAACGCCCCTCGTTTCTGTACGCGTTTCTTACCATATCATAAAGTGGCCCACTGATAGGCGATTATGTCCGCGGCAAGCATGACGTCACAGGCAAGCATTTTTGTATGAATGTCCCGGTGATAAATCGCGTGACTTCATGCTCAGACTGCTCGCGGCTGACATGGTCGCCCATCGGTTGCTGCCATTTCTTTATTTCTCGACGAAGAAATGAGCGAGCAGAATAGTAGAATACGCAAAACGTAATTTCACTCGGTTTTCCTTCGTACGCCTATGTGTTTCTGCGTATTACCGTCACACGTCCAGGCAATTATCAGAATTCTTTATGAACTGCAACCCTCGCTTCTTTTGATAACTTTTCATTATTATCTATTGAATTCAATACTACACATATTGCATATACACTATAGTTAATACTTCTACAAATAATAATGTCCACATCACCCGACTTGTCCTTCATAAACAAACTTCCAAAGTACACAAACTGACAAAATTAAATTTTCTGTTGCCGGAAACAATTTAGTATTCGCCGCTGAACGTCAAACATTTACTTGAGGTAAACAAATATAATTCATTATTTAAACACCTTCCGCTGAAGGAACAATACAAATATTTAATAAAATATGATAATTAATACTACGAGCAGTTTCATAATTTTTAAGAAAATTAGTTGGGTTATGCTAGGTTAGTTTAACGAAATATTTAGGTAAATAATTCACTCACAAGTTTTGTAAAAAGCACTTGATTTATGTCTATTTAAATGCTGTCAGTAAAACCAGTAGACGCGTAGATAGGTGATAAATGTTAATTAATTTGTTGGACAATCTGTATAGCGCCGCTTTTGTGAAATGTCACCTCAGGGTCGTTTTACAGTTGATGAACGTAGTAAAAAAAATATAGTCAAATTAAGATAAGTAAAATGAAAAACAGGAACAAGTGACACCAATATAGAAGATGGAGACTCTGCAGCAAGAATTCTAGGTGGTAGAGAAACTGGACCAGCTGCTGTAGCAAGAGAGTCCACGCGTCCACCAACAGTGCTAGCACGAGGCTCGTCATCCGTTCAGATTTGTATCTGCTGCTAACAAAGGGCTGACACAATATCTTCACATAGATAACAGACCTTTGCAGCACTGCTGTTACGTTTGACTAAGATACAAGATGGAGACCCTGCAGCAAGAATATCAATAAAATTCGGATTATTTGTATTTTTGTGAAGCATGATTTTTATGAATGATAATTTTACGGGCGATATTTTAGGTTAGGTATTATCAGCGCCTTGGCGCCTTGGAAATGCGGCGTGCGGAGTGGACTGCTCTAAAGCCGGCCCTAGATGTATTCGATAGCTCGGTTTGACTTTTGATATATTGACATAAAGAGCTCCGGGCCAAAAAGGCCCCTTTCTCTATCAAAATGAATTTATAATAATGGTTATTGGAAAAATATGTATAAGGTGGAACGTTCGATTAACAGTCAGTTGGATCTAGAACGATACTCACAGAGGACTGAGACTTACACCATTTTTGACAAAATGTTTGCTTTCTGGAAAGGAAATTTAATATAGCGCTGACGTTTATAGTTTTAAAATTAAACAAAACGTTCGAAGAAGTGTGTTTTTTAACGTGGTGTAAAAGTGATGTAGTCAATGTACTTAAGACATTTAACTCCTGGGCCTAAGACAAATCATTGAACACAATATTGTTTATCTGATCAAAATTCGATTATTGAAAAACATTGATCAATTTTAGTAGATGTAAGAAAAAAAAATTAAATCATTTTGGGCACTTGGACACGCCTACAATATAAATACAGTGGTACCTCGACATACGAGTGCCCCAAAATACGAGTTTTTCGAGATACGACCCGGCGAGCGAGTGATTTTTTGCTTTGAGTTATGAGCGAAATTCGAGATACGAGTTCGGTTTAGCAGGTCAGCCGGTAGCGCCCGTGCGCGGCCACGCCCACCAGTAGAGGAGGAGATTGTGTCTCTGGGGAAATCCATGGGTCTAGAGGTAGAAGAGAGAGACGTGAACGAACGAAGTCGAGGAGCACACCCAGTAACTGACGACTGATAGATACAAGAGTTACAGTCACAGCAGCATACGGATGTTATGCAAGAAATTGGTTTCGAGGAGTCAGAAGAGGAGGAGCTTATTTCTAGAAGTGAGATAAAGGAGATCTTAGGAATGTGGGAGAGAGTTTCACAGTTCGTGGAAAAGAAACACCGTATAACGTAACTCTTCAGTAGGTACTACCGGTATAAGTTTATTGTTTCTAACAGAAATTTCATTAACTAAAAGGAAATATGTTCTGGTACAAAATAGTCCCTGTAATATAGGAAGTACGTATCAACCAATAATCCCTTAGTGTTCTACGTCCCTTTCCTAGTTTTCCATATATCTACGCTTTCTTGTTCATTTGTAACTCTAGGGATTTGTTTTATTTTGTGATTGGATTGCATTTACACTGGGAATAAAAATTCATAGAACCTATGTAAGTGAAATTATATTACTGCAGATTATAAACAAATAACACTGTTAGGAGGATGAAGATTCGTAGAATCTCCAAAATCAAAGTTATATTACTGCGGATTATAAACGGGTTTCACTATAAGGTGAATGAAAATACGAAGCAGATATATAAACATATCATAGGTGCACAGTACAAACATAGGTACACTGTACTTTTACAAATCTACGGTAAATTTAAATCCAAAGTAAAAGCATCTTATTTGCACGATTTAATGATAAATAACAGTTTTTAAAAAGAAAAAAAAACTATTTTTTTTCCGGTTTATTATGTCGGTTTTACAATGCATTGCAAAAACATTCTAGATATTACGTAAAAGCATATTATCAGCAAATAAAACGGGATTCACTAAAATTTATCGCAAATGATAATAATTCACGGCAGTGTAACCCGTTTAATCAAGTACAAGTATCTCATTTACGTATTATAAACGGGTATTACTGAGCAGTGAATGTTAAATAAGAAGAGTATATATATGCAAACAAGCATCTTATTTACGGATTATAAAGGATTACGCCGAACAATTTATTTTTCCACACCCCGAATACAATATTTTTTTAAATATTTCAATAAATGTTAGGTTAGAACTTATTTTTGTTGCCATGAAAGAATTGAGTCGGATTATTGGCTTTTATGGAATTCGTTCTGAAAATGTAATTGAGGAATAACGAATTGTGCGAAGTGATTTAATCATTTCATAACACTAAATCGACGCACTGAGGCTAAGGCAAAAGCACTTAATACTAGAAAAACCGCAGCCGTCATTTTGACGGCTACCCGATATAATTTGACAATATTTTGTACATAGTTTACTGTATTGATTTTCTTTACGTTCAATGATTCATTATTTAACGACTATGGTGAAAATAATCTTCGTATCTTATTTACTTCTTGAAATATAATTATTTATACCTACGTACAAAGACCGCAACCGTCAATGTGATGGTTAGGGCCATTATGCTGAGTTTTATTACAACCTTTTCCCTCCATTTTTACATCATACCCATTCCACATCACAAAATGATGTACTAATCTGTCTGCCTCTTTCTCTCGGTATCGCATACGAATCATCCGAATTCGATCTGTAGTATCAATTGTTAGTATTCTATTTCATCTTGATATCTGCGCACTTATTACGGAATATTGATTTCTTTTTTTTTGTAAATTACATTCTCCCAAATGTGTACCAAATTAAATAAAGTAAACAATCCATTGATTAATATATTATTTAATACCAAAAATTTCACTTACATGTGATCAACCGTCAATATGACGGTCGCGGTATTTAAGGGTATGGATCAGTACCCGATCGTTTTAGTATTAAGTCGTATTGAAACAAATCCTTGAAAGCATATTGAACATATAACATTTTAATAAAAAGCAACTCCCTATTGTGACGTCTAAAATTACCATTTTTAACCCCACTATCTGAAAACCTAATATTATAGTGACGTTACGAAAAGAGTCACTGTATTTTATTTTACTACCAATATTTGGAAATAAATTATTAGCTAAATATTTGTACGGACACGAACATAATGTATTTATAAGCCATGTTACTCGTGAACCAATATTTATTAATCTTATTAATAATTCATGGCGTGTTTTAAATACGTCAGGTAGCATGTATTAATGAAATAAATAAAATGCGTTTTTTCAAATCAATAAAGTTGAAAAATTATGTTTTAATTAGTTTAATTAGAGCCTTACTCCTAGACGGCCTCCGTGGTTAAGTACGATAGATTTACGCACTTGTGCAAAGGGATGGGTAAATTATATAAAACAATAATATTTAAATGTAAATACCGCACAGGATTTTCCGACTGTCCGAACAAAAATAATTTTACTTAAAATATAACAAAAATACAAAATTTCTGATCTTAAAAATTAATCCACTTAAATAGGATCATAATTTTGTTCATTTATTTTACTATGTTAAGTTATTTAAAAAATATATTCGTTAAATTCTCCGTTTTCAGGCTATCGGAAAGGAAGTTGTAAATGTGTATACTGTATACCCTCATGACCTTTGCTTCTCGTACTACTTTCAGTCTTTACCGTATTAGTATATAATTTTAAATGTGTAACCCCTCATGGCCTATACTTCTCTTATCACTTTCAGTCTTTACTGTATTAGTGTAGAATTATATATGTGTATTGTATACACTCATGGCGTATACTTCTCGTACCACTTTGAGTCTTTACTGTATTGGTGTATAATTTATTGGGTTGTCTTGTATAGTGTTCGTATATAGGTTCATTTTATATATTAAAAGGTTGGAGAGTACTTGGTTATTTTGGCCTGGTCAACACGAATCATTTCAAACAACGTTTCAATTCAATGTTTCAGGCCTGCTTCATTTTATGAAGCTGTGAGTATGAAATGAAATTAATGTGTTATTATATTTTTGTAGTAATATGTTGTTTTAAAAAACATCCTGTTCTGACAACAAATTTATTAAGACGACCTTAAATTGATAAAACAAAGGACTGTTATATAATAAATGCCAACGAAAACGAATGTTTCATTAAAGGAGGGGAAAAGTGAAGAATTATTAATTGTTATTGTTGCGGATAAAATAAGCAAGGATATCACTCGGTGCAAAGTTATTTGGCGCATCGAGACAATAGCTTGGCTTACAATAGAAAACTCATTAGAGCCTGTTGTTGTTAGAGAAGCTATAGAAAACATCTTTGGGGAGTTTTGCCAAGATTACGATTGAGGCGGGCGTATTATTCTACATTTCTATAGCGCGTATTTCGTAAATATTGATAAATTAAGTATCATTGATAAATGGAGCATCGTGTTTGTAACACGGTTTGTTTTCTCGGATGTAATTGAAACAACAATAATATTTCATACGTATTTGAGGTGATTTTACGACATCAGAATCGTTCCATACTCATATACATGTTTTATTTTTACTACTGATTATCTGACAGTATAATAACCCTAGAATCTGACATATATGCTCCCCATAGCCGAAGAGTGAGGCGCTGCTAAGGTATGTAGTATACACGCTTCACATGCTAGCTACAAACAGAAGTGGTGCCATAAATCGAATGTACTACTATCCTAATGTCCACCGTACACACTTGCTTCATATGCTAGCTATAAACAGAAGTGGTGCCATCAATCTGATAGTAGTACTACCTTAACCTCCGCTGCAAACACGCGCTTCCCATGTTAGTTATAAACAGAAGTGGTGCCATCAATCTGATAGTAGTACTACCTTAACCTCCGCCGCAAACACGCGCTTCCCATGCTAGTTATAAACAGAAGTGGTGCCATCAATCTGATAGTAGTACTACCTTAACCTCCGCCGCAAACACGCGCTTCCCATGCTAGTTATAAACAGAAGTGGTGCCATCAATCTGATAGTAGTACTACTTTAACGTCCGCCGCACACATTGGCCTTACATGCTAGCTATAAACAGAAGTGGTGCCATCAATCTGATAGTAGTACTACCTTAACCTCCGCTGCAAACACGCGCTTCCCATGTTAGTTATAAACAGAAGTGGTGCCATCAATCTGATAGTAGTACTACCTTAACCTCCGCCGCAAACACGCGCTTCCCATGCTAGTTATAAACAGAAGTGGTGCCATCAATCTGATAGTAGTACTACCTTAACCTCCGCCGTAAACACGCGCTTCCCATGCTAGTTATAAACAGAAGTGGTGCCATCAATCTGATAGTAGTACTACCTTAACCTCCGCCGCAAACACGCGCTTCCCATGCTAGTTATAAACAGAAGTGGTGCCATCAATCTGATAGTAGTACTACCTTAACCTCCGCCGTAAACACGCGCTTCCCATGCTAGTTATAAACAGAAGTGGTGCCATCAATCTGATAGTAGTACTACCTTAACCTCCGCCGCAAACACGCGCTTCCCATGCTAGTTATAAACAGAAGTGGTGCCATCAATCTGATAGTAGTACTACTTTAACGTCCGCCGCACACATTGGCCTTACATGCTAGCTATAAACAGAAGTGGTGCCATCAATCTGATAGTAGTACTACCTTAACCTCCGCTGCAAACACGCGCTTCCCATGTTAGTTATAAACAGAAGTGGTGCCATCAATCTGATAGTAGTACTACCTTAACCTCCGCTGCAAACACGCGCTTCCCATGCTAGTTATAAACAGAAGTGGTGCCATCAATCTGATAGTAGTACTACCTTAACCTCTGCCGCAAACACGCGCTTCCCATGCTAGTTATAAACAGAAGTGGTGCCATCAATCTGATAGTAGTACTACTTTAACGTCCGCCGCACACATTGGCCTTACATGCTAGCTATAAACAGAAGTGGTGCCATCAATCTGATAGTAGTACTACTTTAACCTCCGCTGCAAACACGCGCTTCCCATGTTAGTTATAAACAGAAGTGGTGCCATCAATCTGATAGTAGTACTACCTTAACCTCCGCCGCAAACACGCGCTTTCCATGCTAGTTATAAACAGAAGTGGTGCCATCAATCTGATAGTAGTACTACCTTAACCTCCGCCGCAAACACGCGCTTCCCATGCTTGTTATAAACAGAAGTGGTGCCATCAATCTGATAGTAGTACTACCTTTACCTCCGCCGCAAACACGCGCTTCCCATGCTAGTTATAAACAGAAGTGGTGCCATCAATCTGATAGTAGTACTACCTTAACCTCCGCCGCAAACACGCGCTTCCCATGCTAGTTATAAACAGAAGTGGTGCCATCAATCTGATAGTAGTACTACCTTAACCTCCGCCGCAAACACGCGCTTCCCATGCTAGTTATAAACAGAAGTGGTGCCATCAATCTGATAGTAGTACTACTTTAACGTCCGCCGCACACATTGGCCTTACATGCTAGCTATAAACAGAAGTGGTGCCATCAATCTGATAGTAGTAGGTACTACCTTAACCTCCGCTGCACATACTTGCCTTACATGCTAGGTATAAACAGAAGTGGTGCCATATATAATTTTTAAAGAAAGCTGTTGATGCATGTTGTTATATCGCGATGATTAATCATAATGACGAAAAATATTGTTTATTTTTTTATTCAGTTGAAAATTTGTCAACCTCGATACGGGCTTAGTACTAACAAGGTTCATACTGGATTGTATAAACAACGAATATTAAATATGAAGAAATGACAAATAAATAAAAAAAAATTGAATTAACACGAATCTATACACTTAAATGCTTAAAAATAGACCATTTCACACTTGGTGTGAAAAAAAACCCTTTCCACATGGGACCAAATTTACTTAAAAGCACTACAAAATCGATCATTCAATTGAAGATTTATGCTTTAATTCGAAAATTTGACGAAATAACCTAAATCATTAGGCCAAAAGATTCCTCACGGGATATTCATTGAATATAAATTAAGATGGTGGAAATCGATAGATAAATCATTATAGATTGATAAAAATTTTAGGTGTGAGGCGATTCATTGATTAAATCTTCAATTATTAGATTTCGCAAGATTTTATGTGAAATTACTTATTATAATTAGGTACTTACTATAAAAATAAAATTCCATTACTCTGATTGCTAGCAAACTATGTTTCTCACCCACCGGTCAATCGACCATCTCATATATTTTATAGTCTGTAACTTACTTTTTTTATGTGAACATTTTACTTATAATTGACCTTTTTTATTTTATGTTAATTTTTGTTATTTACTCCAGGAGGAATTAATACCCTTTTCTGTTTTTTTGTATTTGTTGTGTTGATGCGTAATACTATTTACTATTACAAAATGGATAAATTGAATTGCAAATCTCATTAATGCAGCTAACCATAAAAAAATGAATTATCTATTTTATTATTGTTAAGTTTATTTAATATATATAAAATACACTTTGTAATTAATTTATAGGTGTTACTTATAAATGAATAAATAAATAAATCAAAACAGACAGAATCTTCCATTTCTAAAGATGTGGCCAGGATATTCGGTTTTGCATTAATTGTGATAAAAAGTTCCTTTCTATGGTGCATTGGAAGAAATAATACATATTAATTATCATTAGGTGCGGTCTTTTGTTCAATTTGGTCGTCTTTGGGACGAGTTTCTAAGCTTTCCCATTGTCATGTTTATTGACTAGCTGATTTCTCCCTTGTATATATTCTTTTTATGATGCTATTTGCTCCATTTTCAGATAATATTGTATTTGAGATTTTACTAAGTGTAGTTGTCCCTTTATAATATGTGTCCTGGTATGTCAGTATACAGCTTCCCTGTGGCTGTCATCATCTCTAAAGTGTGGCTTAACCTTTTTCACAAATTTACATTCACAATAAATCTAAGTTTGTTTTCATAATATACATTTCAAATGCTTGGAGTATATTCATTGCTTCGTTTAACTCAGGTTTCACATCTGTAATGTAAGATTAGCCATGCATGAATCTATATCCCATGAAAGGAGTTAATGACTTTGTAGGATCGAGGTAACGGATACGCACATGAGCAAACTAATGAACCTTTGCAAGAAAACATCTCAAAGGTGACCTCGTAACTTCAAATAATTGCAATCGAGTAATCAGCTTTTGTGTAAACACGTTGATATGTGATCTAGACAGAGAAATGGAAATTAAGGGTGTTACAAGTTCTCCAGGAAGAGCAAATTCAAACAAAATTGCAAAATTGTTTATATTATCATTTCTTGTCCAATACTTTGTCGATAAACCGCTGTAAATAAATCCATAATATAATCGAGAGTAGGTAGTTGTTGACTATGGAAACGCTTGAACTTCCACATTGGCAAACAAATTTCCTCTTCAAATATATACTAGGCAACGCGTACTTAACGTAACGCATAATGAAATGGTTTTTAATTGAAACGGAAAACGGTGTTTTTACGCGAAAAAGAGTTGTATCATATTTTTAGGTAATAAAAATGGGTTTGAAGATGGCAAATTCAATATTGAATCAGCTTGCAAATAATAAGAATTATTTTAAAACATTCCAAACTTTTCGTCTTATAACCCACAGCTAGTCTGAAAGGATTTCCTTTATCCTATTCCTAAATATTCATAAATCGGTAAAGTGATGATAAAAATGAGGTCGTGAAATGTGGAATTGAAAAAAGGAAATTATTTTTTAAACAATTTATCTACCAATGCATAATATTGTTCATTTTCAATGTCCAAAATAGCTTACTTTTAATGCAACAGGGTATATACACAGCACTAGGTACGTACAAATGGTTTAATATAACCTATAATGTTTTCGTTTCCTAACGCACACAAGGCTGGAAACAATGCCACGCGTTCAGCTCGCCAGTTGTACGTCGTCAGTTAATCATACGCAATGCTTAGCGAATCGCGTGGCACTACAGTTCTTCATTCATTTGCTTACTTATTACCGCAAATGACCGACGCGACGTACAAAAGTTAAAAATATGAGTGAGGGTGTGAATTCAAACGCCTCTAGTGGCAAAGCTCAACGCTTCAAGTTTTAAAGCATGTTTTAATAAATTTAACTCATGCTAAACAACAGTATGGACAGACCGGGAGTAAAATGTTCCGACCTAAGCAATCTGATATCGGTAGTAATATTAAACGGTTCCTTAACCTTTTTGCCAACGATATAAAATTCTGTACTATAGGTCCTTAAAGAACCTCCCCTGTTCGGCCCTTTCCAGACATTCTCCCTACTAACAAGGGTCTGATAAACGCTTCTAGAAAAACCATAAATTTCACGGAAAAACTGAAATTGAAACATTTTTGTTAGAAATTTGATATGACAATTTTCTAAGATAAATTTTAATATTGCTTGAAACAACTGTCATTTTATTTGTCCTTGAGGCGTTTCTTAGAAGGTTGGGTGGAAGGTGGTTTTTGAAAGTGTAGGAGTGTAATTAGACCTTCAAAGAGACCGTAGTGTTAGAGGGAGAAAACATTGAAAAGACTTGAGACTATTCCAGTGTCACGCCGCGCTATTTTACGAAGAAATAACTATTAGAAACCACCATGTTGGAAATTTCATCCATGTGAGGGTACTACGCAAAACGTTTGCCATGTCTCAAGCGATTCATTCTCAGAAATCTCTTTTTGGTACATAAGAGATTTCTGAGAATAAATTAAAGCCGTCTGTAATGTAATAAGATTTCGAAAGAAATTAATGCGATTAAAAATAAATTTTTTAAAAGGAAATAAGTAGATAAATTTGCCGCAATCATTGGTGCTGGGTTTTCGAATGGATACTTTTGGGGTTGTTTCTCAGAATTTGAAGAATGCATCAAATTTCACAGTTATTTATCGTGTTCTTTGAAAGTTCTATTAGAGTTTTGATATTATTTCAGTTTTGAGAAGCAACTGGCCAATAGTACCTTTCAATCTTCCTCTCTCTTATCCCCTTCCAACCCCACTTGCTTAATTCTAACAACATATCCCAATTGTGGTTGCCAGTTGCCATGGTATCATTGGCTCTAGACGGTAAGGAGCAGTTTATATTTTTGAGCGGTACTCACAATTAAAAAAATCCTAATAGTAAAAAAACATTCCAGAATAACCGAAATAATAATTAATTTGAAGGTACCACACAATTTTTAGTGAGTCTAAATTTTCGATATAAGACACTGACAATAACCCCTGAATCAAGGTATTTCAATCTTAAAATGAAACTAACCGTCACCCTTACAAACACCCTCAGTATTAAAAAAGTCGAAACAATACTCCAGAATTCATTTGTTCAAAAGCCGCTAGGAGGATTTTCCCAGTTTCTCTATATGGGGAGATAAATTAGGTAGCGTTTCAAGGAAAGGTCTTGAATGACCGCTATATTATTTGCGCTGGACCCGCTACTGATGAAAGATATATTGAGGTTTTATCAAAGAAAATCTCTGTTTTAAAAACAAAAGCCCGGGAAAAGGCAGGGGAAAATGGCCCTTTTTTGAAAAGCCACTTGTTTGTGACAATTACGTTAAATCTCTTAGGACGGGTTGTTTCGGAGAACTTGAACAATTCTTCAAATTTCAAAGTTAATTTTCAAGTTCTGTGAAAGATATTTTTAAGTACTGTTTTTATTTCAGTTTTGTCAAGCAACTAGCCTATAATGATATAATAACAGAATTTGAATAGGATTTTCACAGAGCCCGTAAATGAACGTTGAAATTTGATGAATTGTTCAAATTCTCCGAAACAACCCGTCCTTAGATTATAGATAAAAAAAACTTTACATTTATAGTTTTTTTTATTCTTGTCTTATTTTCAATAATAGCTGTGAAGATAAACTTTATCCACGAAACAATGTTCATTTAATGTTATAAATATATATTTATACAAGTATGTACTATGAACTTGAGTGGCTTTGTGGTTTTAAGCCTAAAACGCATTCGTTGTACGCATAACGCATAATTTGGGCATGGCCTACACGTATTATAAGTGGAAGTGTCACACTACGCTATATTCTTCCTCAGCGGAAGGGGTAAGATCGACTGGGAAACTGCCGCGGAATATCATAACACTGTATGGAACCTGTCACCTTGACCGATGATCCATAAATTGATCTGGGTCAAATAATTTTCAAACATAGCTAGGCTAGCAGATCCCGGCACATCATCGTCGCTACGCCCACACTTATAACACATCATCTATCAGGTGTGCCATGTATGTATGGGATTGTATGGAGAGCAATATGGAGTTACATGAAATGTTTTGATAAGTATAACGTAATCTGTCATCCTCTTTAAGATGAACTAAATTTTAAAGCAGTATTTGAATGCAAAGCTTTTCTTAGGTTGCATGCCTCCAACATTTATAATATTGTAATGTTGTTATTTGTTTGTAGTCTCGATATCACCCACTAGATGTCGGTAGAGTGTGTAGATCAAATTATTATTTTTTAGTTTATATAGTTTTAAGATTTTTCGATAGATGGAGGTACTTAAATCATTTGACATAGATAACATGTAGGTTGTACCCAAGTGGTTACGAGTACGGTCGATGGCAGCCGATTCCAAGGTAGGGAGCTCACTTCCAGTTGCTTCCCTTGTTAGAATAACATTTACTTATCATACGATGGTAAAGTACTTGTAATCGTTGACGAACCAAAGCATTTATTGAATACTTCCGATCTTAAGTGTTTTTCATACCAAGAAGATAATTATACAGTAAATTACAAACCTTGACATGGATTAACATCGTAGTAAAATAAGTAACGTGTTCTAAGTATATTTCTAAAATAGTGCTAACATAGAGTGGCGGTTGGTGACTTTTGTATATAGGATGCTGAATTATATTCTTACCATATAAGCTCTATAAATCTCGTTCACCTTAACACTAATTTATTACATGTGCAAAATTAAATTGATTAAACGGGTAATCGAAAGATAATGATTGACGTTTCAATCAGTTGCAGTTATTTAAGCCAAACTGTCAAAAATAGTCACGCTAACAAATTATTAATCAACCTGTTTCGGGTATGCTATTCTGTGCTTTATGTATATAAGCATTAAAGTAGTTTTTTGTGCTTTGGATGTTCTTGTCAAATACGTATTCAGCCTAGACAGAACAGACAGACTGAAAATATCAAAATCATTCTAGCTTTTTAAATACAGAACTAAACAGAGAATTGCAGTGTCCATAATCAGGGCATATAATGAAACATTGGCTAAAAAAATAAATAGTGCATTACGACTCAATTCCCCAAAAATAAATCTCCAACAATGATTATTTTTTACTTATTTTAAGTCTAGAAAACAAGGGAAACGCAGCATCCACAGCGTGTATGGAAGTACTGCGCCTGGTACGTACGTATTTATCATAATAAGTTCTCAATCAGATTTTCGGTGCTAATGAAGAAAATATATGTCAATCTCGAGTATGAACTCTACATAAATTAAACCCGAGATTAATACATAAAGTTTTATGATAGAAAGAAAAGTAACAGCACATATTATAAATATTGGTAAAAGAAGAGGGTGAAAGATGACATGAGTTTAGGATCGTTTTCGCCTTTGAACACATTGATCCGATTTTAAATAACAGTTAAAAAGTTTCTAATGCGTTTCGTAGCATATAAGTTTTTTCCACTCGGGCGATTTTTGGCATATTATGCCAAGTTAACACAAACGTTTTGAACGATCGTTTGCTATAATTTGACAAATTTATAGAACCTTAAAAATATGTGACGAACGGTGAAATGTAGGTGGATTCATTGGCTTTAAACCGCAGTAAGCAGTTTTATATGATTTCATAGTAATATTTTGAGGAATATTATTAATTAAATAATATGGTAAATGCATATATTTGACATCAATGGTTAGAGCGGTTAAGTCTTAAAAAGTCACATATTTCGTATTTAACACTAAAGAATTTAAAAGGAATTTTATTTCAGTACCACGAATTACACAAATAAACGATATAAACAACAATAAAATAAATAAATTTCAAAAATAAATTCATTCCTCTACTGTTACTGATTATTCCCAGTTCATAAAGCTGCCACCACTGACCGGGGTTACAGCCACCGCTTGCCGGAGAGACATCTAACCGATCACGTTTATCGGTGCGGCCGGGGCCTTACAATCTCCGAAGTGATCGTATTTCATTATCGCTTTCAATGACTTTAAGATTTAATATCAAATTATTCAGAAGTTAAGACTTTTTCTGTGAATTATTTTTTTATGGCGGAGTTTTGTAATCTTACTTTTCATGGATGGAAAAATGGAGAGGATTATTGTAATTCATTTAAAAAAATAAACTTTTTTTGCAATCGTAATAGAAAATAGAAATAATTAGAAATAACAATTAAATAGTGGAGCTATTGTAAGGTAATGTGACTTTAAAATACTCTCAGAGGCTTGACAACATGAAAAGAATTCTAGGTGACAAGACACCGAATATCATGGTCAAGTAGGTGCCCCAGTTAAAAAAGCAATACTAAATATATATTCAGAAAAAGATGTTAACTAATGACATGTAAAAAAATTGAAACAGGATGGAAGATAGAAAAAAAATAATGGATAGGGATAAGTTAGTAGACAGCATACAAACGATAAAAAAAAAAATTGATATGGATAAGTCAGTGGACAGCATAAAAAACGATTAAAAAAAATAATGGATAAGGATAAGTCAGTGGACAGCATACAAACGATTAAAAAAAATAATGGATGACGATAAGTCAGTCGACAGCATAAAAAACGATTAAAAAAATAATGGATAAAGGAAGAGATTATTTGTGAGTAGCTACCAATGGTATCGATATAAAATAAATGATCGTATTGATATGTGAAATTAGAATTGAATATCTGATTTAAATAAGAATTATTTTCCTTTGAAATTTGAGTCCTAACTGCTCCCATCCGTTTGGAACCAGTGAGACTATGTCAACCACAAATGGGTATGTTGTGAGGCTGAAGATAGTGGGTAGGTAGTGGAAGATGGGGAAGAGAAAGGTGGGGTAGTACCTGGCTATTCAGATCTGGTTAGTTAAAGAAACGCTTCAATTCTAAATTGTGTTCTTAAACCATAATGATATGATCTTTCAATATTCAAAATATATTATATGTTGTTTTAAATGAATGACATTTGAAATAACACAAATTAATCTATAATAATTTACTTGCGCACACCGAGATTTGAACTTGTAACCACCGAGTTGATAATTGAGGGCCTTACCTCTCGACGACGGAGGATAACGATATCAGAGGCAATGCGTTGAATGACCTGTTATTGGCAGGATTAAATACACTGTACTCAGTTCTCTTTGATGTCAACCGAATTTCCATATCCTCAATGAGCGCCTGAGCTTAGCTTTCAACAAAGGACGACATCAGATGATGTGCTTTGAATTTCAACGGTCGCCTGTCAACTATGTCACATTTTCATTAGATACCACGTGGGTGGTATCTAATGAAAATGTTGGTATCTAACAGTGATGTTAATATCGGCTACCTTTGTTAAGTCCCACATTGTTGAGATTAAGACAGTAATGTGGTTACCTTTACCTTGGTACAAATCCTTTTTTGTTTACCACCGTTTTGAAATGAGACACTAACATTACTAAATGTGATTTTAATGTATTTATTGTTTTACCGCTTTGGGTATTTTGAGATTTTGTCGTCACTTACAATGACCTGACAGATTCTTGATTTATATTGAAATATTCCCCGATTTCAATTTGAAATAAACAGTGAACTCTTTTTGAAAGCAAAAGAAAAACTCTCACAACATATTTTGTAGAAGTCTAAAGCTGTTTGATTAATCTTGCTGTCGCGAGTCTTCTAAAAAATCTACTTTGATCATTTCCGATCACGTCTGGTATCTTGTTCGTAGAACTTGAAATCGGAATTCAACAAGTCATCATATTATTGGTTAAAAAGTGGTTGATACTAGATATACTGAAGTATCGTCCTGGATATCCAGTACAGTCTATTGGTAAAACCCTACATCGATACGATATTAACGAAATCTGTCATCTATAGTGAGTTAGCGATATTTGCGCGCACGGTCAACAAATTGATTAGAAATGTTTTGACGGTTGATAGACAAATTTTAACACGTCTTTTTTTAAAAATATCGTACATTATGCAAAATTTCCGGATAATTAATGAACGAAGAACTAACGAAGCTCCTAGAAATGAAAGAACACGCGGTCGGTTGAATCCGTGCGAGCCAATGACGTTTCATTTGTTCATGCTTGGAGAAACGAAAGTTGTTCAAATATAACAAGTTGCAACTAAATACCTCATTAACTAATCAATTCCCTTTTTAGTGTCAAAAAGTATATGTGAACTGACAATGCATACCAAAATTATTAATTAAATTTAAAATTGTTATTCATTTAAGACAATATTAGTAATTTTTAAACAAAATAAATGATTTAGAAAATAAATTATTAAGGACGGGCTATGTCACAGAATTTGAACATTTCATCAAATTTCAAAGTTGATTTTCAAGTTCTGTGAAGGTTATATTAATGTTCTGTTATTATATCATTATTGGCTAGTAGTTTCACAAGTTTGAAATAATAACAGAACTTGAAAATAACCATTGAAATTTGATGAGTTATTCAAATTCTGTGAAAATACTTGTACTAAATATTACAATTTGATATTGTAATCATTGAATGTCAAAAAAAAAAATTGTATTGCCACCAGCATTGCCATTGTAAAATTATTTATTTATTGTCAATATCGGTTCCACTACCGACAGCGCAACTGTGCTACGGAATATCGATATTAAATCGTGCAATAAGGAATAAGAATAAAATTCAGAATCAAAACGTTGCTGAAAATGGCTTTAGCCATACTTAGTGACCAGGTCTGAAAAGTACATCGCAACCGTTTCTCTTTTCTCCTCCCTCTTCATCTTTTTATTCAGCCTCACAACATACACAAATTGAGGATGATATCTAACAAGTCGGGAGCAGTTGGGACTATTGTGAAGTATCCCCAAAAAATAAAGTTTTCATTAAAAAGCATAAATTTCGCAGAAATTTCCGAACGATTGTAATAAAGAAATTTAACGTGGAACCTCTGAAACGAATTTAATGTGGTAAAATCAAAGACGAATTTTAATTTTTATATATTTACGCTTTGAAATATGTATAATAACAACGAATTTCACATTGAATATCGGCAAAATAAACACAATGTCGCTGTAATAATTTATTGAGATTTATTTATTGACTATGCCTGCTTGTAACCTTCGATACGCATCGACAAATTGGCGTATCCCTTCCCTTATTAATCTGGGTTACGTTCGTTGTGGAACATTAAATTTAATCTTTTAGTCATTATAGCGATAAGCACAGGAGGAATCAAGATTTTGAAAATATTATTTTGTATTATTTTTCAGTTGTAATGGGACTAAAACATGTTCTACTGGCAGGAGCCTTGGGGTATTATGACAATATTGGAATTTTATGAGGTTGTAAGGAGGAGGAGGGAATGGGGTTTTTGGGATGTTGGTACCTGGAGTTTTTTGATGTAGCAGCAAAGAAGATTATTAAAAGAATAATTTCAACTCTCAATGGTTTCTGCGTTGATGTAATTAATTCTAAAGGTGTTATTAACCTTACCTTGTAAAAATAAACCTTGGTGTATCCGTCGCGTAACTCAGCGTTACCGTAGGAATTTTGGATTTCATTACGCATTCCAAACAAAATATTATCATGAATAAGTTTTGAAATGCTCATATTGACAAGGAATACATGCATACACCTATTTATTCTTATATCTAAACGCTTTATGATACATTAATTCATACAATGTGTAATGGGCGTGCTTATTGCATACTAATCAACGTTGACTATAAAAATAAACAAGTGTTTCGGTGTAAGATGAAATATTTTTAAATATGATATGAAATTCTACCAATGTTACAATAAAATATTTGTGATTTATTTTTGAGATATTATGTAGTATTGCGCTACCTCTTTATTTATCCAACGTTTTGAACAGCTTCACAGTTTTCATCATAAGGGCAGATGTGTAAAGACATTTTAATTTTTATTTGAAGTGGTGAATCATTTAAATTTACAGAATTTAAAGTTACTGTTCTTCATACGAATAGAACGGCGTTATTGCGCCTCACAATTTCATTTCATATGGGTGTTAAAAATTTTATCTTGATATTATATACTAAATTTAGAGACCTTGAATTTTCTCGGTAGGGAAAAATTTGTTTCCTAAAATCCTAAAATGTGTAAAGACTGTGTAAAGAAGACTGTGAAGTGTGTGCTTATGTATGTAGATGTAATACCGTGTCACTAAATCCAATCATCTAAGAACTTGCTATCCGTCATTGGTTTAAATGTTCCAACGAGGCGTACCAAGCACACTACACTATTTCATATTGAAGCCAACAATACCAATGCAGCAAACAACTCAGTAATTACTCGCGCAATCACAACATACACGCATTACGAAAAATTACTAAATTTAGACATCTTTCATGATTCCTTTCTAACATACAAAACTAACTTATTAAATTTCTTAGCATGACATATTTCAAAAATATTTTCACATCATTTTTCAAAACTCCTATGTATTAACAGTCAATTACAATTCGTAAGATTATTATAATTCTTGTTTTCAATTAATTTATTATTATCTATCCACACACTTCCTTCCTTTTATAACAATCTCAGGCGAAATTACGTAATGATATTTTATGGACATACGTAATAGGTACTACAACTATGTATTAATTAATCATTATATTTTATTTCGATTTTGAATTGTTTGTTTTATACTGTTGCTTAAAATGAAATTTGTAATTTTTATGTACTTAAAAGCCCAATAGGGCGTCAATAAATAAATAAATAAATAACTAAAAATATCTAACTGTATCTTATTGTACTGTGTATGTCTTAACAAATAAATAAATTTAAAAAAAAATGGTAATTCATTATAATTAAGGATGTTTTTTGCGTTTAGTTTTGGTGAAGCTGTCAATTTTCGAACACCAAAAACTATTGAGCTTAACCCCGTCGTCTTTATTAATGGAATTTTAATGAATTTTAATTTCCTCTATAATTAGGTGAGTTCTATGCGTTCTAAGTCTTCCCAAGATTTCAGGAACAAATCATGGCCGGTTTCAATTATATGCTCGGCAGTTGCCGATTTGTCAGGGTGGCCGAGTTTACATGTTCGAAAGTGTTCTGAAATAATTTTGGAGATCGTCCGTTCCGTCTGGCCTACATAAACCTTGTAATAATATCCCAACAATAATATCAATATAATAGTTTTGGCCGTGAAAATCTCAAATCATATCCCGCTAAGTTATTATCTAAACTAAAGGAACAAGTATTTTACGCGTAATTCTAACACATTTATATATTAATATTCCATGAATAATAATTTTACTAGTACGCCTGAGAACAGATATTTATATATGTACAACACAAATTAATGTCTGCGTTAATAAGCAATGTTCACTTAATGTTTTGGATAATGAGGGTGGATTAGGGAAACACTCGAATGGCAATTGTCTCGTTGAATGAAAACACTCATTATGAAATAATGTTGACTTTGAATAGGCGGATGGGAAGAAACACATTAAATTAAGTACCCCAAAATCAGAAGGTAATCATCTAACCCAGTGGTCGGCAAACTTATTGGCCAAAGAGTCAAATATGTACATTACAACGATTCAAAAAAATTCTGAGAGCCAAATCTGTTTTTTTTAATTGAGTAAACCTTTATTATAATTTCAGACCTTCATTAAATTACGGGTATACTGAATAAAACGTGATTTCACCCTTAATAAAAAAATATCCGTTGATAGGCACTAATATGAAAGTAAGGTACCTATCCATAAATTTAAATCATGTCAATGACTGACAAACACAATGCGAACAATGTCCTTGCATCTTCTTGGAAAATGTCAGTCAGTCAGGTTTTTATGTTGTTGTTTTTAATTTTAAGCGTGATTCCAGGTTCTCATCAATAAGACGATTTTTCAGTTTACTCTTGATAAAGTTCATGCTTGAAAAAGATTGTTCGCATGAATATGTGGAATCAAGAAGGGAAAAAACAACAAACGCGAGTTTTTTCAGCTGATCGTAAGAGTCAGGAATACTATTCCAGAAGTTGAAAATGATCATGTCTTCCTTCTCCAGGTCTTTCAAAACAGACCACTTGTGTTGTGAACGAAGATCACATTTGTTCTTCTCCAATATTTCCAAAACAATACAAAGACGTTGAAATTTAGAGCTCCATATTTCCTCGTTTTTTTAAATCCTGCAATTGTATTTCAAAGTTACCAATGTCAATAAGAGGATTTTCGACGGATGCTAAGGTCGCTCTGCTGTTTTTAAACTTCTGAAACCTGCTGAGAAATGCTTCCCTCATATTTCAAATTGTTGTTTTGAAATGGTGTTTGTCAATAGAGGAATTATTTCAGGAGTTTAAAAACAGCAGAGCGACCTTAGCATTTGTGCCAGAGCCGCACTCAAGGAGCCAAAGAGCCGCATGCGGCTCCGGAGCCGCACTTTGCCGACCACTGATCTAACCTAATCACAATTTTAAATTTGAATGCATCTACTTTCAATAAAATAACATTTATTTTAAAACTTAGTATTACAATATCTTAAGCTAATTTTTGTTAAATATAAGCTTTTATTTCAAACTTTACTTATATTTAAGCACCTTAAAAATTTTCTCATTTATGCCAAATATAAGGTTTTTTGCGTTAAGGGCATTTTGAAAAACACTTTTTGTCCAATATATCGGCATAAATGTGTCAAGTGCGTATTTATTTAGATGTTGGTGACGCCTATAATTGATTCGGATACTTGAATGATAATCGAGAGATTCAACAGAAAGCTAAGAGGGCTAATAGTCTTGATGGATTCGCCGAACGTCACAGCAGTGCAGCCAAGGTCTGTTATCTATGTGAGGATATTGTGTCAGCTCTTTATTAGCAGCAGACATATACCTGGACGGATGACGAGCCTCGTGCTGGCACTGTTGGTGGACACTTTCCCTGCGGCAGCTGGTCCAGTATCTTTACCACCTAGGATTCTTGCAGCACAGTCTCCATATTCTGTCTTCGTCAAACGTCATAGCGGTGCTACCAAGGTCTTTTATCTATGTGAGGATATTATTTCAGCACTTAATTAGCAGCAAACAGATACCTGGACGGCGCTGTTGGTGGACGCGGTGGACTCTCTCGCTGCAGCAGCTGGTCCAGTCTCTATATCACCTAGGATTCTTGCTGCAGAGTCTCCATCTACTATCACCGTGTCACCTGTTCTTGTACTTCATTTTACTTAACTTAACTTCACTTTTTTTGGTAATATTTATATTTTTTGTAATACCTTTATCAACTGTAAAGCGCCACTGAGGTGATGTCTCACAAAAACGGCGCTATACAAATTATCCATGAAATAAATAAATGTCAGTCACAAGGTGCAAGTCTTAGCATTATGTTGCTAGTTATAAGTCCTAATTTTGTATTACATTACATTAAGGCGACGAAAGACTCATAACTAATAACGGGGGTTTGCTTGGTGCTCATGTTTTATGATGAACGTATTAATAAAATCTCAAATCTTTCTAAAGGGATCCCTGCGGATGTAAGTTATTTATATTTAAGATCAATAAAAATAGGACCTTACTATTGAAATATTTTATATAAAAGTAACTTTAGCGGTATGCCCCAGATTTTTTTTCTAGACGATGAATAAGTAACTTCTCAGAGATCTCACTAGTAACATCTGATATTATATTAAAACGTTAATCAGAAATAATTAAAATAAACCCTACGGAACGATCAATTTTCTAGGCCTGCTAAGGCAAAGTCGACCGTAGGTCCGTCCATAACGCTGGGCCACGCGCCGAATATTGTTCTTACACGACTTCATCACTTATGTTGTTAAGATTCCCACTTTATTTTAGAGATTTGATAGGAAAAAATTCAAACATAGGTGTGTCCAGTACATCAGATTCTGGCTTTATTTTATGGTATTGTCTCGTCTTAAATTGTAAAGCGAAGATTGTTTCCTTCTGACTTGCATAGTATAAAATATTATGTAATTACAACGCAAATGTCATATCTGCCGGAGCCAGGGGACCACGCCATCCCCAATCTGAGGTATGTTGTGTGACTGAAAAAAGTGAGGAACGAAGGAGATCATCGGGTGAGGTACGAGTATATTGAGGTCACGCCTGCCCATCAGCTGCGTGACGTACCAAAACAGGAGAGGCTGGTTTGGGAGACCCTGATCCCTAGATTCCTACTTACCCCTCTTACCGTTTTCCTTCCTAGAACTTTCTTTCCTTCCTTGCTTTAAAAAGACCCTCCACACCGCATCCCCAAAGAGACATAGGCCCTGAGGTAAATTATTTTCGCAGGGCCTCCTGTTTGGGTCAGTGTTAAAAAAATTAAAAAACATTCGGGTAAAAATTGACACTACTGCAGATGTTGTGAGATTAAAAAAGTTAAGTTCGTGAAAGGATTTACTTTGACTTGAATTCTTTGAAAATCACTTCATTCTGAAAGAGACCGTACGTTACGTCATCGAAGAAAATCTTCATTCGCATATATCTTTTTTGACAACGAAAAAGACAGAATATACCAGAACAATGAAATCACATACGACCTCTTTTTAGGACTACTACTTTAGAGCGATGCTCAATCAATTCAAGACAGAAGTTAGTTTAGTACTTAGAAGTGATTTCTTACTTTTCTGATAAAACTGACCCAACTCTCTAACAACGGCATACAATACATCACATTATTATATATATCCCACTAAACAAATCTAGGAGATAAACCGCCGATAGCGAAGGTCAGAACCCTAAAACAAAGTGGATTTTGAGTGCCTAATGTTTGCTGATATAAATGCTATAATATACGTAACCGGGCAGTGAACAGATAATCCATAGAACGGTGATATACACCAATTTGAAAGAAAGCTTGTGTCACCAGTTTGCATAAGATCGTTTGGCTTCTAGACTGCTGACTGGCCATTGAATAATGTTGATTTTCTGTTCCAAACTTATTCCTATATTCGAAATGTTTGATCGAATTCAGAAGCACGGAGAATTATAATCAACTTCGCCTCACGAACACGCCCACCGTACACGTCTATCGGTGCATTTCTTTAGTTCTTTATATATCGTTATTTTTTTGTATTTTGTTCTGTTTCATATTTAGTTTTTATTCGTTGGTTTTATCTTCCTCCTCAAATACATTGATGAGTACATCCTTTAAAGGTTTAAAAAAAGTTGTTCCAATAAAAAATTGAACATTCATCTAGACATCCAGAAAAAGTCAATAGATAGGAAGGTAAATACAAATCGGATATGTTTATCGGAGACACTATCTAGATTACAAACCAATTTTTCAAAACTTTGTGATCATTCAAAAAGAAAGCTGCCAAAAATATAGGAAAAATTAGTTAGCAAAATAATCTGGTCAATTCTGAATTTGATATATGAGATCGGCAAATACGACATAACATAATTAGGTGAATAATAACCAAATGATCGAGTGGATAAAGACGGCGTCCCGGTACGATAGAGATATCTTTTTTATTTTCTGTGTCTTGTTTTGTTTCATGTTTCGTTTAGATTTGTTGGTATTATCTTCTTCTTCGATGAGTTAAACCTGTTTAGCTACCAGGGAACTTCCAAGCCCTAACATGTTTTCTCACCCCTCCCCCCACTCATTTTGGCCTCCTGTTACCCACCTGATAGCTGGAAACAGTTAAGGCTCTTATGCGGCCTAAGAAAACATCTGGTCACTTTCACCAGAAATAGGGGAAAATTGAACTTCATTCGGACAGACAAACTCGCCCAAGACACATTTCTATCAGTCAACCCCTTCAGTGCCTCCAGGCTACACAGGCCGGGCTCAGATTTAGAAGGGTTGAGTCCCGAGTTATGGCGCCGGGGGGATAAAAATTAACCTATCGCTTATGACTTTATTGTTTGATAATTGAAACTCGTTTGGGACTTGGCCCCTTTTTATGAGGGAACTTAAACGAAATCATTGCCGTTTTATGTTATTCTGTATTTTGGACGATAAAAACGGGGTTGCGTGCCACTTTTACTCTATAAAATATAACAACCCGGCTTTGTTGGAGTTAAAGTTTCAACAATCGTTTTTATTATTGAACATTTCCAAAATAAAGGTACAAAAATTTTTGGCGTTTCTTTTCACTTTTGTCAGTTATGACTCCGTTATAAACGTTCAAATAGATGAAGAAGATTACTGGAGAGAGATATTTAAACACAAATAGGCGTACGTAACTGTAATAATAATAAATATTTAATAAAATAGGTACTACTTATTTGAAAAAGACCTGAAGTGTAGAAGCGAGCCGTAGATATAGTAGATAATAGATTCCCCTATCTTAACAAGCGGATCGCAATCTTTGTTCTACCAGTATTAAAATGGAAGGTGTCCGAAAAACCAGCGTCATTGATCCCTTCTGCGCCGCTGCATAAAACACAACATTTTTCATTACCTTATATTTATTTTAATTATTTTCATGGCATCCCCAATTGGGGTATATTATAAGGATGGAGGTGGTGGGGAGGAGAAAGAGATAGGGTAGAAGAAAGTGGAAATACCAGGATATTCAGATCTGGTCACAAAATACGGCTAAACCATTTCATGCAACGCTTCAATTCTGAATGGTGGTCTTAGACCAGTGCGATACTGAGGTATCTTCTACCCTGTTAAATAACAGATTCAGATGTGTTTTTTTTCCATTGAGGTATTTAGTATAATTATTAATAGAGATTATTTTTTTACTATTTATTTATTTAACGCCCAGAGGGCTTTTACATGGTTGGTAGTATAATTTTAATTTGACAGATACTTTGAAACATAAAAAATAATAAACAAATAACATTTGATAAAAGCTATGCAACAAGTCATACAAACACAAGAAACAAAAACAGAAAATTACAGCTATTTGAAGGTTTACATGATGTGTTTAGGAGTATTAACTAACTAACTAACTAACTAACCATCACGCCGTTTCCCCGCAGGGGTAGGCAGAGAGGACGGACCGCCAAACAACTCGGTCTTGGCACACACTCCTTGCCTCATTCACATTCATACATCGTCTCATACATACTCTTCTATTGTTCTGACTCTTGACATGGCCCGACTCAAGTATCTGATTCATTTGGTCGTGCCATGTCTTCCTCGGGCGTCCCCGACTTCTGCTACCATTCACATTTGCATCGTATATTCTCCTTACACTCCTTTCTTCGCTCATTTGCTCTACATGCCCAAACCATCTAAGCGTCCCTTTCTTGATCTTACTCATTACGCTTACATCAGCCTTGCACTCTTTGCGGATATCCACATTCCTCACACGATCACACATGGTTTTATCACACATACGCCTCAGGGATCTCATTTCAACAGCATTCAATCTATTTTCATCCTTTCTTTGCCAGTTCCATGCCTCACTTCCATACATCAGGGTAGGAACCAGCACTCCATTGTGGACTGCTAACTTCGCTTCTTTGGACAATTTTTTGTTAGCGCCAACTGCGTTCAGTCCTCCATTAATGGAGTTACCTGCATTTACTCTTCTATATCTCTGTCAGCCTTCCCATCTCTCGTAAACATACTTCCTAAATACACAAACTCATCCACCTGCTCCAAGTATTCCTCATTCACAATTATATTGCACACTGTTTTCGTACTTTCTCTTTCAAACACCATCACTTTAGACTTACTTACATTCATCATTAACTCATTCTTAACGCATACTTCGTTCATCCTAGACACGAGAAACTGCAGATCATCCATACTATTAGCAATCAGCACCGCATCATCAGCATAAAACAGGCAACATACTTTCAGATTACTCAAATTCGCGCCCAATCCCACCTCTTTCAATTCTTGCATACAATTATCCATGTATAGATTGAATAACCACGGTGACATTACGCAGCCTTGTTTAACACCTTTTGTGATATCAAACCACCCCGAAAAACCACCGTTTACCCTAACACGTGCCACGCTTCCCTCATATAGAGACGCAATTGCCTGAGTCAGATTTGCATTCATTCCATACTTGGACAACACCTTCCATAGCTTTTTCCTGTCGACTCGGTCGTATGCTTTTTGTAGATCTACAAAGGAACAGAAAAGTTTCTGGTTTTTTGCCAGAAACTTCTCGGTGAGCATACGCAATGAGAAGATCTGGTCCATGCACCCACTTCCACTCATAAAAGCACCTTGCACATCCCATATTTTATCCTTTGTTTCCTTTCTTACCCTTTCAATCAAAATTCTACTATACAGCTTGCCAACTGAACTTAGTAGGCTAATAGCCCTATGATTCCCACATTCCATACGTGACCCTTTATCTTTGTATAATGACATGATCACTGCCCTTCTCCAATCTAAAGGCGTGTAAACTTCCTTTAAACATTGGTTAAAAAGATTGCATAACCATGTGAGAATTATACGGCTACCTCCTTTAAAATATTCAGCAGCAATATTGTCGAAACCGACAGCCTTACCATTCTTCATACACTTAATTGATCTTTCTATCTCATCCATGCTAATTTCGGTAACATTCAGTCCATCATCATTTATATCTGATTCGCCGCTAGAATCACTGTCACTCACTTTGCTTTCAAAGACTTCCTCGAAATACTTCATCCATCTCTCTTTTATTTTTTCCTCATTCGTCAACAATTTTTCCATCTTTCGATTTTATCACTTTCATGCTTCCGGTTTCAGGGCCACACCGGGACCTTTTGACTTCCTTCCAAAACAACTTAATGTTTTCTTGGAAATGGTTTGTCATTTCCATTCCTTCTTCCTCTTCCAGGCATTTCTTTCGTTCTTTCACTCCAACTCTTACTTTTTTCTTACATTCCTTATATACTTCTTTCGCGCGATCCTTCTCTTTGTTGGAAGCACTGCCAGCCGCAATCAGATATAACCATGTTTTCTTCTTCTCTGAGACCAGTGCTTTAATCTCATCATCCCACCATGCATCACCTTTCTTCCTACCTTGCGTACTTATTCCACAAACCTCTCTAGCAAATTCACAAAGACTCACTTTTATGTGGTTCCATGTTTCGTCTATGCTTAGACCGTCCATTTTCTTCTCATTCAATCTCATCTCTGCACAATTCACATACTTACTTCTCTCATTATCGTTTTGTAGTTTTTCTATTTTGATTCTTGTTGGAGTTAGTACCGTTTTCACTTTAGAGCGCCAACCGCGAAAGAGGTTTACTCTCGACACCACCAAAAAGTGGTCAGTTTCAACCTCTGCCCCTCTGAAAACTCCCGTGTCCTGTAACGGCTCTCAACCTAGAGTCAATTACTACAAAATCGATAATTGACCTCTCATTTCCTCTTTCTCACGTTTATTGGTGGATACCTTTGTGATCGAAAAAAGTATTGGACACAAACAGGTTCCACTCTAAATATACTTCAAGTATTCTGTTCCCGTTGTCATTCGTTCTTTTATCCCCAAACATACCTAAGGCCGATTCAGATCCGTCACGTCTAATTCCTACCCACCCATTCAAATCGCCTGCCATTATAATCCTTTCATTAATATTTTTCAGTCTCATTACATCATTCACACCAGTCCAAAAATCATCTTTCTCTTCGTCACTCTCAGAATTGACAGGGGCATAACAAACAACAAGAAACACCCTTTTCAAACCGATTTTGAACCTGATCCACATTATTCTGTTTTAAATGATCCACAAAACTTGCCAAGTTAGTATTGAATATCTCAACATCACCCAAGTAATGATTTCCCATGGTGTGAAGTCGTTGTATCGGAGAGTGGGCAATGTAGTTACGCTTATGTGTGCTGCTGTAGAATATTGTATTTTGTCGTGTTGTTACTGTGGGTGCATGTATGTTTATAAGTTGCAGGAGTTCACAACAGTCGAATTTAGAGTTAAGTATTTTGAATAAGAACGTTAATTCGTTTATTTTACGTCTATTTTCTAATGTATGTATTTTTAGAGTATTTAATAAGAAATTTTATTTTAAGTCTTAGACAGGGATATTTAATTTAAAATTTATAAAACGTAGAATTTTTTTTTGTATTCGTTCAATGTTGTTAATGTGAATTTTGTAAGATGGAGACCAAACTACTGAGTTATATTCAATTAGACTTCTTACTAGAGATACGTATAATAGTTTAATGGCTTGTAAAGAATTAAAGTTTTTAGTTGTTCTTAATACGAATCCTAGTGTTTTCATATCTTTGTTCACAATTCACAATTCACAATTTGATTATCTTAAATAATAACAACATTTTCAAGGGAAGTTTGTTGTACGTCGGTAGAAAGTCAAAATGCAGAGTTTAAATGTACATTTCAAAGCTCAGAATTGATGGTTATGACTTTGTCAACGGAAAATAGTTTCAATGAAGGTGAGTATCTTGAAACTTTTGCGAACTTTGTGACATCAGAGGTCAATGTTCAGGAGTTCTTACTGCTTCAATATTATAAATGTTGTTAAGGGACGTACTTGACTTACTTTAACCGGTGATTCCTGACATTTTATTAAATAAAAATGTAAATGAAATATTGGTTTCCATTTTTTTTTGTATTTTTTTTTCAAAAAAAAAAAAAAAGAAAAATTACTCAGCTAAGATAGTGACGACATGTGGAAGGTTTTAAAAAAAACATGCAAGTCTCCGGAGACCAAAATTAAATTTAATTTTTTACTCCAAATAATGTCAAGAATCACTGGTACGTAAATCAAGTACGTCCCTTAATATCGTATTAATAAAAGATAAATTGTTCACAAAAAAAAATAGGACGAGTTGTTTCACAGAATTTGAATAATTCACGAAATTTCAAAGATAATTTTCAAGTTATTTATTTGTTTATTTTTTATTTATTACAAGCCCTAGTGAGCTTTTCTTTTTCAAAAAAAAATATTCGCATTTTATATCAGAGTAAACACTTAAAAATTAATACAATAAAGAAGAATGTAAACAAAATGCCAAAAATGAATCCTCACGCATATAATTGAATTTAAAAGATTCAACAAAACAAAATAGTAGAAGCGGAGAAGTTATATGGGTACATAGGTCTATTTGTGTCTAGAAGAATAAAAGTGATAGAATATACAAGTTATGTGAAAGTGATGTTCTATTCACGTTCTGTAAATTATTTCAATTATCCAAACAACTTTAATGAAACCTTTACGGAACATGAAAATTAACTTTGAAATTTGATGAATTGTTTAAAATCTGTGAAACAACCTGTCTTTAATCTGTAAAAAACTTAATTATATACAATGAAATATTATTCTTTTTAAATTCCTCTTACTTTTTATTGCCCTCCTTTATTTCCTTTAGATTCCTGAGACATATAAATCCTTCTGCCATACACAGTCATTATCGTCATTTCACGCATTAACTTTCTAGGCTTCTATCTTGGGAGGTCTCTAATTGGATAGAAAAGAAAGTTAACTTACGTCAGGTGTAATAGGAGTCCATTGGCGGAGAAAGATTAAATGATGCTGCTATTAGTTAGTTTCTGAGTAATCAAAATTTCTAGCTGTCCGAAAATATCGTCTTGATGTAATCTTTATTTAATACAAGTCAAAAACTAACAGAATACATTCCAAGACTGTCTCGTCGGATTTATTTATTAATTTACTCGTAGACTTATTCACTACTGTATATCACAATGTTACTGTTAAAAAACTACATTACATCGAATTTAATTCTAGTTCGTATCTTATTCTAGTGCAGAGATATTGCGTTAAGCATTCCTTGGGCATCTCCGACTTCTTCCACCATTTAAACCACTCTTTAAACAATCCTTTCACTAAGAAAAACAAACATTGAAATTTTCAGCGATATCGGATGATAACTTGAGTTTTGCGATCGCAAACATACGCAGGCTAAAATTTTATATATTAAGTAATAAAAATTGAAAACAAGAGTATATCACAAACAAAATAGATTTATAAATAAACATACAAAAAATAAACTTGTCAAGTTATTATTATATTTACTTTTAAGAACCCTTGAAATCTATATACGAGTAATACATTTAAAAAAAAAATTAACAGATTTTGTGAAAACTTAAGAATTCGTATAAATTATGATTACTGGTTACTTTAACTAAAAAGGGCTAAACTAATTTAAATATTGAAGACAATATAAGTGATTTCTAAACGAAAATCTGAAACAGAAAAATCAGAAAAGGAAACGGTCACATCTGATTTTTCTGTTTCAGATTTTCGTTTAGAAATCACTAATATTGTCTTCAATATTTAAATATTACAATTTGAGGTTTTACTCAATAAAGTTATTCCGAAAAATAAAAATAAAAAACTAATTTAAATTCGAACATTTCTAAATTTAAATTGAAAATATCTTCCACAATTATTAATTCATTGCCCAGTCTATGTATTCAAAGTTCATTATATTATTTTAATTAATATTACTCCATAGACGCTTAAAAAGTGTGGAAACAAGTGTAGTTAAGTTACCATTAATACTCCTCTTTGATAACTCCTTAGATTGAATTAAGCTTAATTAAACCTTTCCTTATCTGTAGTGTGCATTTACTACACATTGCTTCTAATAACTTTAATAACTCTATAAATATAATGAATTCTTGGTTCAGATTTTAGGTATTCCTCCGTTATACATTTATGCTCTGAATTAAAAAATAATATTTTACATAGTTTTATAATAGTTTTCAAATTCAACTAAAAATCAGAGATTTTTGTTAAAAATCGGAAAAAAATACACCAATACAATCAACTGTAATATTCATATAAATATTCATATTTTTCCGATATTCAGCACCGGAACGCGTGGATTTTTTTAGCACAGTAAGGGAAAGGTTAAATTGACAAAAATGTATTACTTGGATATTTTTAGTCGTAATAAATTGCTGGAAAACTTTCTAGAATGTTTTACAATTTTATTTAGAAAATAATATAAGTATTTTAGATATCGTCATCAAGGTTAAGTTAAACATGCTTCCTACTCACAAATATGAATTTCTTGCATACATCATGTTTCAAAATTATTATTGCACTTCACAAGAGAAAAATTCCGTGAACTTTAAAAAAGAAAAAAGTATGATGCATTAAAAAGAACACTACAATTAATCGAATATTCGAATTTTCTATAATCGAATGAAATGTGAAAATATATTTTTTTTAACTTTATTAACATTTTTAGGGGCTCTTAAATAAGATTAGTATTAATTTTAATTAATTATAATTTTTTATATTCATAATTACAAACACTAAATATTCTTCATCTTGATGCTCACCACTCTTCTAGACACAAACGCAAGCTTCTATAGAAGAGGAACATTAAAAAAATCAAATTATACTCTGTAAATTGATTAATTATTTAATTAATATTTAGTAAAAATAAAAAATAATAAAAATTAGTACAAATTGTATATTCTTACATTACATATTAATTATACATAACTAAACTGTCTCAGTAATATTCTTTTGAATTTGTCAAGTGATACATTAAAGATGTCCACTGACTCGGTAAAATTATTTCCCTCCATAAGTAGTTTGACCAATGAGAAATACATATGGCAGTTTCTGCACTGCTATAAATAATGACTTCTAGTATTACGTAGTGGAATCCGAATGCTTATCAATGCAAGCAATTCTGGCAAATCAAATGCATCATTTAGAATTTTATATAGAAATACTACGGACGGGTTGTTCAACAGAATTTGAAAAAATAAAAAAATATTAAAAAAATTCTGTCATTTCTTCATGGGCTGGTTGTTTCACAACATTTTGTGAAAGACAGAACTTTTATAGGTCTTTCACAAAATTCTGTAAATCAACTCGTTCTTAACAAATAAATGATCTCATTATATTAGCACTACATATTTTTGTCCGTAATAATTAACGACAGCAGAACACTTTTGATGTTACAAGGAAATATTGTTATCATCAATAACAGAACAAACGACAAATTTGAGATTTCAATACTGTTAATTTCCATAGTCCTTTGACATTGGTTAATATTCCAAAATGTTAATGTTGGATACTCATCGGTATAGCGCGTAAATAACTCATTAAAGAAGGTGTCAAGCTTCCCTTTGACTTTAAAAGTAGATTCGGATTTTGGCACGGATGGCATTCGCCATTTCAATGATTAACGCCAGAGTGCGTTCGCTTGTCCAGGGGAATGGAATGAGATTATTGATTGCTGAAGCTAGAGTCACCTCGCCTTGTGCGAATATAATGGCATTATACGTGCTGTGCGAAACTATAAAAGGCACTAAAAAAAATAAAAACAAAAATAAATTAATTCGTAAAAAAGTTTTCTATTTTCAATTTTAAACCTAGTCATCTCTTGGGACGGCTAGTACTTGAATTCCACAGTTCTTTTTGTTTGACTGAGGAATGAAACTTCCTCCCCAGGGACGGACTCTTAAACTGCTGTGAAATTTTAAAACATTTATTTTTTTATTTTGTTTAAGTAAGGATTGGATCTTCCTCCTCAGGATCTGGAGTCTACCGCGCTAACAACTGCACCAAATCCCAATTGGGTTGGAACGAATATTTATTTAATTTGTCAAACTTCCAGCGCTCGCGCCTCTTGAAGCCACACAAGCCACACCAGCGCTCGCAAGGCGATAGTTATTAGTTTATTTTAATAAGTGATTGGACGGCCATCTGTTGTCTAGTTTTGTTTAAAAAAAACGCACTTGTGGGGAGGGGGGAACCGCCCAGTGATCCGATTCTTAAAATGGCAACTATTTTTCAGGCGGCCAATTTGTCGCAGAGAAATGCGTATATGTCAGCGAATGTTATTTCCACCAAAAGTTGAAATAATGCATTTTTGACAATGAGTATATCTGCCGAGTTTCAGCTCAATCGGATATCAGGAAGTGGGTTATTTTCCACTTCCAATATTTGCAGTCATTCATTCACGAAAAATAAATCGAAATAAAAATAGATATGTTTTTAAAAATGAAAAAGAATATCGCTAAATTATGCTAAATAATGCTTAAAATTATAAGATAGAGCAAAATATATGAACACAATTTTTTTATATAAACACTTTTATTAAACGTGAAGCTTTGGTTCTTTTTTATGAATTTCGCACAACTGCCCGGAGCAAGTGGGTATTTGGATACCGTCATCTAGGAGTGAGGTATAAATTCGAATGTTCTATTTTTGGTTGTTTTCAATCTGCCGATTTATCGCGCAAACAACAAATCTCTGCTTAATCAATTGAAGCGAATATTTACTTTTTTTTTTTTTTTTTACAGTAATACCGCACAAGAGTCCCAACTGCTCCCGTCTGGAGCCAGTGAGACTATGGCATCCCCAATTGGGGTATGTTGTGAGGCTGAGGGTATTGGGGAGGGGAGGGAGATGGGGAAGAGGAAGGTGGGGAAGTACCTGGCTGTTCAGATCTGGTCACCAAACACGGCTAAAGCCATTTCAAGCAACGTTTCAATTCTGAATGGTGGTCTTACACCAGGGCGATACTGAGAGTATTTTCCACTCTGGAACGTGCCGCAAATATACTATATATTATTTTAAATTAATTAATTGTGAAATAACACAAATTAATCAAATAAAATTTATTTGCGCACGCCGGGTTCGAACCCGCGACCTTCGGATCTGTAGTCAAAAGCGTATACCACTAGACCACGCCGGCCGTCTTTGTTCAATTCACGTGAAAAACTTATTTAACTTTTTTCATTAATTTTAAAATTGTTTGGAGTTGTAATTTTGGTTGCTTTTTCAGCGTCGTAAAGCTGATGTTTAGCAAAAGTTCCTTTATAATTTTACCTAAATTTTTTTTTAATTATTCCAGTTTGTCCAATTTAATTTATCATAAACATGTAAATGTTTTTATAGTACATCATTTGAAGCAAAGATCTCTCCCATTCCTTTATTTGTGATAGCAATAAAGAAACGTATTCCCTGTAGCCAGTAGAACTATTCCCTTTCAGAATTGTAGATACTCGTATAAGAGGCTAGAGGAACCTGAGAATATAATTTCTAGTTTTAAAATAGTTATTTCGTGGCGGAATTGGATTTTAATATTTGGTTAAAACGAGAATACTTATCAACAGATGTGGTCACATAACTGAATCCTAGGTCTCTAAATATGGTGATACTAATAGAATATTTTCTCTGGAAAGAGAGGCACACACACTACATATAATAATAAATTACTCCCATTCCCTAACTAACTTGTCAATCCATGGAGTTCGAGGATATAAGAAAAGCTTTTCTGTCTTTTACCACACTAAAGTAAACAATTTTATAAAGGATATTGGCACTTCAATATAATGACGTAACGTATCACTTTCCCTTTTCAATTTTCCCATCATAGAAAGTTAAGATACGCCAGGCCCACGAAAGAAAGAGTTCCACTCAATCACAAATATCGGAAAGGGTGGACACAGTTAGGTTCACAAATATAGATAAGATTGATTGATGGCAGGAGGTTTTGTATCAGGCCTCGGAAAGATCACTCAGCAAACGTCACGGTCGGCTCGTTTACGGGTCATCCCACGCAAATCATTCATATGGCAACCTTCGTGAATGGACCGCAAATTATGCACGGTGACGCTAGCACGTAATTACTGTAAAATTCACCACATTAACCCTCCGCACGCCGGACGAAATTACACCTCGAGTTATGCCTGATAGGGTCTGTGGGACCCGGCGAAACTTAATCGTTTTTTTTTTGTTGCATACATCAGGTAACTTTCAAAAAGTGAAATATAAAACATTTCATAAATTACAACTACTTTATTCAGTATAGGGTCACCTAACTTATATGTTACAAAAATAAAACGCTTTTTATATACGCGCAAAACTATAAAAAAATATGAACTAAATGGCATTGAGTGTTCTGCAGGAACGATTTTTCTACATTTATTTTGTGTTTGTACACCTGTGCTTTGTATCATAGAGGTAGTTGACTATCATGAAAATTTGTGTTTATTTTTTTGGTATCGAAACGTAAGTCAATCAAACATTTCTTCGATATCGTGGTTTTCTTCAAATACTAGTGTTTTAATATCCTCTGTGGTTAGACCAGGTGGTATTGTGAATAGTAAAAATCTTAAGCTTGAGAAAACTCAATACTTTTTAGAGAAAATTAAACAAAAAATAATAGCTACTTACAAAATAACTACTTCGTATGCCTGGTAGGGTAGGTATGTGAGCACAGCGGGAGGTGAACGAACTATTTTTCAAGTAATGCTAGCGGTAGCTACTGAAACACGTGATTTTCTTGCGCACTATTTGAAATAGTTACAGCTGTTTTAAAATCAGTTTCCTCACACAGCCGTCGGGAAAGAGTGGCTCCAAATTTATTTTAGCTGTTTTAAAATGGCCTTGGTCTGACTGACCTTACCAGGCACGCGGAGGTTAGTATTGTAGATCACTTCAAAGTGATAGATATATTGGATGTAATATATAGCTAGCTAGCTAACTCCCACGCTCTTTCCGTAAGCGTAGGTGGAGATAACGGGACGTCCCACAGCTGTGGCACACAATTCTTGTTTCATTCTTATTCATGAATCATCCCATACATTTGTGATAAAACCACGCATGACTGTAGTACAAATGAGGGGATCCAAAAATTTCGATGTGTGCCATTTCTCCGCAGGGGTAGGCCTAGACAACTTTGTTTTGGCACACATTCCTCGTATCACTCACATTCATACACCGTCATATTCATGTTTGATTATACCACGTATGACCGTTATACAAATAAAGAGATACGGAGATATTCGACTCAGATTTTAAATGTTACTTGATATAATTTTAGCTTTTTTTAGTTAGTATAACTGAATAATCAGGTATTCCAAACCCTCAAATTCCTTCGCACAGAAAATAGTTAGTGTCAGTTTTTTCAAAATTTGTGAAGCAGGTGAAGAATTTTCCCAAATCAATTTTAATTTTAAGAAGAGCGATTTTCTCGTGACACTGTTCCCTGAAAATCAAAAATCCTTTCTCGAAATCAAAAGTTTCTTTTAGAATTTTGGAGGGTAGCCAAATTTTGAGGCGAAATCGTAATAAACTGTACTTCAAAAAAATAATTAATAATATAACTGTGATATAAACATCTGCACCTCATTCACAAGAGTAAGATACCCTCAGTATCACCCGGAGAGAGACCACCATTCAGTGATAAAAAGTGGCATGAATTATAATGTTTTTAAGATATCTCTACAGCCAGGTACTTTCAAACCATCCTCTACCCCTTACCGATCTCCTTCCCTCTATCACCTCGCTTCATCTGAGAACAAAGTTTTTATCTGTGTTAGCATCGCGTTTGGGTCCCACCCTGGCGTAGTGTTTTCAATTCCTCGGCTGACCAAGTCCTTCATCACAACACAAGCAAAATTTTCCGCTTACTGTGGTGATAGTAGAAGATTAACAAATACTATAAAAAAATATTCGCATCCCGGGAATGTTTTTCTTTCTCTAAAAAAATGCCATAGACCTGCTGAATCCGGTGAGTTTGGACCATATTATAAGGAATAAAGGTGTTGGGACCAAAATTTATAAAAAATCTTATTCTGTACAATTTTTTACTCGTGGGTACTATTCTGTCTTTCCTCAGTCGATATTGTAAATACGTAGGATTAACGCTAGACCACATTGTAAAAACTTAAACCCTCAATACTTTTTGAAGGGCAAACCTTTCCAAGTTCGCAAATTAACGGGCCTAACAGAGAACATATTGAATGAACCCCTATTAAAGACAGGGTGTAAAAACAACACCAGTTTGCTTTTGAAAGTTTTTCGAAAACTTTGAGTCATTATTTATTTCTTGTCGTTACCTTTGAAGTTTTTAATTTTTTGGAAGTTATTTAATGAACATAAAATCGATCGTGTTTGTAATTATATTCTGTTAATTTATACGCGGAAACTTTTATCACCCAAATTTAAATTACTAATTTTTAAATAGAAATATAATGATGTTGACGTATATAACTCGTTTAAGTCCCCAGCGTTGCCCGAACACAGACATTTTCAAAATCAAATGTTAACATTAAATTTCTTCTTATTTTGAACAAAAAGTGTGCAAAATTTCATAATTCTCGCAAAAACTGTAGATCCATATAAAAGCAATGCCAAGCAGCCACACCGCCTCTACAGTCACTCTTCTTTGTATAATAATACATGGTTGCGCCGGTTTGGTACCTACGTATAAATTAATAGGTTTGTAATTGTACATGGTTGCAATGCCTAAAAACATGCGTTCCTAGTCCCTAGTTCCTTCCAATTTCAATTTCCTTAATTCCTTCCACCTCAGACAAACCTCAGTGCAGGGGGGTGTAATTCCTTAATGGAACCGTAGAAAAGACACGGTAAACTCCATGGCTTGTAATGTCATATTGTTGCCTAATTGTATCTGTCAATGAAAAACTCTGAATGTCTTTGGAAAAAAAAACTATTGGCTGAGTGGTACGTCTAAAGTTGATCTCGAACTACGCCGTTGTCGTGTAATGATGGCGGATCTTAATATATTGTTTATAAAATATTAGCGAGATGTCCGTCAGTTTCTGGCTCTTATTTCTCAATTGGAAGCAAAATGCCGAGTGGTTCATTATGAAATTACGCGTTGCCAACGCTTAATCTTGAACACAAAATAGAACACGTGTTTGTAACCAAGAAACACGTAAGAATCTCTTTGTTTTGTTCCTGATTTGTTAATTTGTAATAACCTTAATAATATTATAATACCTTAAAGGTATTAACCGCAGAAATGAATCTATTTTCTTTTTTAGACAGTATCCGAGTTCCTGCCAGGAATGTGCGTATTTTGAGGCCGTACTAGATCTCGATTATATAATGCTAGGGAGAATTCAATTTTTACCTTATTCATTAATGATTAAACATGCATCTATAATATACTGTCTTGCTGAAATAAAAATGCTTAATATGTAGTTGAGTTTTTCATTTTCCTGTCGACAAGTAATATTTTGACATTTCAATATTTTCTTTTTTAAATATTTTATTCTAATAAGTAGGCACCGAATGAGAATTAAACTGTCTATGGTCGCGCCTTTTTTATGTCCTATCCTCGTTGTTGGAATGAGACGTAGTATTTTCGCACGCATAAAATTTGTCTACATATTGGCATATCTGAAGATAAATAGAGGTCCAATTAGTTTCATACCCAAAACCCGAAGATATCGATCAAGTGAGTGGTATATTTATGCATCAGTGTCTTGTATTTATTGAAGGAAATGCAATTGTTTAAACGTTCATCGAATACAACTCACGCTCCCCTGTTGAATGTTAAACGCCGCGCCTTGAAAAACCCGCAATACGGTCATGCGTATCGTGAACCTCAACCATAGTCACCTTATGTAGGGAATGGGACGTTTCTACGCCGCCGGTTCTTCGCCGCCAGTTCATCGCCACCGTTTCTACGCCGGGACGGTTCTGCACTGGCCGTTTCTACGCCAGCCGATTCTACGCCACATTCAAATTAAATTAACAATTACAATTAAACTTTATTGCTTAAACACATACCTACATACAGTCATAGAAAATAAAGTAGACAAAACAAAAATTATCGAATCATTTAAAAAGTAGCATTAACATTTATTTTAATTTAAAAGAATAAAAGAATTTCCGAAAGGAAATTTTGTACATGCAAGTTACAATCGCCGGGATTAACCTTATGACCCATTGACAAAGCAGGTAAACATGACAAAGCAGGTAATCAGAAATTTTAATCCGGGTTATCTTAATGATGTTATAGTTAGGTTAGGTTAGGTTAGGTTCGGTTAGGTTAGATTAGGTTAGGTTAGGTTAGGTAAGGTTAGGTTAGGTTTTAACAATAAAGTTTAATTGTAATTGTTAATTTAATTTGAATGCGGCGTAGAATCGGCCAGTGCAGAACCGTCCCGGCGTAGAAACGGCGGCGATGAACTGGCGGCGAAGAACCGGCGGCGTAGAAACGTCCTAGATCCCCTTATGTACTACTATCATATGTGTCTGAGAGACACTTATTTTCATGTGCGTGCTGTGACCACCTGAAGAGGTATTGAAAAGGAAGCAGCGGACTAAGGCAAGTTTGTGGCATTTCCCTCCCCTTTTCTTCCTAATCCCTGCATTACTAAACAACTCAATATAATTGTTTTCATTCCACCCGCAATGAACGAAATTTACTGAAACAGCGCAATCAATATATTTATGTAGATTGTACATAAAAATTCAGAATTCATCTACATGATATAATATTGTAATGTCTATTTCGAGAATATTTTTTACAAAATTGACAAAGCTTTTCAATTTTAACAAGAAGCGAAGACAACACCTTCGACTATACCGGAATAATTATTGTGAGATTAAGAGAATAAAAAAGGTTACCTGAGAGATTTCTAGGGATTCTACTTTCTGTCAATTTGACACCTACTTGAGACGTAAGGCTTGCTATTTTTTTGTCTGACAATAATGGAATATTCACGTTACCCTTTTCAGAGTCAAGCTTTGTTTATTGAGGCTTAGAGCTAACTAAGATCTAATTTCGAAGAACTTGTCGATAAAAAAAACTCGTTGAAGGTATTCACGGAAATGATTGGAGCGATTGTTTCTTTTATAATTCATAAAAAAAAACATTTTTACTGATAATAAAATAGAGTCCTAACTTTTCAATGTTGATAATAATAATTATACGTTGGATTTTGTTAAATTAACAATTTGGGAGGTAAGTATGGGAACGCCGCCGATAACCAACACACCTACCATAGATCATCTCAAGTGATTCGTTACTTTCGGTGACTTAGGAGGGGTGCCCGGGTTTATGTGGTGAGGTTTGTCAAGGTCTTGGTGGCGGATGCGTTTGCCCACCTACTGCGTGGCAGACCGAATCGGGAGAAACTGGTTGAGGGAGACCTTTTCACCTCTCCAGCCGGACTCTCTTGACCCATCGCCTTGCACCACGGTGGGAGGGATGTATTCATACGTACGTCACTCTTGAACACTGACCAGATTCCACCCACCCCTCATACCTTTTTCCTTTGCAGAATTTCCTATTTCCTTTCCATAAAAACACCCTCAACACAGCATCCCCAAAAATGACATAAGCCCCGAGGGATTTCATTTTTCTCGTGGCTTCCTGTGTGTAGCTAATTTTAAAATGTTTTCTGTAAATGAAACCCACCTTTATGTCAAACACTATAGTCGAAATGGAAACTAATCATAGACATATGAATATTAGTAGACCTGCCCTAAGTGATTAAAAGCGTATTATCCCCACTCCCCATACCGGTTCCATTGGAGCCGGCTGTGCTCGCGTATGGCCTCAAGTGAAATTTGAAAACGTGACGTCATCATTCTTGTGCGAACTATGGTCGAGGCATCATCGGTTCATTTTACGAAATAACACGGCAAAATGTTGACTTGTACTATGAAAACTTGTAAAAATAGATGTGAAAAAGAGAATAAACCCAATTGTCGTATTACATTCCATATATAAGCATTATTTTACTTTATTTTAAGCATATTCACATTGTATAATATGAATCAGTTGTTACTATCACATCGAGAAACGTCTGGACGCGAAACACAAAGCTGGTTGGTTGCTGGGAAGTAAATTATGAACATTTATAAAAGTGTCTTAACTAAATACTTAAACGAAATATTCGACTCTGAAAATAGAACCGATTTTTTTTGCCGAATTTGGACTTCGCAAATTTGTTCATAACGTGGCGAGTAATTTGCGCTCCCATGTAAAAATGTCTATTCATTCAAAAGCAGATTTTACTTTTAAGAAGTAAATGGTGATATTATAATGCGAAATGCCTATTTACTGTCAGATTCATTTATTGACGAATCACAGTCAGCTTCACTCCCTTCGTTCTTCAACAGTTGATTTTACCCCTCGCCATTATCTTCTCGTCTATTAATTCCTATGTCTGTGAAACTAATTTATTATTGTGTGAAGAATCGATTGAAGCAGATTTGTATCATTTCCTTATTCTTTCAATCTTCTTATTCACAAGACACTGCCTAAAATGCAATTTAAATCTAAATTGACAAGACATCTCTTATACCTGTATTCACTCATGTTTCCTTTGATTTATAACGTTGTTTCGACACAATGAATTGCTCAGAATATGTAGATATGCAATGGGACACTAATTTATTACTTCATCTTGGTAAAATATTAGGCCCAAGTTTGAAGACTGATGAGAAATGTCTTAGAATCTCATACAACTTATTATTCACGAGTTTATTTTCTTAATGATATGTTATTTCAAACTGTATCTTACATTAAATAACTGTAAAGTTTAAAGACAAAACAAAGAGAACTCATAATTTAGTCAGCGATACTATTGGATATTTGATCCAAGACAAAATTTGACTAATTTATGCAGGATCAGATATTTTCGGTGTTGGTTTAATACCAGTAATTTTACAATTATGCATATTAATATACATTGAAATAACCCTTTAGGTTAACCCTGCAAACGTTTAGAATAGGAAAGCACCAGTGGCTTAGGTTTTTGCCAAGGTAAATATTAAAAAACCACTTAAAAAATTCAGCGGTTTTTGTTCATACTAGGCAGTCGGCTTAATGTAGAGAATTTTTCGAAAGGCTAATTCTGTGATGGTAGTTCGTGCTACGTAGCATAGATGGCTCTAGTGCTTGTAGCTCATAGAGTTTATAGGGTTATCCGAGAGATGTCTCTAGTATATAGGTTTGACCCTCCATGATTAGAACTGAGATGGACTAGCAGTTAGGTTTGCTAGCTAAGTTTCCAGCGATACGGTTTTTGATAGCACATCTATTTGAGAGGCGTGCATGGGTACCGCCGCCCCGGAAACCATTTACTGTAAAACCAACACATCTGCTATTGGTCTCCACAAGTGTTTCGCTAGGTTTGATGACTTAGCAGGGGTGTCTGGGTTCATGAGGTGAGGTTTGACCAGGTCTTGACGGCGGATGATTCTGCCCACTAACTGCATGACGAGTGAGGCCGTATGAGGGAGACACTTTTTAACGTCTTCAGTCGGGTTGTCTCGGTCATTGCCTTGCAATGCAGTGGGAGGGATGGGTTCATATGTCACTCCTGGACATATTGTTCCCTTCCCAGAACTCCCATACTCTTCCCAGAACGTCCGATCATTCGTTTACTTGAAAAGACCTACCACACAGCATCCCCAAAGATGACATACGCCCTGAGAGAGGTCTGTGTTAGGCTAATACAAAAAATATCAGAAAGGACGTTGTCTTCCAGGCCGTCCTACACAGTGGATCCTGATTATTAGGATTTTTAGTCTAAATAAATTATTTATTTCATGAACCATTTACAACAAATTCGAAACAAAAATTCCAGAATCTAAAGATAATATCAATGTCACTCCAATTCGTTAGCACTTTTGGTTCCATGTAAAATGATTTTTAAATTTTTAAACACTTTTTGATTATTATTTAATTAAAAAACGTTATTGAACAGGCTTTGTTTTATAAATGTATGTTACCATTATTAAAGTTGTTTCTAATATTGGCGCAAAATATGTTTTTGTTCAATGATTTTTCACCTTGCCAGATAGTTTTGTCCAAAGATATTAGAAGAACGAGATGTGCTATGAGCAGTTCATACTGTGTGGAATTGTTTTGCCCAGTGTCGCCGGTTTTGTTCACCAATACTACTGCACACCTTCGCTTACGCTAAGGTATCCGCACTAATACATAGAACAGATGTCTGTGCGTACACGTCCCGATAGTATTCAAAGTACCCTAATTAGGTAGTACTCCGCCTACGGTCCAGCGGCCAACATAGCATATCTCGTTCTTCTAATATCTTTGGTTTTGTCCAATCTATTTGATATGCCACTGATTGTTAAGGATAAAATTAATGCCTCAAACTTTCACATGAAGGAGCTCGTTAAAACACAAAAAGAAATAATAAAAATAATCTTGAAAGTACCCATAAAGACTCCATCAAAAGAAATTTAAAAAAAAATTAACGTGTTCAGCATTATAAAACTGTACTCAAAAAATGCACTACTCAATTTTAAAGAAAAATATGAACACCTTGCTGAACAACACACCTACACTACAAGAACGAAATCCTCAAATCTACTAATAAATCCAAAATTAAATACATCTTTCGGCCAGAAGAACCACTATTCCATGCTATAAAATTATATAATGCCCTTCCTATTGAAATTAAAAACACCAAGGATAGAGAAAAATTTAAAAAGGACATCAAATTATGGCTAACTAAACATGAAGATGAGGAAATCATTAAATTTATGATGTAACCCCAACGCAACCTACAGACAACAAACATAAATACTTTTTGCTTAATATATTTTATATGTTGTGGGAACCAACAAATTAGAAGATGAGGAAATCATGACCAACACAAATACAACAAACTACAGTCCGCCTCGGAACAGGAATACCTAGTGAGGAGGGCTGAGAACAAACTAAATCACTTTATATATTTTTTTACTTAATATTGTATCATTTTTACATTACATTATATTGCCGTTAAATAAAAAAAAAGAATAAAAAAAACATTAAAAAAAAACTTGTAAGTATCGGGGTGTGAGTTCATATAAAGATTTAGTTAGTGTTCACACACATAACTGTCAAATACCATTATCGTATTATTTTAACTGGCATTTAATTTTATTGCAGTGGCTGGTCATAAAAATACACAATCAATAATCTTTTCAGTAGATTTGCCTTTATATCATGAACGTAATAAAATAAGACGATACTGGTTTTAAGTGTGTTTAATGTAATCCTAGATTTTTATGAGAAACTAAAAAAACCGTTACTTTTCTACAAACTAGGTGATATTGACTATTTATTATTCGTTTTATTTTCTTGTAATCGTATTTAACATTAAGACCGGTCAGTGTCTGAGTTTGTATCGCTTCTGGATTCCACCCAGTCGTCGTTAGAGTTCAAATCATCTGCTGGCTAAGTTCTCCGTAAGCTTAACCTCTCAGGCTAATTTGTTCGGTTTTGCAAACAAACAGCTGGAGTAGAGTCAATTTGTTCGCTTTTCGGAACAGCTAATACGTTCTCATAGAAATGGTTGTATCTCCCTTACTATCATAGATAGAAATATGAACGATATTAGAAAGAAAAAATATCATACTTTATATTCAAATCTAAAAGTCAACTACAGATGAATTGAAATAAATACCTCTGTGAAACGGAAGATTTGAAAAAAAATGAAGTTTGTGAACTTTGAATTAATTATTTTTACATGAAATGACAACAAAGTGAAGTGACAGTGATATTTATAATATTATATTTGCTAACACTGTGTATTTTTTTTGGTGATCCGTAATTAAAGATCATTGTTTTAACGAAAAACCTAAGGTGAGCCATTTATTAAACATTTTTAAGTTTGCACAGAAGATTTTAGTATTTAGTTATAGATTATATGAAAGTTTATATTTAATATAAAAGAATATTTAATCACCTTTCAAAAACAATTTTTACTTTTCGGATACCTTAGGAAATCATAAATTTAATTGGATTTTATTTCAAATTAATTAATTAATTAACTAAACAATTTATATAGCGCCGCTTTTGTGAGATATCACCTAAGGGGGGAAACGGAAATACACTCAAACTCTCCGACCTTCTGACAGCGTCTTAAGAAACATAATGGTCAACATGCCAGAGGCTTGATGAATTAAGCTTACTGTGTTGATAGTAAAAGATTTTCAAATATAATCAGATCGTTCGTAACCAGTTTGTATTCCTTACAAACATATATAAATGTTATTTTATCGAAGGAAGCAAACACTTTGTGATGTGACATTATATATTAAATGAAAAAAATACACTTTTAAAACACCATTTTTATTATGAATTAATATTAACAGCCAACCAGGTTTCGCTTAGCTCAAGCTTCGTCCTAGCTTAGCTCAAGCCCCATCAACTAGTTGATATAATAAGCCCTGACGAAGCTTGAGCTAAGCGAAACCTGGTTTGCTGTTAATATTAATTCATAATTAAAGTTGTGTTTTACAAATTGCATTTTTTTCATTTAATATATATAAATGTAATTGTATTATTTTTATGGTCGAACAAAATAATTAAATTAAACAATACATAACTTTTTTTTAGCACCTATATATTTTTTTAATAAATGCCGATCGGTCTCGGAACAACTGTTTTGTCCACAGAACAAAAAATCTACTAATTTAACAAGAATTTTCTTATAAAATTCTCGCCCATAAACCTATAATTTGCTGCATACAAATAAAATATATATATTTACAAAATACAAAATGAATGTAGGTGTACAACATTTATTATTACGTTACACAAAAATTATGTCAATCATGATAAAATATACTTCTTTATTTCAACTCATTAACTAATAAAGTTACTTAAGGTAAGTTACTAAGGTTTTACTTTTTTGCAAACTGACACAAAATTAACCACTAACGATAATATCCTCAGAAATTAACGATACAAATTATTGAAGGTAGTAACTTCTGATACTTCGCTCCACACTTTGCTCTGGCGGAATTCCAACATTCAAAATGAAAACATGGCCCTAAGTTGAATTGAGTGCTAAATGCGCCCTACATTTTGTTACCATTAGTTCCTCACAAGTGGCACAGAAAAAAATAGTTCTCTTCAGGGCCTGTGTCAACTTAGGGATGCTGTGTGGAGGTTGTTTTTTATGAAAAAATGGAGGAAGTTCTGGGAAGGAAAAAGGTGCGAGGGTTGGGTAGGAATTTGGGGGTTATTGAATCGAGGAGTGACTAACGTATGAACTGCGTTGCAATGCGATGTTCTGAGAATGACCTGTTGGACCCACCCGCCCGTCGTCCCGGACAAAATCTCATCCCATGAACCCGGGCACCTCTGCTAAGTCACCAAATGTAGCGAAAAACTTTCAGTAACCTACGGCGAAAGTAAAATTAGAAGGTCATTTATAATAAAAAATAAAAAAAGGGCTGCAGTTCCACTTTTTTTTCTATTTTCGATAATGACAGTTTGTGGTGGTATTCGATTTATGATATATTAAAACAATTTTAAACTTTGTTATTTCTAACCGTTGCTGATTTCAGTCTATGACGGCCATCAATATAACTACTTCGGACTGGTACTATTATAAATATATACCAATGTTTACCACCCCTGAACACCTCCTCCACAACAGTCGTGGAGGTGGTGTTCAGGGGTGGTAAACAATGATTATAATCAAATGATGTGGGTTTTCTCATCGTAGTTGCTATGTCGTGTTTCAAAACAACTTAATTTATCAAATATTTGGTTATTACCAGCATCAACGCATATTCATATCGATAACCATACTATTTATTTAGGGTATACCATTCTAGTTTTGTTGTAACCCATTAATTAATATGCATATTCAGAGTGTTAAGGGACGGACGTGACTGACTATGGCCAGTGATTCCTGAAATTTTTTGGAGTAAAAAATGTAAATAATAATTTAAAATCGGGCGAGTTTTTTTGTTTTCAATATTTTTTCCAAAACAAGCAATAAAAACTTCATAATGTCGGTATGTCGTCACTGGTCTCTCAGCCTAGTAACCAACCAACCCCTCACCCCGATCCTAACTGCCATATATCTATTTTTTATGTTTTAAGTGGAATAACAATAACAACAAAAAAAACATCAAAAACGACACCGGATTCCAAATTTTCGCTTACTCCAAATAATGTCAGGAATCACTGTTTAAAATAAGTCAAGTACATCTCTTAACACCCATATCATAGTTTAAAGAAACAATGTAGGTATCAGTCTGAAAATGGCCGTTATAGGGTAAATCAGAAATAAAATTGAATATATTAATTTCTTTCGTCCACAACATCTTCAATACTAAGCATATAAGCTGATTACTTTTTTCGTCTTTATTTATTATTTGCACGCACCTTTCATGTCGAGAAATGCTGAATATTGATGTATCTCACACATCACGCGGAAAATCTCTCAAAGCGAGGGAAGACCGCCAGAACCTCTCGAGGTGGAGATAAAACATGGATGCGATATGTTTCCGGGAGAGGCGAGCATACCAGCAAAAAACACGTGTTATCATTGGCTCTATGTAGGTGTTAGTGAGAGATTATATGGGATTTTTGAAGCCTTGAACTTTTCCCCAAATGTTTCTGGCGCTCGAGAGTTTTTGAGGCCATTATTTAAAATTATTGAGAGATTGAGGAACGGTAATTTATGAATTAATTTTGTTTAAATTGGCAAATTTAAAAATAATATGAAAAATTGTAATTTAATTCAGACCTAGAAGAGATAATATGTTGATTGGAGGGGAGGCAATTTTAGATAGGGCTTGATGGAAGAGAGGATACTTGTTTAGAGATATACAACCAAAAAATATGTGAACTATTGTTCCCCCTTTAATATAAAATTGGAGGAGTCCAGACGCTCTGTGAAAAATGCAAAAAACCTACTTAATTTGTTTAATGACATATCCAATTCCTTGCTATCAAATAGAACCACATCAACAAAACAAAAAATTAAATTATAATAGTTCATTGTGCACACTTTGCATACAAATCATTCCAAATTTATTTTGTCATTCAAGATGGCTGCCAGGTAATTTCCACTCACCCTAGATTTGACTTCAATGCCATTCACACAAAATCGCACTTATCCAGGGCTTTTTATGTCCATGTGCCATGCTACGCTTCCTCACCAAGCCAATGACATCCTTCCTGTGTTTATCATCATCAGTTCAGTTAATTTCCTGTCTGATATTTGTAGTGATAATGGAAGCTACAAGGTTTACTAAAACATTCACTTAAAAATGAGGAAGTGCAATAACGTCGAAAATCTCAAAACATTCCTACTAAAATTTTGTTCTTTTTCGTTTAAACCTCACTAGTAGAAATCTCTATCAAAGGGTTTACTAGAATGCATGTAATATGTTTGTTTTAAATGCAGTTATTCTAAATGATAAGCGTGTGTTAAATTTAATTATTGCAGAAATTATCATATTCGTAATTTTAATAATGCATTTTCCTGAAAGTACCCATAACTCATATCATTTGCATTCATATCACGCTCCTTGCACATTGCATTATTCATTTTCAATTGTAAATTGATACGCTAGTTATTTAACATTGTTAGTAGTTATGAGCTATGAGTTATAACTCACTGTCATTTTAATGTACCTGAGGAATACATGAAAGTTGTTTTTTGAAGTGGATTTTCAATTGACTTAAAAAAGAAGTTCTAAGTTTACCCAAGAATTTTTTTTGATGATTATTTGACACAAAAATACAAAATAACTGTAAATATTTCCTCCAAGGAACTTAAAAATGTATTTTCAATTGGGGGAAGGCAAATGACAAATTGGAATCGATTGTAGCTTTGTGAATTTGTTATAACTTATCTGATCTCAAATTTATCGAGAAATTATATGATAATCAAATTTACAAAAAGCAGTCTAACGAAAAATTCATTTACATACAAGTATGGAGGTAGTATCCGAACGGCCAGATCTTGATACTTAAAACTCATTTTTTACAAAAAATCGCGTGTTTTTTATGACTCAAACTCTTATACAGGTGACGAGTGCATTTTCTCTTATGCTCTTAAGAATCTCTTTGCTTCTCGAAACCTCACGGTTTCCTTTACATTAGTACTCACTTTGTATTCTAATATATTTAGTACCCACAGTAGAAGGGTGACCTTATATACCACCAACACCTGTCGGATAACTCTGTAACCTCTCTGATCTATTTACACTAGTGACATCTATGTGTCGTAGCTTAAACCACAACAACTTACACACCTAACTAATATGGAATCAAGTGAGAAACTCAACGATCCGAGATGTGTTTGGCATCAAACTCAGCTACTCTTCACAAAAAGGAGCAGATATATGGATTGAACATGACGTATTTATAATTCTGGAAGACTGAATTTGGCACAAAGTATTAGAAAAAATTCCAGCGGGATGACGTCCAGTTGGAAAAAATCAGAAAATTATCTCTAGATATTGAAAATAAACCTGCAATAAACGGAGTTCGCTGGAAAGCATATAACAGAAACGTCTTGTCAAAAAAATGTGTCCTATTTTCGAAGATGACAGGTGAAAGACAATATCGATATTCTAGTAGTTATTTGTGGCTGGATTTGTGGAGAAAAATAGTCAGGCTCTCTCATTACTTGCAGTGTGTCGAAGCGTCACACTTATACCTCTGTATTATTCATACGTAGGCAGAAGATTCTGTTCATCTTGTATGAGTAATCAATCAGTGTATCCTTCTTCCTTTTCATTATGAACATGGTATTCACTATTACGTTATGGCGTCATACGATTACACCAGTTCACCAAACGATGTTTACGCGACGCTGGTTTCTGATGTGTAGGGGAAGTTTTGACATTGAAGCATGACAAGCAAACATTTTCACTAATAACTCACTTTAAATTTAGACGATAATGCAGAGAAACTGAGAACTTAATTGATATTATTTAAGAGTGAATTTTTTTCAAGTAACTTACCATCTCACCATTCTTCTCAGAGTTAGGTAGAGAGGACAGACCGCCGCACAACAATGTCTTGGCGTACACTCCTTGTTTCATTCTCATTGAGGTCGATGCATGGTAGGTATTTAATATCTGATACATGGGTCTTTTCAAGACTCAGATTCTCTTCTTGTTTTCCTCAAAACAAACCTTCACGTAGTACCTAGGTCAGGAATGCATTTAGGGAAATAATTATATATCCCTGGGTCCCCCGTGTGGATTTGGTATAAATAACTAAAATATTCGATTGGATTTTAGCTTTAAATCTATACAATGTACTAGCTGATACGTACCTGGCGTTGCTCTGGGTCATGAATGTTTTGGAATAAAGTTTTGAGGTTTTGAATTCTAGAGTAACTGAAAACTAGGTGCATTTTAACCACTCAAGCGATTGGTGTTGTATATTTACAAATTTAGCATTCTGTTTAATTAATATTATTCTTCAAAATATTAATAAAGAAACATATGATACTGTTTACTGCGGCTTAAATCCATGAATCTACCTAGATTTCACCGTTCATCCCATATTTTTATGTTTCATAAATTTGGCACATTAGGGTAAGCAATCTCTCAAAAAATTTTTGCAAACTTAGCACAGTATAAATATGATTTAAGATTTTCACGGCCAAAAGTATTTTTGTCTTTTTTTTTGGGGTGTTATTTCAAATAACACATATGCCCTGATGATGGACACTGCAATGCTGTCCGAAACGTTGGCTAAAGAAGGAGTTAGCGCAACACGGCATAACACCCCAAAAACAAACAAGATAAAAAAATTAGCACAGTATGCCAAAAATCGCTCGAGTGGTATTTAATAATTATTTATAATTATTGTAAAGAATTTTAAAAATTTACTTTTTTGAAGAATTTATTTTACTTGATCGTGCCATGTCTTCTTTGGACGTCCCAGAGTTCTTTTACCATCCAACCCATTCACTAAACAATCCTGGAACTAGTAAGAACATACGTTGAAATTCTTAGCTAAATTGGTCTAGTTGTTTTTAAGTCTATCAGACATACATATATGAACATTGTCTTTTATTTATATAGATATAATTATTGATAAGCAACCTTTTGGTTTAAGACGGGCTAACCCATATTACCTATAATAAGGCTTGTACCACAACAAGTAGTCTTGCAAGCTACAAATACATGTAAATATATTTCATTCTACAATGGCTACGCGAGGTAGCGGTGAAACGCTATCTTTCTTATCGGATTGTCAAGGGATCTAGGTTGGTGGAATTTGCATTCTTTGTCGAGATATCTTTATGATCACTAAGCCAAATAAAAGATGCAGAGATTTTGTAAAGGAGAACGGAGTAAGGAGGATAATTTAAAACAAATACAACAATATATATATATATACATAAATACATATAATATTTTATAAATATTTTATAATTTACATAATATTTTATAATATACATAAATATATATAATATTTCGAATAAAATATCTTTGTTTTTAATACCACTTTATTGTATATACTTTTAATATATAAAAGCAGCCAATTTTGGATCACATCGAGCCTTCATCAGGCTTATATAAAAATATATATATTTAAGGGGTATGTAAGTGTAATTTGTGTTCTTTCTCAATTTAGTAATAAAAAATATATACAATGTACTTGCGGCACGTTCCAGAGCGGAAGATACTGTCAGTATCGCCCTGGTGTAAGACCACTATTCAGAATTGAAATGTTGATTTAAATGGCTTTAGCCGTGTTTGGTGACCAGATCTGAATAGCCAGGTGCTTTTCCCTTTCTCTTCCTTATCTCATTTCCCTTACCAATACCATCAGCCTCGATCCCAATTAGGGATGCCATAGTCTCATCGGCTCCTGTGCGGTTTCACATAAATAAAAATATAACGAACATTTTGTCATATTTCCATAACAAAATGACAATTTACATCGTCTACTCGTAGCTTTCCTGGATTTCAAATATATCCGCTTACGAAATACCAAGAATTTAAATTTTTTTCCTAAAAGCTTTGGGTTTTTATAAAAATGTTAGAAAAGATACATTATTTATGAATTCTACAACCTGATACAAAATTCGAACCATATTTTTTTCACAAGTATGTAAACATAAAAAAATATATTAAAAATAATAAGTCGAGTATTCAACCGTTATGTAAGAATTAACAGAATCTTAACGTTATCATAGAGAAAAGTGAAAATATACCAAATCGAACTATAAAACTGGCATGCCATTTTGGGATTGGTGAAAAGTTTTCAAACAGACACTGTAATGAAGTAGGACTTAATTAAAAAAAGAATTCGCAACATCTTACAAATAAATTGAAGAAAAATTCTGTTGGCGATATTCTGCACCCTTCAAATCTTAAGTCAGCACTCCTTCCTACAAAACCCTCGCAAAATATTAGCATTTTAAATTTCCTATTGTTAACAAAACATCAAAGCTTTTATCAAAGAAAAACCGTTCCATATTTTTTAATAAAACATTTTGAGAATTGATAAATTTTTGCACGCATTATTTTGCCTTTTTAAATTTTCCTCGTTCTTCCAAAAACAAAAATCTCTTAATTTTTAGAATAATTTTATATTTTGTATGCTAAATTAGTTAAAACAGCGATTGTATAGGCTTAATTTATGATAACATCAAACATAAATACAGATTTTATTTTTAATTCATCAAAACAGATCTGGCAATGTATAATATAATATTATTGAAACGAGAAATTTATTTTTAATGTGAATATAATAATACATTTTTTCATGCTACATTGGAATCGAATTCAATACCAATCTGTTCATGAACTCACCCGTGGGGAGAGCCACGTACTTCTCAAATGCAGTTGATAAAAATATTGATATATTTTCATATTCCATAATGCACTTAAAATGTGTTTGGCACTGCTAATAAATTGTGTAAGCGATACACATTATAACGACTTATACCCCAACTCTGTAATGTTATTAAATTATGTAAAAATTGAATTAAATAAATAAATACATCATATCTACCTCCCAACAACTGATAAGACAATTCGACACCAAGGTAAATAGTGGAAGTCAGCAAGCCCGATGAAGATATGGCACGATCAAGTGAATTAAAATTTGAGACAGGTCCTGTTAAAATTCAGAATAATGTGAAAATTGATTGTAACAAGAAGCGTACCCCAATACATAGTTGTGCGGTAAACCGTTATCTGGTGCTGGTTTGTTAGAAATGTTTCTTAACTCATTTGCGTAATACGAAGAAAAAAAAAATTGTAAAAATAATCTGAGTAATAAAAAAATATACTTACTTAATGCGGTTGGCCGGCTGGTAGGGTAAAACTCCTTTCCAGCAAATTTTCATCCGGTTCCACAGAAACACCTGCCGCAGAAAAACAGTTTCCACTCCAAACCCTTTGCACTAAGTAGAACTAACACTTTCCCATAATTCACAACATCATTGTACCGAGTAATAAACTACTCAACTTTGCAAACCACTTTACAATTTTATCACCAGATCCATCAATGACGTATTAAAGTCTTCGATAAAAAGGCTGTACCTGTTATTTATATTTTTATAACTCGTTTCGTGAGGAATTTTGATCCCAGACTAAAAATATTACCTCTCTTGTCCTCTATGTAAGCCGTACAATTTTTTCTGAGAGCCCTTTTTCAGCCGATTCGATAAAAAGCTCTGAAAGCTCTTCGGCCTGACGAGTCACTGAGTTTTCTAAGTGTCACACGTTATAGCCTTTTGGAGGTTCTATTCATTCCTTTTCAAAGGTTTTATCGATAATTTAAACCTTTTAATACCACCTTTTACAGTTAAGATAAAATTATTATTTAATTATAAATTTTAAGCGAATTAATGTAATTGAAAAACGGCACAATTTAAAAATTTATTCTATATATATGATATAATTTTTAAAATCTTATTTATAGTTAATTGAAAAGTTAAGCATAACACTTTTAATATAGTTGCTTTAGTAATTCCAGTAAGTAGTACACTAATAATTGACAAAAATTGTGTAATTTAACGTTTCTAAATTCACCTGAATCATTTCAGAAGTAGTTATTCCACGTATCACGTTAGTTAAAAACTTCACAAGCGCATTGCATTACTACACAAATTTAACACAAACAAAATACATCGTTTTCACAATCACAAATTAATGAAAAACTTTTTTTTTTTACATTAATACATATATTTTTGTTTTTTTACAATGCTTTCGTACAGTGATCGAGTGCTTTTTGAAAGCCCGCGAAGGCTTTCTGGTTCAAGCAGCGTAACACCCTGCTTGCTACGGCGCGTGAGGACTGACTGCGGCAAGTGTCGTGCGCGAGAAGCCTCGGAAGCGGTGCTTTCCGCGCCGTCTCGCATAGCCGTATCAGCCAAAGGAGAAAGCTCCGTCTCTCTACGCCGTAGAGCCTCGAGCCTCCCAACTTCGACTCGACAATACGCTGATTCCCTAAGTGTCATTAACAGATGAAAGCACAACGCACGTAACTTTGTTTAGTTGAAAACATTCGCAGTTTTAAGGCAGGAACCCAACTTTGTGATGAATTGTTAAGAATATTTGTGGAAAGGAGTAACATTGTTGCTTTCCATAATTGGATTAAAATATACAAACACTGTTTTTAGCAAAAAGTGTTAAGGAACCGTTAACTGGTTTAAGAACAAACCTTATTATTTATTTATTATATTGAAGATATTATTTAATAAGATATTTACAATTGTTGAGATGAGATAAGTTCATAAAGTATTAGAAAAAACAATACTTTATACATTTCGAAGTCAACATAGTTTTTTTAAGAACCTTTTTTGTCTGACCATTTTATGAACTAAATTTCAGATCTTCAGAGAGTGGTGTTAATCTACCCGTGCATTAATCACCCCAATTAAGCATGTTTTTGTCCTATTGTTTGTAATACTCCCCATGACATCATCGTTACAAAATTCCAAAGTTATTTATCGTATCGTCTAGCTAGTATGGGGCGAATCACAATGCGTTGTTGGGTCAATTATTCGGATGACTTAATACTCCATCATTGCAAAGAAACATCTTTCGATTTTAATGCTGGTAGTAATTTTTTTTCAAATATTGTCAAGTTATTCGTAACGAGAGATTGTTTATCTCTCTAATAAAAAAATAAAAATAATTTTTTGGTTGAAATTATACATTACATAGTAACAACTAGTTCATTAAACCAACTCTTCAACTTTGGATTAACGAGAACACGTACAAAAACGATTACGGCTTTTTATAAAGATAATGTTAATGCATCTGAATGACTAATATTTTATTAAAAAAATATCTAACACGTGTTTACGCTGGTGTCCTTGTAGTGTCCAAGTAGTTGATATTCGTTCATCCACTCCATGTGATAAAAAAATTACTGGAGAAAATTTTACAAAAATCAACCGATATTGCTTTTGACAGAGGATTGAACCTTGCTCCCCAAGAATTGACGAAAATGGGTGAACCGGGCTACCACCTGAGACAACTCCTGATTGTATGCTACCGAAATTTATTTAGTACAGTAACTGCTGTAATTTTTTTAAAGTCATCCAATCTCGGAGAAATGCACCACCAAAATTAAAAAAAAAATGATAAAACGGATTGTTATCGACAAAGAGTCTATTTATCAAGTTTTAATTTGATCGCATGTCAGGAAGTGTATTAATTTCCACTGACAATATTTCACTTCATTCATCTATTCATTCAATCGTAATCGAAATTAAAGAAAGATTATTTCGAAATTAAGCAAACAAAATCGAAATTCAAATAGATATATTCAAAAACGAGATTTGTTATTAACGTTAGCCTTATTCTTATGTTGACATAGTTTAAAAATATATATTATCGTCTAGTAATAATAATATTATAATAGAACAATCAATTTTACTGTAAAACAACTACCTTTTGGTGGGGATATAAATTTCATAGCATTCTGCAAAGTGAGGAATACTTTCATTGTTTTTCGAATTAAGGCTGTATTGTAAACCAAGATAAAAGGTTCAACCGGAACCGGAAATCAAAGCCAGGGCCAATTAAGACAGGCATCATTGTCTGAAATCAATAGGTCAAATAAGATTTTTGTCAGGAATTTATTTTTTTATTCGATTTTTACTGTTGTTGACCATATTTTGTCCTATCGTTCTGACAATATTTCAAATACTTTTTTACGCTTACATTTCTGAAACAGGGTAATCTTCATAACTAACTAACTAACTAACCATCACGCCGTTTCCCCGCAGGGGTAGGCAGAGAGGACGGACCGCCAAACAACTCTGTCTTGGCACACACTCCTTGCCTCATTCACATTCATACATCGTCTCATACATACTCTTCTATTGTTCTGACTCTTGACATGGCCCGACTCAAGTATCTGATTCACTTGGTCGTGCCATGTTTTCCTCGGGCGCCCCCGACTTCTGCTACCATTCACATTTGCATCGTATATTCTCCTTACACTCCTTTCTTCGCTCATTCGCTCTACATGCCCAAACCATCTAAGCGTCCCTTTCTTGATCTTACTCATTACGCTTACATCAGCCTTGCACTCTTTGCGGATATCCACATTCCTCACACGATCATACATGGTTTTACCACACATACGCCTCAGGGATCTCATTTCAACAGCATTCAATCTACTTTCATCCTTTCTTTGCCAGTTCCATGCCTCACTTCCATACATCAGGGTAGGTACCAGCACTCCATTGTGGACTGCTAACTTCGCTTCTTTGGACAATTTTTTGTTAGCGCCAACTGCGTTCAGTCCTCCATTAATGGAGTTACCTGCATTTACTCTTCTTTCAATATCTCTGTCAGCCTTCCCATCACTCGTAAACATGCTTCCTAAATACACAAATTCATCCACCTGCTCCAAGTATTCCTCATTCACAGCTATATTACACACTGTTTTCGTACTTTCTCTTTCAAACACCATTACTTTAGACTTACTTACATTCATCATTAACTCATTCTTCACGCATACTTCGTTCATCCTAGACACGAGAGACTGCAGATCATCCATACTATTAGCAATCAGCACCGCATCATCAGCATACAACAGGCAACATACTTTCAGATTACTCAAATTCGCGCCCAATCCCACATCTTTCAATTCTTGCATACAATTATCCATGTATAGATTGAATAACCACGGTGACATTACGCAGCCTTGTTTAACACCTTTTGTGATATCAAACCACTCCGTAAAACCACCGTTCACCCTAACACATGCAACGCTTCCCTCATATAGAGACGCAATTGCCTGAGTCAGATTCGCATTCACTCCATACTTGGACAACACCTTCCATAGCTTTTTCCTGTCGACTCGGTCGTATGCTTTTTGTAGATCTACAAAGGCACAGAAAAGTTTCTGGTTTTTTGCCAGAAACTTCTCGGTGAGCATACGCAATGAGAAGATCTGGTCCATGCACCCCCTTCCACTCATAAAAGCACCTTGCACATCCCATATTTTATCCTTTGTTTCCTTTCTTACCCTTTCAATCAAATTTCTACCATACAGCTTGCCAACTGAACTTAGCAGGCTAATAGCCCTATGATTCCCACATTCCATACGTGACCCTTTACCTTTGTATAATGGCATGATCACTGCTCTTCTCCAATCTAAAGGCGTGTAACCTTCCTTTAAACATTGGTTAAAAAGATTGCACAACCATGTGAGAATTATACGGCTACCTCCTTTAAAATATTCAGCAGCAATATTGTCGAAACCGACAGCCTTACCATTCTTCATATACTTAATTGATCTTTCTATCTCATCCATGCTAATTTCGGTAACATTCAGTCCATCATCGTTCATATCTGATTCGCCGCTAGAATCACTGTCACTCACTTCGCTTTCAAAGACTTCCTCGAAATACTTCATCCATCTCTCTTTTATTTTTTCCTCATTCGTCAACATTTTTCCATCTTTCGATTTTATTACTTTCATGCTTCCGGTTTCAGGGCCACACCGGGACCTTTTGACTTCCTTCCAAAACAACTTAATGTTTTCTTGGAAATGGTTTGTCATTTTCATTCCTTCTTCCTCTTCCAGGCGTTTCTTTCGTTCTTTCACTCCAACTCTTACTTTTTTCTTACATTCCTTATATACTTCTTTCGCTCGATCCTTCTCTTCGCTGGAAGCACTGCCAGCCGCAATCAGACATAACCATGCTTTCTTCTTCTCTGAGACCAGTGCTTTAATATCATCATCCCACCATGCATCACCTTTCTTTCTACCTTGCGTACTTATTCCACACACCTCTCTAGCAGATTCACAAAGACTCACTTTTATGTGGTTCCATGTTTCGTCTATGCTTAGACCATCCATTTTTTTCTCATTCAATCTCATCTCTGCACAATTCACATACTTACTCCTCTCATTATCGTTTTGTAGTTTTTCTATTTTGATTCTTGTTGGAGTTAGTACCGTTTTCACTTTAGAGCGCCAACCGCGAAAGAGGTTTACTCTCGACACCACCAGAAAGTGGTCAGTTTCAACCTCTGCCCCTCTGAAAACTCTCGTGTCCTCGGTAACGGCTCTCAACCTAGAGTCAATTACTACAAAATCGATAATTGACCTCTCATTTCCTCTTTCCCACGTATATTGGTGGATACCTTTATGATCGAAAAAAGTATTGGACACAAAAAGGTTCCACTCTAAACATACTTCAAGTATTCTGTTCCCGTTGTCATTCGTTCTTTTATCCCCAAACATACCTAAGGCCGATTCAAATCCGTCACGTCTAATTCCTACCCACCCATTCAAATCGCCTGCCATTATAATCCTTTCATTAATATTTTTCAGTCTCATCACATCATTCACACCAGTCCAAAAATCATCTTTCTCTTCGTCACTCTCAGAATTGACAGGGGCATAACAAACAACAAGAAACACCCTTGTCAAACCGATTTTGAACCTAATCCACATTATTCTCGGACTTACACATTCATACTGCAACATACATTCAATCATTCTGGGAGACAGTAGTGCTGCAACACCCTGACACGCCCTCTCTGTATCTGGTCTCCCAGACCAAATGACGAGCCTATCGTTATGCTGCATTGTACCGCTCCCTTTTTTCATACTCTCTGTTACACAAAGTATGTCTAAACATTTGCTAACCATCGTGTCACACAATTCATTCATCTTTCTTTCCATACCTCCTCTAATATTCCACGTACCAATTCGACATTGTTCGAGTTCCTTCCTCCTCTTTGCGCCACCGAAGGGTTGGCGATGTGATGGATAGCGAGCCTCATCGACACCTGTGTCGGCCATTCCCTTCTACAAACTGCTTATCTAGTCTAACATAATGATACTTAGGTATAAATCACTAACATACAAATTAGTATAATATTTAACTTAATCCTAACGCCATCAAAACTATTCCAGATGTCCAAATGAAAAAAACTTAATTCTAAAACAAAAAGTATTATAATCCCTATAACAATACACTAATCACTGCATAATTGTTTGTACTAGTTCATATTGGCAGAAGACAAAAGACGCGGCTTCATTTCGATTTCGTCCTTCCTAGGGCGTAGGGGCACGGGGCGGTGCAGCGGGGGTGTAGAAATTGCCAGATGATTGTTTTTTATGGGTCATCTTGTAGGGGCGATGGTCGTGAGCGAATCAGTGACCGACCCACGGACAGGTCGTATAGCCGACAGACGTCTATAACGGAGCCGGTAAAGGTAACGGCAAGCATGGTGGCGGCAGCGGGGGTGGAAATATCGGTATGTGACGGTCGATGAGGTCTCCACATCTGGTAGAAATTATCAAATGCCAAACTCGGGCTCACTGACACTGCATTTTTTTGCGGCACCGGGGGTTGACGTATCGGTACGGGGTGACGAGAGACACGGGTTGCTGCGACCGCCGATGAGATGTCCACATCTGGTAAAAATTCCGGACTCGGGCTCACTAACACTGAATTACACTATCCCTTGGGATAAACAATCTTGCTAATTATTCTTAAACTCGTAATTCTTCCACACCTGTCACCATTGTTATTGTTAACCATCATTATCCAAAGTTATTGTGTATAATAACCATCATTAACCAAAGTTATTGTGTATAATATACACAATAACTTTGTAAACACCATTTTTTTTACTGCTGACAAACTGCTTTGGTATTTTAGCGGGTATAAATAATAAAAATATATAATATATATATATCTAGTATAACGTAAAAATATATAAATATCTAGTACAGCGAAACCTGGTCGGCGTTTGGTATAAAAAAGAAAAAGTGGTATTTGCTAAATTATTGGTTTAATTTAAATTATAATCTAACATCACAAAGTGCCGGCTACATACGAAAAACAAATACTTTTTGTTTGAATAAAAAAAAACCCCATCACGGGAAATAATATACCTAAGACCTTTATTATTTAACGTACTTAATATGTGTAAGTAGATAATTACGTTAATTTAACCTTTTCTTCAGAATTTTTCTGTTAAATTTAAAAACATTGTTATCCAATCTTGATTGAAATTGTTGTTTTGATACGGATTTGTTTGTATAAAATAATTGTTTTACGGAATGTTTGATTACAGATAAACTAAACTTTTTAATTGCCAAGCTCGCTTTAGTACCTAATAATCGATCACCTCCAGAAGTGAAAAAAAATATTTTGACTGTTGGGCGAAGTACTATATAGTAATGCACAATCATGTATTTTGGCAGGAAAAATTGAAGATATACAAATATTTAAAAGGCTTTAATTAGATACTACAAATAGAACACATACCTTTGAAATAATAAAGAATTTTTGCAGGCTTAGAAAAAATAAAGTATTAGGCCTATAAAAACTGGTTTAAAGTATATAATCTCCTATTCGAGTATGGTTTGTTTTCATAACGTGGAAAATTAAGTTCGTTAGAAAATCATTCAACTTCGAAAAATAAAATAAAACATCTTCGCACGATATTGTTTCTTGCATTAATCAAAACAATTATGAGTGTTATTGTTAGCGGCTCGATTCCAAATGTTATATGACGAGGCGTATCGCCTTAAGGGTTGGTATTGTCTGATACAACGCACGCTCTTACGATGTTTTTTTTATAATATATAGAAGAAATAGTATTATTTGTCGAAAAAAATAATCAAGGTATATTGTCCAAGGCGTCTTTGGTCTATAAATCGTACAAAAGTAAGCGCTATTGTCTTTCACCTTCCTGTCGAAATTATTTCATATTATTTTCGCCATCGATTTGGGAGTATGGTTTCGTTTGGCACATCCGGCCGGCGCCCACCGTGATTCAGGGGAGAAGGGAAGGGGTGGATAGGGTGAAAGGATGGATTTTGCGAGGCGTGCGTGACAAGTCACCCCACGAAAAGATCCGCACTGCCCGGACTGGGAAGGCTGGAAACAAACAAAGGGATGCTAAGTTGCAAGGCTTAACGTACTTAAGATGAATCTAAATATCTTTATTGAAAGAGTAAAATTTTATTCTTAAAATAAGTTTACGCAGTTATTTTTGCACATTCAGGAATTTATTGTAAAAACTTCAACATAAATTTAAAATTACAAATTAAATTCTGTACATAAAAACAAGTTTACTACGTTATCCGTGGTCAAGGTTTTGCTTTCGATGAATGTCGCTGGTTCAAATCTCTGCAAGCAAATTTTATTTGATTAATTAACGTTATTTCACAATATATTCATTTAAATGAATATTGTTTATTTGTGGCACGTTCAAGAGTGGAAGATATCAAAATCACCCTGGTGTAAGATCACCATTCTGATTGAAATGTTGCTTGAATAGCCAGCTACTTTCTAACCTTCCTCTTCCCATCACATTCAATTTCTCACTCCCACTCCCCCTCCATCCTTACAATATACCCCAATTGGGGATACAATTGTTTCACTAGCTCCCGACAGTCGGAAGCAGTTGGTGCTCTTGTTAAAAGGGAATCAAGAGTAAAAGATCGTCCAAGTATCGACCTAGTATGACATCTGAAGAGCCAGGTACCTCCCCAACTTTCTCTTCGCCATCTAAACTTCCTTCAGCCTCACAACATACCCCCAGCGGGGATGCCATAGTTCCACTGGCGCCAGAGGTTGAGACTCTCGGGCTGTATTTATTTTAAAAAAGGTCTGTCAAGGAGTTTGTCAAAATCCGCCAACTTAAAGTGTTAACTTAACTTAATATTTTCTGAAATAAAAAAATTGTTTTCAGAAAATTTTAGTGTGTTTTGACTGAAATTTTTTCCAGTAGAAACAACAATGATAAAATTTAATAATCCTCGCTTCAGAAGAGAGCGTAAAATTTTCCATTTTTCCAACCCTGACAGAAGGAATAGACTTGTTTGTTTTCTGATCTGAAAATTTCCATAAAAAATACATAGTGTTCGATGACAATATATAATATCAGTTGTCAGAATTTTCATACAAAGGAAAATCCGAAAGCATACACATTCACACGATAAAGCAATGTTTCAAAATCCTTTAACCACTCTAAAACTATAAAATCTTTATTTTTTATACAATATATTAAAATTTAACTATGTTTCAAATACTGCGCTTTGTACACCTCCTTTCACAACCAAACCGTAAAAATATATGGAATTAATAAGTAATTATTCATGGTATTCACATAAATGGAACGGATGTACAAGGACAGGAGTGTTAGGAGAATAATATGCGATGCGATAACGAATGGTAGAACAAACGTGGCACGACCAAGCGAATAAGACCATTTTCTAATTTTTCGTCAAAGTTTTTTTAATTTTTTTATATTTATTTATAAAAAATAATGTTACACAATTTATAGAAAAAAGAAATGCTTGGAATGGCTGTAGCCGTGTTTTGTGACCAGATTTATATAGTCAGAAACTCCCCAACCTTCCTCTCCCCCATCTCTTTCCAATTCCCAGAAACTTCAACCTCACAACATACCCCAATCGGGAATGCCATAGTCCCACTGGCTCCATACGGTTGGGAGCAGTTTGGACTCTTGTGAGGTATTCACATCAAAAAAATACTTCCTACTTCGCTTACTAATTATTTGAACCTTATTAAAATAAAATTTTAACGGTTTTCTTTATTAACAAATTTCCACAAATTTTCTCGATATGTGTATGAAACGTGGTCCTTTAATTTTTCCAATACATTTTGCCGATGTTGCTAAAGTTTAACCCCTTGCGGAGCGTTGTTACAGTGTAGCCACGCGAGACGTATTTACGCCCTTAACATTTACGTTGGACATTAACTCCGCCGAGTACCTAATTAATGCCATCATGCACGCTCGTTGCTCACAACGACTCTACCGCTTGGCCGATCTCGACTTCGTTTTATGCTTCAACGTCGTTATGTAATTGCAAGCTGTCCCTGTTAAAGTGTTCCACGTTAGATTTTGAAATATTTCAAATTCTCATGCACAGAAATACACATCAAATTTACATTCATAATTAAAATGTTAAAATTAGGTAAACCATGTTCTGTGACCCTGAAACGAATAGCAAACTATCAACCACTCCGTGTACTTTCGGTTGCTAAATCTTCCAGCCTTATAATAATATTTATAAAAGTTTTTTTATTCATATTTTTTCTTGATTCCGAAATGTGGAGAAGTTAGTGCAATACCAAACATCCAATAGAGTGTTAACAATATAATGCGTTAGCAAGTAATAACATAAATTTAATAGAATTTAAAAAGAAAATAAAGTTTTTCAAAAGGGAAAAGATTCGTATCACAAGAAAAATAATAAATCAATAATAGAAATGCACTTTAAGTGAGAAACCGTCGATTTAAAAAAAAAAAGTTTTTTTTTATACATACACTAAACAAGTACATACATAATAATATAAAATATAAGATACTAACAAAAAAAGTCTCACAAAGCCGTGCGTGGGTATTATAGTATATTATATTTATTTAAAATGATGGTGGTTGAATAAAAAAAATCCAGTACCTATAGATGGTTTAATGTGACATTATTATTTTAAAGGAGTTACTGCAAATTATTATTACAATATGTGTGTATACTTATCATCAATATCCATCACATATTCATTTATTTTTATCATTCATCATCATCATAATTCATCATCATCATTAATCACCATCATTTATCGTTCAACATCATCATTCAACATCAGTGTTCATGATTATCATCATTTACGATCATCATTATTCATTGTCACCATTCACCATCATTCATAGTCACTATTCATCACCATCATCAATCATTTAAATTGTTCATGATCATCTTCATTGATCATCATAATTCTTCATCATCATTAATAAACCATATTCATCGTCATCATTCATCTTCATTGTTCATGATCATCATCACTTTTCATAATCATCATCATTCATAACCATCATTCATAACCATAATTTATCATCACCCATCGTCATCATCATTCATCATCATAAATCTCATCGTCATCATTCTTAATCCATATTTTGCGAACGACGAGATTTAAACATGCGACCTATGTATTCGCTGTCCAGGATCTTAACCGCCAAGCCATGAAGGTCGTCAAGGATTTATTCTATCTTTACTTTTTCTTTTGAGAATCTAAAAAAAACGATTTGTTAAATGGAATGCCATTCAAATGCGAAATATACACCTATATTCGCTCTGTAGATTATATCAGGAGGGAGTGCTCAAACAAAATGATTGAAGGGCTCAAGAACTGTAAAAAACAAATCGAAAAATATTTCCTTTGAAGATGTGTGAATGCGGAAACGGTAAGGCTTCGTTTTTGTCCCGGAAACAAATATTATAAGGCTTGGTAAAGGTTTTCTTTTTTCCTTGTTGGAGATAAGAATAAAAGAAATCGCTTTTCTTTTCTATCCCATTTCATTTCTTACTTCACTTCTTTCTGGTTCATGACCTACCTTAATAAAATAACGGCGAACAATCTAATACACGACTAAGTAAACGATATCAATGATTTGAAAAGCGACCCGATTGCTGCAATGAAATGTCATGAATGTATTTATTTTTCGACAAGAGAGTTTGCACACTGAGACCCAATTTCATTTGTGTTGTAATAACTGCAAATATATGTGTTTTAAACCGATAAAGCAGGTAAGTTTATGCCTTGGACATTCAAAAATTCTCCTTAGAAAGGGTGAAAGACTGAAAGAAATTCGATAAATTATCCGAGAATTTCACAATATTTTTAAAACTTTTTTGTGCGTAATCGAATGAACAAAATAAATTTCCCCCATGGAGCAAGTTTCACCTTGAAAAGGTAATTTTAGTGCAAAAAAAGGACGCTTAGATGGAACGTGGATGGATGAATAGTGAGTCTTAGGAAAAACCTAAAAATAACATTTAACAAATTTTCATCTATTTTCCATTAGTGACAATTTATCCTCAAAATATATACATAATGTTATATACCGTTACATATTACATTATTTTAGAAATGTTATAACTACTAGTAGCACTCTACTAACATTTATATTATATTTAACAAACTTACAATTGTTATTTATTTATTGCTGCAATGTACATAATACATGTGCCTTTAATATTATTCATTACCTATTGATAAATAACTGCAATAATATACTTAACTTTTAACTACTAACGCTTCTATGGAAGAGTAATATTAAAATCTCATTATTTGTAGAAACCCGATGTAAATACGTTTTTTTTAATGTGTACTTTTCTTGTTTCTTTAGTATTTTTTTTAAATGACGCGAATGTGAATAGCAGAAGAAACCTGAGAAAGGCATAGCACGATCAATTGAATCAAATACTTAAGTTAGATAATGTCAAAATCCAGAATAGTATGTTTAAATATGAATTAAGCGCAAATTGTGTTTCAAGACAGACTTGCTTTGTATCCTCTCTGCCTATCCCTGCGGAGAACTGGTGGTTAAGCAAACATTAAACATCAATAATGTCCGAAAAGCACTCTACTGTTTCAAATGAAAATGGGTGATATTTAAATCGATCGAAATATACATTAATTTTCACTGTCACAATGTAATTGATCGTGAACACATGTTTGCTCTTCAGTTATATTTATCCATTACTCTTCAGACTGTCTCATGTGCACTCTCCTACATTACCCAACCCCTTACTAAAACACTTATTACATAACCAAAATATTATCACTTCTAATACAAAATACACACAAAAGCGTGTTGTGCTAATGCTTAAATCTATTATTTTGGTTAATAATCGTTTTACAACTTAAAGGATCCTAATAATTTAACAGCTATAATTTAATCACCCTAAGCTGACCGCGTCGTCGTTACATTTACATAGAATCTTGGTCCTAATCCTGGCATATCCTTGCCTAGCCTCGCCTTGCCTTGTATCTTGTCACCAGTACATTGTACATCCTGTCTTTGCAGACTAACTGTTGAGCGAAAACTAGTACTACATACCAACTTAATATTACCTACCCTTCGATGATTACGAACTGTATAAAGGATACGTGATTTAATAACAATGTGATGATTCTTTGGCACGTTCTGTGGTTGGCATAATAATTATTAATTATTAGGATTAACTTATTGAACTTTAAGCTTCATTGTAATATTTAATGAATGAGAATATATTAAAGAAATACAGAGAAAATAGAACAAAACACCGATAGTAAATAGATTACAGCTGCACTTCGTACTCAAACACAGATCTACCAGGATCAACGCTTTAGAGAACTGATTAAATTCTGTCTTTTTTATCTATTTTAAGAGATATAAACATCATCCAAAATAGTCTTCAAATAGTAGAAGGTAATGTTTTTTTAAGGAATCGGTAGCTCAATAATTGGTGTGTAAATGTACTTTATCATTGAAGAAGAAAATAATATTAACAAAATCTAAACGAAACATGAAAAAAAATCAAACCCAGAAAAAAAAAAAAAGATAATGATCACAAGTAGAAATTGAAACCAGGATCTCTATTTTAACGGAAGAGCGTCTTTGAGTCATTTGATTATTGGGAAATAATTATTAAACGCCATATATTTACGATCTCGTATTTCAAACTCAGAATTAACAATATTATCTTCCAAATAATTTTTATTTTTTTCGCATATTTTTGACAGCTCCCTTTTTGAATGATCACAAATTTCGAACGAATTTGTGTGTAACCCAGATAGTATATCGGATAAATATATTCGATTTTTATTTATTTGGGAAACCTATTAAAACTATACTCTTAAAGTCTAAATGAATATTCAATTTTTATGAAATAATTTTTATTTAACTTTTGAAGGTTATATCAGTGTGTTGTTCTATTTCATGTTTCGTTTTATTAGATATTTTAGTATTTTCTTCTTCAGAGATATATTACATTGATGGATATAACCTTCGAAAAAGTGATTTTTAAATAAAAGTTAGATTGGAATAATAAACATACTACAAAGGTATGATGTAGAAAAAAAATTGTTGAATTTTTTAAAGGGGACAATTCAATTGATTTGTGAGCTCATTCTTAAAAGAAGTCCTACTTACCATGCTTTGTTGAATCAATCATTTTGCTTGAATAAATTAATATTGTATGATTCCTGCAATTCCCTTTGCTGAATATTATATTTAATTTGTTACGAAATTTTCTACAACCTCTTACCGCAATATAATTGATATGGATACACAACAAATAACGATTAATTCTAAATATAATCGGAAAGTTTTTCGATATTAGGCAATACCAGAAATTTGTGATGAAACTAGAAAAGGTTAGAAACTTTTAAAAAGGAAATCAGCAATGAAACAGGGTTAAGTTTGCGAAGGAAATAATTGAAAAATTTGTTCATATTTTCTTAGGTACTTTATTTTTGATATTTTGTAAAATTTATTTTATGATTCTGATAACTACACCACTCAAAAAAGGCTTTGCAAGTATAAAATATGACATGATATTGGATTGTACCTAATTCGTGATTTTCTGTTTGTTTCTCTGTGTTTTATTATTTTGTTTTTTAAATGGCTCTTCACCACAAAGGAGTGTTCTAGCCATTGTGATGTTGGGGGTGTTTGTGGAATGTTTGTAAGTATAGGTTAAAAAATTGTAGTAATTACAGGTAGGTACCTACATTAGATAATACATCTTAAATATGCTCATACACAACAGAAGATTTATATATGTGTTTATTAACACCCTATTGGGTTTTTACAGTAAATTATAAATTCAAATGAAAACATAAATAAAAAAAGATTTAAAAAATAACGCATGTAATACAATTATCACGCTAACTGAAGAACCCTTGAAATAATAAAAAAATATATTTATCATGCATTTTTATGTTGCTTAACATAATATATATATATAGAAATATATATTATAAAAAGATCGTAATTTGAATTTACAAAGCTTAAAATATTTAAAAAGTGCTATTTAAAATTTGGCTCCAAACGTGTATATATTTAAATTGAAATTAGAAACTATATTTATTAATTCATTGTCTATTAATTCTCTCCATAGCAGAATTTGAACACAAAGATATTGTTGTATAGATATATTTTATTTACAAAGCTTATTTTCGTTTTGGAAATCTCACGATTGTCATTATCAATGAGTTGAAGTAATAATTAATAAATCAGTAAGTATAATTTATTGTACCCATAAAATATCCAAAACCAATACATGAAACTGGACACACAAATTAAATACAAGTGAAAAAAAAAATTATGGTTACAAATTAATTTGATTAGTTTTATACTTCAGTTAATTTATAAATAAAGATATAAAAATGTTTTAATAATCCTTAGAACAATTCTCGTATAATATGAATTCAGAATCTTAAAAATAATTACTAAACCAACGTGCATCTTTGTTCTGCCTTCTCAGTTTATTTATTTCAACATACAGGCGTAGGTAAGGCCTAAGAATAAGGCCTATTTTATCCCCATTGCATTAGCATTGAGAAGGGGTGGGTCTCGGGACTCAAGCTTTCAGGGCACAGCCTCCGAAGGAACGATCAGCGAGGGAGTAATGACCCCCAGTATTACGCAAAACAGCTCCCCTAAAACACCTGCAAAGCTAAAGTTGTAATCCCTCTGAAATTCAATTCGAACGATTAATGAAAAGTATTTGTAATACATGGCTTATTTATGAAAAACCTGCTTAGCACTTCATATTTTCGCGTGGAGTAGAAGAGAGCGAGCCTCACTAGATCGCGAACAATCTATTTTCATTGGAATTAATTTGCTTTTACAAAATAAACAATGTGACGTAGGTAACAAATAAATAACATTTCAAAAACGTATTATTAATGACGTGGCGACCTCAAAACACTGCAAAAACCATTACACATAACTTTTCTGTCACAATATTAGTTCACTCGATTACGGACGAATTGAAAAAAACATTTTTTTCATTTAAGTGTTGCGTCAGAGAATAACGCGGCTCGAATTATATTATTCATCGGTAAATATATGTTAATTTACTCCACAGAATTCGTACGAATGCGACTAAAATTGAAAATAAACACACACCTATTAGATGCATCTAAATTATGGTAAAAATAAAATACTAAATTGTTACACAATTTAAAAAAACTATGTGTTCCAGACAGGGTGAAACACACGAGTAATGTAAAGGACGGAGGTCTCAATTCAGGGTGACAGAAGATGTTGCTCCCTCCACCACGTGTAAAGCGAGAGCATATAACATATTGGGAACTATCTTTATGTATGAAAAAATGTGCGGTGAAAAAATGAAGACAATGTTGGTAGTTCTTATTCGAAGTATGATACAGTTAAAAGTGACCGAGGGGGATAGGGTCCCATTAGCTCAGTTGGTAGAGCGGTGTCCCGGAAAGACAAGGGTCCTGGGTTCGAGTCCTAGATGTGACCGTATCCTTTTCTGATTTTTCTGTTTCAAATTTTTGTTTAGAAATCGCTAATATTGTCTTCAATAATTAGTTATATATATATTGCAAATTGCTGGTTCGCTGTCATTCTCAATAGATTTAAAAAAATATATATTTCTGTGCTTTTCATATGATTATTTTAACAGATATTAAAAACATCGCGACATAAGTATTATTTATTTTCATTATCATTTGGCAAGTAGATACTTCGTAAGTAAATTTTCCCAAAATTTAAATAATGGGCACCATTTTTAAATCGTAACAAACCTAAGCGAAGCAGCCTCTTTGACAGAAGGATTATTTCGGGTGAAACGGAGTTAAAGAGGGTTGGAGAGGGGCTTAAGATTGGTTGGAGGTTACAGGTGATTGTGGTTTAGAAATGGTGCAATTTTGGGATATTTAATACGAAGAGAAAAAAAGGACCATTTATTTTTTATCAATGCTGCGTGAATGCATATTCCTTGAAAGGGCATGTATTAAATAACAGTTGTTGGTGAGTGAAATACGAAACTTTCTTGCCTTAAATTATTTGCAAATTTGCTTTGAAGTGTCATTTAAAAAAAATGGAACTTATATGTCAAGAATAATTCGGATAAACGACAAGAAAATTATTTTGGTTGTTTTTTTTTTTTAAATTGGATTTACAATAATATCCACTGATTTTTTGCGGATTTACGCTAGCTTACTATTATAATATTATTAAAAAAAATAGAATGTAATAATTGTGTTTTTACGATCTTTAAATTTTTTTCATTATTTTTCATGATAACTGTATAAAATCCCCAACTGCGCGATCAGTGGGGTATCCCCGATTTGGGAAATGTTACGTGACTAATGAAGTTGGACGAAAGAAGCTAATTAGAAAAAGGATGGTGATGTAATACTTGAATTTTTAGAACTGTTTACTGCTATTTCACCATTCAATTCAAAATAGAGGCATCTCTTCGGGGTGAGACAGAAAGAACTTACCACTTAATTCATTGGATACAAATATTTTACTAGAACAACCGACAGACTATCTAGCACACCATAATGCCATTTATTGCAGAGCTAAGCAGAAGATGATTCAGTAGAGAATTATATCTTATAATCCACTCTATGCTTTTTTCACATAAATAAATGATGTTTTGCACACGTCTCTGTTACCTATTTGGGCTGTTCATAAAATAAGTTGATTGTTTTATTAGTAACAAACTTTAATGAAGAAGATTTTTATTTTTTTATAATGATTAACTAATGTCTATTAGACAAGGTTTTTTATGTATAACACAAAAGATAACAAATTATTATAGGCAATAATTAGTCTCCTGAAATATCCATACAAATTGAAAATATCTCCCGAGACAAAATAAAGTTGGTTGCTTACAGGTGAAAAAAAATAATAAGCAGTAATTGTTGATTGAAGAACTAGTACATATTGAATTATTTGGCGGGTTGGAAATAAGCCGACGTAGCTCAGTAGTCCAGAGCACCTGACCGGACATCAGAAGGTGATGGTTCAATTCCCTTCGGCGGAAATTATTTTTACTCAGGAGATTTTTTCAATTTGTATGGATATTTCAGGAGACTAATTATTGCTTATAAGAAGTAGATTTTTTTTTGAAGTATCATTCAACCCAATTTCCGTAAAAAAAAATATTTTGACAGAAAGTCATCACACGCAAACACGCAAAAAAAATTTTAAACACACGAGAAAATATTAATTACGTAGAACCATTATTTTTCATTACAATAACTTACTTTTTGATTAAATGGAGTAAGTGTATAAAAAATATACAAGGCGTGATACATTAAAATATTAATCTTTCAGAAATAAACTCTCGATAAATTAGATGTTTATTTTTATGTCTAACTAAGGGTTATTTAAATAATTCCTTTATTAAGGAATTTTGCTTCTGTTTCTTCCGACCTATAAAAGTATGTTCTGAAACTTTACAGAAAATATTTACATTTCCCAGACACCAAAGAAGAAATTTCTTAATGAGTTTGATTACTCTGGCGTAAAATGTTACAAATTATTTCAATTAAGCGTCAAATTCACTGCGTTTTACAAAGACAGAGTTCATTACACGCATTGACATAAAATGCGCCAGAAGTCTCTCCTACATAAAACTATTCTTATTTTAATAGACAGTTGAATACATTACTCATTCTTTCTTCTTATCCTCTCAAATGTATTGAAAAGATTCGACTAAATCGACATAGAAAAGATAGGTACCTACCTACGATTTGGAGTTTAATGGTAACCTTCAACGAGTGTTTGTGAGTTGAACTAATCCTTTTGAATGCTTTTTTTTATATTTATTTATTTTACGGTTTTCAGTCTTATCTCAATATGAATTCTGTGAAAACTAAATGCAGAAATTAAAACTAAAGCACTCTCTTTATTTATACAGGACGGAAAAAACATCGAATGAAGTGCCTTTAAATATTTTGTTTTTCATTAATAATACTAAACAATCATACAAAGTAAATATACTAATAATAAGATTTTACTGAAATAAAATTCACTTTTAGACTAAAGGAAACCAAATGTTATCTAAAAACTCTTTAAAAAAATTTTTTTTAAAGTTTTTTGGTGCTGTAAAAATGCTACTTCTGTATATCGGTTACCTAAGATGTGTGGTTTACAACATGTGATTACCACATATGAGACCCAATTGCTCATAACTGTCCGAAACAGAGGGTCTATGGTACCCCATTTGGGTAAGTTGCGAGACTGAAGGCAATAACATCATCATTTTACCCTATACGTAAGCATTTTCATCTTATCTTCACCAACTACAACCTCAAACAGGAGGACACTGACATTACTGCAAGTATGCATTTCTTATCAAACATCATCAAAATCAATAGACAAGCTATTGACATACAAAAATTATCAATGATCTTTTAAAACGTGTTTTCAAAATTAATTGTTTTATCAATAGTACATAAAATAAAGAAACGGGACAAAAGTAAAGAACCGTTCAATCGGTCAATAAACATGATGGTTTTGTCAAAAACTTCACCGATTAACTACTCTGAAGAAAATAGACTGTGTAATGGCTAAGTATCCCATTTCAAAATTGTCTGCAAAGAAAAAATCAACATTTATTATTAATTAATGGGTATTTTTCACACCGTAAATGCCTATCTTGTACCGCATCTCTCAACGGTTCATTAAATGCTGCAAATTGCTTGAGAAAGAATGCTCCCTTTCAATTTCCCAGCTTACCTTTTTAAGTCCTCGAGAGTGAAATGTAAACGCTTAACTCTGCTCGGGGAAAATTGCAAAAGTGAAGGCCACAATTTATTTAATATACAAACATTTTAAAAGCACGTTTGAAGAAACACAGTATTAGATACAAAATTCCACGAACAGATTGAAGGGGACGTCATTTAAAGAAAGGTCCTCCTTCATCAGGATGAATTTTCAAACAAGGCTTTCATGACGTCAAAATACCATATTTTATAATATGACATCTTGGTGAAGTAACGTTTCAAAATGACAAGTCAACAATTTAACAATGACTCGCAGATGGAATTGCTTGTCGTATTTTTGTCGAAAGCAACACTTCGCGTGAGGTAATATTTTTAATATTTTTTACAATAACATCACACGGAAGGCCCTGAGAGAAAAAATAATTCCTCTTATATCCTATGAAATATTTGGGGGTGCTGTGTGGGGGGTGAAGTAATAATATGCAAAGTAATTTTTGTTCTTAAAGTTAGGCGTTCATACATTTTTGTTGATGACCAGTCTTGTCATAAATTAATAAATCATTGCTGCTGCTCATCAAATGTTTCCGACTGTCCGGAACCAGCAAGGTCTTGGCATCCCCAATACGGGGAAAAGAAGGATTTGAGAAAGAGGAAATTTTAGAAGTACCTGGATATTCATATAGAATTATTGAATGATGAATTATCGAAACTTTTTGTTTAAAATATGTATATTGAAGATTTTGTTTAATTCTTTACATAGCTCGTGAATATATCATGTCTTACGAAAACGTAATTCATAAATATCGATAAAAATTTTCGGAAATCAACAGTTTTATCATAGACAATATTGACAAAACTAAGAGCCAATTAGTTTCAACAGATTTAATCATATCTACTCAAGCGATTGGTGTCATATTGATCAAGTAAAAAAACTTGTTTCTCATTCATAAATAAACAAATAACGAACATTATAGAAATATAAGAAGTTATAAACGAATTATATAATAATTTCGCATCCTTCAAGTCTCTAAGATCAACACTTTTTGGCGAAATAGATCTTGTATTAACATATTCTGTGTGTTGTATAAATAGGATATAACATCTTATATCGCAATTTCCTTTCGAAGTTGACTCATCCTATCCTTAGTTTATCGCTCAGGCTGACTTCCAAGCTTTTTTTATGAGTTAAATTACTGTTACAAATCGAATTATGTTGGTATTTTTACTGTCAATATTTACACAAATCTTCTAGCCTGCAATTACCAATAAGTTCATAAATAGGTACAATAAGGAAGGGTTGTTTCACAGAATTTGAACAATTCATCAAATTTCAAAGTTGATTTTCAAGTTCTGTGAAGGTTCTATTCAAGTTCTGTTATTATATCACTTTTGTTAAACAACTGACCAATTATGATATAATAACATACTTGAATAGAACGTTCACAGAACTTGAAAATAAACCTTGAAATCCTCCTAAGTAATTAAATTAAGAATTAATAAAATGTTTTTTTTAAATATTTTTTGATTTAAAGTAACTATTTCCGGTGTTGGTTCCTTTTCAAACTTTGATCCTTTCATATGTACTGGGTACCACCGCCCCAGGAAGCAATCATTAGATAACCAACATTTCTGCCATATGTCACCCCAAGTGGTTTGCTAAGTTTAGTGACTTAGCAGGGGTGCCCTGGTTCAAAGGTTCAGGTTATCCAGGTAAACACTTTGATCTCTCCATCCAGCCCTTTCAACACATAGCCTTGCACGAGGAATGAATTTTACCATGTCAATCCTGGACACACTAACCCTCAGATTCCTTTTCACCTAGTACCCATTTCCTTCCCAGTAATTCATCTTCTACCCTTCCTTAAACATACTCATCTCTTAACGCTCCCAGAGATGACATATGACCGAGAGAAAATTTATTTTTCTCAGGGTCTTCCGCGTGGAGTTATTTTTTTAAAAACTGCCAGAATCGTTAAAAAACATTTAATTTTTTATTTGAAAGATATTTTTATAACATGACAATTCAGAACACCATTAACTCGAGTTGATTGCATTATCTAAGAATGTAAAAACTCAAGGATAATGTGTGATTTTTGATAAAATAAAATACGAGAGGTTTTTTCGATTTAACAAAGTAAAACTACCTACGATCAGATTGTGTTTTAGGACAAAACATAAAACATTTCGCATTTTCCGGCAAACAAGCAAATCCCAGTACAAGGACATTAAAGTAGTAGCTTAGTGTAATACTATGTTATCTGTCTCGGTCGATACAATTTATTTAAAACAATGCCACGAGAGATGCATCTAAAACACCTATTTGTCCAATATGTGCTGAGTGGAGAAAATAACTCAACAAAAGCATCCGCTATCGTCAAGCGGTGAAAAATGTTTGTAGCTGAATTGGTACCAACGGGAAAATATTTGTTTTACTGTCATACGAAACGTGAACAATGTTTGATCTATTTTTTAATCTTCACCAAAGAGAAAAAACTGGTAGCGCTCTAAATAGTAAAATTAACTCACCTACTTACGACGTACTCTTACACAGAACAATAATATTATTTCAGAAAGCGATTAACCAAAAAGTCGCTTCTATCTAGAAATCATAGCCAAAAGATTATAGAAATCATAAATCTAAATTATAACACACGTTTACGATGTGGCTTAATTCTAGTCTGCGTATTTGACATCGAATCGGATTGGAATTTGACATCAAATAGGAAAATAATTGTTCCCCGCACAATTCAAAAGTACCTACTCACTTATTGTTTGAGATGGAGTTTGAAAAAAAAGGTTTGAAAAGTATCGTAAGGAGCATTAATAAATCCATTTCCTTAAATCTTTAGGCTGGCCGCATACATACGTTTTCCGTATTCGATTTCCGAATTCGTTTTCCGTATTCGGACATCCGAATGCACGGAATCAGTAGAAAATACATTAACTGCCGCACACGTTCGTTTTAGTTCCGAACGGAACAAATTCCTTACGCACGTTCCGAATGCGAGCCGGCGCGTTCGGAGAAACCGAATGGAAAAAACCTAATGACGTCATGTGGAACGCAGCTCTTGCATACACTTTGTTTGTGCCGACGCAAACGTTCGGAAATTTACGTTCAGTAATTCAGTGTTGCCAACGGATCTTGACCTAATATCGCCGTTTCTCATACATAAGGTAGCGTAAAGTAGCCGAATTTGCTGTTAGGTGGGACATGTTTAAAATTGATGTTTTTACGTGAAAATAAAAATTTCGTGGGAGGGGGGGGGGTGACTAGAGTATTTCAAAAAAATAAAATTTGTCCCCTGAAAATAAAAAAAATTCATGGGGGGGGGTGGCTAGAGAATTTCGGGACATGTTTAAAATTTAAAATTGATGTTTTTGAAGTAGCTTAATTGGCGACCAGTCGCCTTTTAGATTTTTTCGGCGCCGATTCTCGCTCTGAGTAGCCTAAATGGCGATATATCGCCCTTGTTGGCAACACTGGTTCTGACGTTTATACATTCCGAATGAAGAAAAACGAACATTTGCGATAGTCTCACGGAATTCCGAATACGGAAAACGAATTTTGAAATCGAATACGGAAAACGTATGTATGCGGCCAGCCTTAGGGTTCTTTGGGGTCCATATTGACAGTTACCTTTCGAAATGCTGTGAGAAAGTCGAAGAATTTGTGTGTTTTTCCGCTTCTCAATAAAATCCAATTTTTTTTAAACGCAATGAAATACGCCTTCAAAGATTTTTGAAAGATGTAAACATAACATTTACTATACATTTAAATTTGGAAATCAATAAAAACCAAAAAAAATGGCTCACTTTCAAAAATAAAAAACAACTTAAAATTTTATTAAACAAATATGTTATAAACATTAGTGCCACATCACTTTCTTGTCGTTTTATATAAATAGTTTCAAAAATTTTCTCCTATTGCGATCGGAACCTTTGGTTTCATAGAGGTGGTATATCTTAGATAATTATTCTGTGGGTACTTCTACATTAGAATGTAAGGCTGAGGACGGGTTGTTGTACAGAATTTTAGCAATTCGTCAAATTTCAAAGTTGATTTTCAAGTTCTGTGAAGGTTCTATTCTAGATGACCATAGAATGATGGCCTCCGTGGTCGAGGGTAAGGATCTCGACTAGCAATCCGGAGGTCACGGGTGCGCAAATAAATTTAATTTGATCAATTTGTATTATTTCACAATTTATTACTGTTAGGTATTGTGTATTACTGTTAGGTATTGTGAATTTCGGGTGTATGTTTGATGATTAACATTTTGTTTTTGCTATCTCTCATTGTTTTACGTAACAATATTACGTTTATCTAATATTTAAAATATTAACGTATTAAATACATATTACAGTTAATGTTTAAGGATTAACTGTAATATGTATTTATTACTGATTATGAATGTGTATTGTAAATTTCGCCTGCATGTTTGATGATTTGAAATTTTGTTTTGAAGAAATAATACACGAGAACTTAACATACGTACAGTTAACTCGTATAAAATAAAGAATGTCTATGTGAGTTAACTTAATGTTGAAACATATTTTTTAATTAATAACAATAGGGGGAGTGGTTTAGGGAGATAGGGTTATGAGAGCTGCTGCTTTGACATCTGCGCTGATGTGTATTGGTAGATCCATCTCATATATTATACGAATATCATACCGATAAGTATACGGTGATCAGGTAGGCAATTTCGCCGAGACACAGGTACCTATAAAAATCATTATGACGGTTCAAAGACGAACGGGTAGACAAAAACATCGATTGGTAGTGACAAAACACGTGACAAAGCTCGCAAATGCCAGTGTCAGATGATATCATACTGTAAAGTAAAAATAATATGTGGCTAGTTTATATACCGACGTTTTTGTGAAAAATCACCTTTAGGGAGCTGTACAAATATATTTAGATTATGTTCAAGGTGTTGCCATTTTTGACAATTTAGTACCGTCTCAAAATATTATTTCTTCTCTAATGGCAACTATCTATATGAAATCATAAATATGAAAATAATGGCCATGAAAAGCGAAAACTTTTAGTGTGGGTCCCGATATGGGGATTCGTATGAAAAAAAGTAGTAAGTAAGATATAAAGCAGTCATAAGGGATTGATTACCAATAAACTAATAGTTTATTCGGTTTGAAAGATATGGTTCTGCCACTGATATAATTCTTTATAAACTCTCTTTTCGGTATAGGTATCATTTATGAGAAAGAACGAAGTTCTAAGGAATCCATCAGTGGATTAGGATGTTGATTTCCACTACACGAAGGATGTCTAGTGCATTTCCTTGTCATGAAAATCGATCCCTCTATTCAATTCAACCCAATCTCTTTTCACAGAATGGTTTGTCACCTAATATATGCAATATCAATGGTTCCGATAAAACACCCTTTGCGGGAAACCCTAGCGCGAATTATGTTAATATTTACTCGAAAAATCTTGTAAAATATTCGACTTTAAGGAATCCAAAAGAATAATTTCACACAATAAAATCTACTGTATCGTTATTTGGAAACGGAAGCAAGGAAACGAAATCTTTTTGCTCAATACTTATTTATAAGGAGCGGAAGGCGAAAAGCTGATGTACTAGAGCTTTCGGCTAAGGCTTTAGCATAAAATATTCGTTGTCAACCAATATCATAATAATATTCATAATGTCAGTTCGGATTGCTATGAATATTATTTGTATACAAATAACCCTGCAAGCAAGGAAATCCGTTCTTGTATTTGATTTATTATTACAGAGAATATTAAGATACGTGAGTGGAGGAAAATGAAGTCGGGGGCGTTCCAGGAAAAGTTAATCAAGTGCTTGTGGCGGGTCTTGTCGAGAATCGGAAATGTGATAGGTTTGCACATTAGACAAGGCGCATCCTTAAATCCATAGACAATAAGTTTGATTTATTATTGGTTTTCAGTCTAGGGGCTGAGAATTGGAAGATTGTTTCGAATGTCTTTTTTTAAAATTTTACTTACATATTAAAGCAAGGCGCTAAACTTATTTCCTAAATTTTTCTGGCTTTCGTGTGTGAAAGCACTAAACTGTGCGACCTCAAGTTTCTAAAATCTATTATAGGAGAATTATAAGTTGTTTTCATGTTGAATCATTTTATTAACATTTTTTGTGTGAATACCGCACAGGGGTTCCGATTGCACGGAGCCATTAGGACTATGGCCTCGCCAGTTAGGGTATATTGTTAGATTTAAGAGAGTGCGGATGGGTACCTGGCTTTCAGATCTGGTCACCAAACACGGTTGAAGAACAACTTTTTGATCCTTTGGTCGTCTTTCACCAAGGAGATACTGAATATCTACTTTTATAGAAATGTATGGTCTGGAAGTAATGAAATTAAAGAGAAGGAATGGAAATTAGATACGAAGAAACTATTTTGAATAGCCTGGTTAGCAGATTATATCAGTAGAGAGCAGAAAATAAGAAATTTTATTTAGTTTTCCATATAAATACCGCACCAGAGTCCCAACTGTTCTTAACTATCTGAAACCAGTGGGACAATGACATGTTGAATTAGGGTTTGTTATGAGGCTGAAAGATGATTAGGTGCAAGAATTATTGGGTAAGAGAAAGGTGAGGAAGTGAAAAGGCTATAGAAAACTGCTCTAAAAAAGAACGGACACGAGCCTTGCATGGTATTTAAAAAAAACACAAAAATTGTATTTTACAAAATATAAAAATTAAAATAGCTCTGCAATGGTCACTTTTGTAAAAGCCTTAATACAATGCCATAAATCTTCAGTTAAACTCAAATAAATATAAAATTATAGTAAAACAATTATTCCGTTCATAACCACTAATTTTTATTAATTGGTTTATATAACCAACCGGTTTCGCTTAGTACAACCATCTTCAGGGTATAAAATTAAACTGTAACAATCAGTTATAATCTTAAAAAACACTTCGTTTATCTTTCATATTGATTTAGCCACGATATTTTTAATTTTAAACTTACCGTCTATTCATTATTCACGACAAAACTTGTTAGGGAGGATGTAGGAAAGAAAGGCTTAAAAAAATATGATTTTTTATTACATTACCATGGAAACACGACCAACGAAAGCTACCGTAAAATAATGATCTGTCAATTCTAACATATTCTTTCGTATAACAATATTAACTTTGAATGTACATTTCAATATTTGCAGCAAAGACGAGTAGTAGCTGATTTGACATTTATACATGGAATTTTAAACAATAACATCGACTGTACAGAACTTATGTCCCTTATTAATTTAAACATACCTATGAGACGTACACGACACACAGCGATATATTCGACACAATTAATCAGAAAACAAATAATGCTGCATCTGATTCGTGAATCAACCGTGATCTTCATGCAGCACCCTTGAGGTGATTTTTCAAAAAAACGGCGGTGTAAAACAAAAGCCATGTAACATCCACCGTTTTTCGGATTCACTACGCAAATTTAAAAGTGACGTCAGGTCAATAATATGAATATGAATATGGCGTAATATGAGTGTTGTAGAAATGAGATCCATGTGGCGTATATATAGTAAAAACTATGTATGATCGTGTAAAAAATGTGGAGATCCGCAAAGAATTCAAGGTTGATGTAAGCGTAATAAGTAAGATTAAGAAAGGGACGCTTAGATGACTTGGGCATTTAAAGCAAATGAGCGAAGAAATGAGTGTATAGAAAATATATGACGCAAATGCGAATGAAAGAAGAAGTCGGGGACACTCGAGGAAGACATGGTACGATAAAATTTATCAGATACTTGAGCAGGCCTTGTCAAGAGTCAGAAGAATAGAATTCTATGTATAAGACGATGTATGAATGTGAATGAGGTAAGGAGTGTGTGCCAAGATGGATTAAAAGTAAGAAAAACAAAAGAAACATAACGTACATAAACGGGTAATGTGTGACATTTACACGCGCCTTGAATCCTTCAAGGCTACTTTTAAAAATGCAAAAAGTTTTGCGAACTTTATTTAATAGCGCAATACCTGGTATCATGCTATGCCGAGCTAGTACTTCCATTCTGCCATGTGAGATATATATATATAGCAGATCGTGGTGTAATCACTGTCTGTAGTTGTCCGGTACGAACAACTTGTTGCATTCCAAGAGGTATGGGCTATCTATTATGTCGATTTTGATGGTTAAATCATTGAACTTTTGCTCAGAAGTTCTTAAATGTAACATCCATTTCACCACGAAGCTTACAATTTTATCACCACACCGTGACTTTTTATACACCCCTTTATTAGGGGTAGTTGCTCTTTTACCGCAGTTTTCCTAAAGTTACAAATCGCTAACGTATCTTCGTCGCATGCCCCGAACCAGTTAGCCATCAAAGTAAGGCTCTGTTATTCATTAAATACATCGCAATGTGTCGAAATTCCAAGTCTTTTGTACCATGAATCTACCAAGGAATGTGAACTCGGCAAGATTTATCAAAAATTTTATGACCGCATCGCATGTTTTTTGGCATTTCCTTTGAAAAAATATTATAAGTTTTCAAAGTTTTATGTACGTAATATGCTCGTTCTGCGGGAAAAGATAATTTCCTTTTGCCCTTTCTCTGGCTTTCTTCCTTTCGTATTTGAGCATTATAAAGCAAAATACAGTTATACCAAAAACTATTTTTTTTAAATTTTATGTGCGATTTCCTGCTGCCTAAAGATGTTTTTTCCCCATTCCCGTACATGCAGCCTTTGTGTCTAGAACACATGGTCTCAAACATGCAACCTTTGTGTCTAGAATCACATGGTCTCAAAAATGCAGCCGTTGTATCTAGAGTCACAAGGTCTTAAAAATGCAGCCTCTGTGTCTAGAGTCAAACGGTCTCAAACTTATGCTCTTATAGTACGGCAATTGAAGATTCTCAGTTTAAATGTTTTTAATCTTGCCCTGGAAGTAAGAGATCTTGTTTTTACTTTGTATGTCTCAAGATACAGCCCATTATAATGTATCTCATATTTTCCCGAAAGCAGCACTAAAATTAAATTCGTTTTTTTGTTAAAGTTTTCAAAAAGCAATGAAATAAAAAAGACAGTGTTGAAATGCACAAAATGTGATCCTAACCATCAAAATGGTGATAAATATTGTGTTTGTGTTTCTAAACTAAACAAACGTACAAAGCTCGCGGGATTTCGATAAAAATATAAAATAAATGCAAACCACATTCGATTTCACCACGTCAAACAGTTCAGTTAAAAAACCTACCAAAATGTCAGTAATTTAGTGCAAACTGTAGTTTTTTGAAGTTGGAAAGCGGTCAAATTCACAAACGCGGCGGTTCCCGATGCACAAAAAAAACATGCACTCTATTTTGATGTTTTTTTTTGTGGAAATAGATTTTTTTCATCAGATTGTCATTTCGTACAGGCTCCTCCTGTAAAGTAAGAATAAAATGCTATTTATTTTTTTAAATCATGTTATCCATGGATTTTCGTGAAGAAATATGTTGAAAATATCTTTTTAACCTTTCTTAAAATTTTATTTACAGTATCGATCTAATAATATATAATATTTCAGATGTGTTAGTGAGGCAAAACATAATCATTTAATTATGTTAGTGAGTAAGGTTGGCAAAAGATATTTGATCACACTGATGATGCATACTGAACAAAAGATTTGCTAACATACAAATGACTTTCACATTTTTTTGTTACGATGACCTTAACAAGTATTTAGAAAAAAAAGTCGCATAAGTTATTTTTTCAGAACGGCGAACGTTTTTCGATTCTGAGCATAAAGAAATGAATCATTTAGCACTATAAAAAAACACTAGAAATAGTATGGCCAGCACGAAGGTGACTCTACGCTATGGCTATACGTGTATGTTTTTATCGCTTTAAGTGAGGTTGATTGGATCGGCAAATAATATTTTTTATGGTTGTCCTGAACTCAATACAAAAAAGCTTTCCATTGGTGTGATCTATTATTAACTTTTTAACTCATATATTTTTTAAATATCATATTACAATTATCACCCTTAAAAATATTCAGATTAATTGACGTATAATTTATTCCCATAAAATATTTTCATATAGTTAAATTTATCCACGTTTAATTTACTTACGTCAAAATTATTCATATTTAATTACTGGTTGCCCCGTGTAGTGAGTTATTTGATAACATATTACTTCAAAGAAAATAATTATTTAAGGACGCAGTTAAGGAAGATAGTGAATAAAACTTAAACCTACAAGCTTTGAAAAATACCTTGATAAAAGCCAACCACCGATAGGAGTGGTTATCATAGAATAATTTAGTTTAAATTTAAAAGTTTATGTTTTAATTCTAAGGTTGAGATAAAACTAAAAAAAATAGGAACATTGAATTATTTCATACTAAGCAGAATTAAAAAACCGTCATATTGTCGATGAATTTACGAATGTTCGTTTTCGTGAGCATTAAATCATTGCAAAATATATGTTTTATCGAGGAAAATTTCAATAAATGTTTACAAAGTCCATATTATTTACATACGTCTTCCTTCGTAGGTGGTACCTACGTACTTGTCAAAGGTGTTTCTCACCCCCTTAAAGGAAGTGAAAATTGTAATATCTACAATTTTTCGTGAGTAACCTCCATTCAGAATCGGAACAACGTTTAAAATGGATTTAGCAGTGTTTTATAATCAGATCTGGATAAAGGTGGCGTGCAGTGACTTATTTAGCGACATTACATGCCGTGAGGTATGTTTTAGAATTGTATTTTTTCATGTTTTCTGTGCAAAAGTAACTTTCTATTTTGGATTGTATTTATATGTTTTAGTTTAATAAATATTTTAGTTTATTATGCAAAAGTGCTGTACGAGACGTGTTTGCCTGCACAAGAAAACACTGTAAATAATAACATATACCAACCCTCGACCTGTGTAATGATTTAAATAAAACACCCTGAAGTGTTCTATCCAAATCATAATAAAATTGAGGACGGTTCAAATAAAAATTCACATTTTAATAACATAGCTTATAGGTACTTCCATTTTTTTACAGCCAACCAAATTCAAGAGAAGTAGAGTATTATTTTAATATAACTGTGTTTTTATACAAATAGAGCAGAGGCAATCGATTTGTGGAAAGTATCTGTTCAAGTCATAGTGACACCTGTCCAGTGATGATTTAAATTAGAGCACATCGCGCATCTATTGATTGGATCAGCGCATTCAGATGTCGTAGGTGACGGCTACAGCAGATAACCAGTAGTATGTGACTAATTTCTTACGTGGCCAACAGCGGTGGCCAGCAGTCAGTAGCCAGCAGAAATTTGCCAGTAGCGGTGGCCAGCAGTCGTTTGTCCCAGGACGTCAGTGGCGTAGTGTTCAATTTATTATAAAAGCCGGCATATGGAGACGCCAGATAATTGTAATGTCTTGAAGAGATGCCTTCGCTTTATCAGCTTTGGAGTGCCGGCAGTAGGTATCTAGTTGCACGGAGTCAAGTAGCGCTCGATCCGCGGGCAGGACGTCAGGGTTAGCTGTGGCAGGTGACGCAGCTATCAATAAGGGCTGGCACACGGAGACGCTCGACTATTGAAATGTCTTGATAGAGCGCCCTTCGATTTATCAGTTGTTGGAGTGACCGTAGTAAGGAGCGAATGGTCCGGTTCAATTGTCCAGGACGTCAGCGGTGGCTGTGGAAGGTGAAACTGCTTTCAGTTGAGAATCAGAAATCAGAGACAACAAGTCTACTTTTAGAAAACGATTGCGTTTGTAGTGTGTTGTCATAACCAGTTGTAAATTTTGAATATCTTACGTATTCTAGGGTATCTATTAAATAGTGATTATGATGCGTCACATCGACTTGAAAAATTTCCCAGTTTGTGCAGGTGCTCAATTGAGTTCAACAGTATTTCTTCGTGTTTATAGCATAGTAACAGTTGTTTTGATGCAATAAGGGGTTACATACAGTCAGAAGGCCCAAAAAAAAAATTTCAAGATTTTTTTCTGAGAAAATTTTTTGATTTATTAAAGTAAAAATTCGTACACATATTATGGTAACTTTAAACAGTATTTAAAAAAAAATATTTGTAAAAATAATAATTTTGAAAGCTGCTATAGCTGATCTCCAGAAGCTCCACTAAAAAAAGGCATCTTGCGGTGACCATCATATCTCTGGACTGAATCATCTAAAATGAAAAACCAAACGGATCTCTTTATAATAATGAATATTCCTCTAATTAATCGAAGGACACAGCAAAATATTTTGTTTTGACAAAATGGCGGCTTCTCAAAAAAAACAACTTTTAAAAAAAATTTTGGCCTCCAAAATCTGCCATAACGTTGGGAGTTAATCGTAAACATCAATTATTATTTTTTTTTTTAACATTATGCAACTAAATTCCAATGCATGTTATTCCAAAGTGCGTTTGTACGGTGAACCTTCCCTAAGATATGATAAAATTTATTTATTTAAGACAAACTTGCGTTATTATCAGTACATTATAAACAGAGCGCCATTAAAAATCCGCCTTTACAATCCGACAAATCCGGTTGAAATCTAACCAGATATTTGTTTCTATTCGTTTCTGATATTTCCCGGTTGTGGTGCGTTATAGAATCAGCACAAAAAAAATTATAAAAAAAATGGAAACAACACAATGGTGTTATCGCAAACCTATGCCAATTTAAGATTAACTTTGTGACCTCTGGAGATTGACAGATGTCACCGATATTCATTGATGCACTATATCTCTATGCTGAGATTCTCCGGGATCTGTCACGGCGCGGCCGGTTTGTTTTTCACAATGGATGCAATATTAAGTTGGGTTTTGAAATTCATTTAATTTTTTTTTGTGTTTACCAGACTTTTTGTCCATTTACAAAGCACATACGTAAATAAATATTTAATAAAAGAAGAAACCTAAAAAAAGTTTTTATTTATAACGGGTAATGAATGGCATTTACCTGCCCCTGAAATTCTTCAAGGCTACTGTTAAAAATGTTAACAGTCTTAAAAATTATATTTAATAGTCTATACCTCCTGTCATACTATACCGAGCCAGTACGTCCGTTCTGCTATGTGGGATACATGGAACGAATAACTTATAGCATTCCAAGAGGTATGGGCCATCTATTAAATTATTCATAATTTTATACGCCGTTATTGCTTGGGCCTGACTCTTCCTCAACTGGAGACTTTGGTGGCGCGTTTTATCGAGCAAAAATCCGTGATGCATGAGTCGTGGGTACTCTCCATGAATTCTCATAAACAGGCAGAAATAATTAAGAACCCATTACCATTTACTGAGGGGAAAACATAGATTGGTTTAACCAACAATAGATCATGTCATCGGTGTAACCAGTAATAAATCAATGTATGCACCTTCAAAATTTACATTTGAAATAGTATAAAAACGTCGTCTCAATGTGGACTAACCACAGTTTGAAAATGGCCTTGTAAGCCGAAACAGCTGTCACAATAATAAAAAACTAAAACACTTGCAGAACTTAATAATAATATTATCAAATTTAATCTAAATTAAATTTATAAAAAAATTAAATGGAGTTCTACGAATTAAACACAAAAACAATAAATAAATATATCGACATTACCTAAGTATTGGTTTCCCATAATGTGAAACCGTTGTATTGGGGAGTTTGCAATGTAATTGCGCTTATGTGTGTTGATTGGAATAGTGTATTTTGTCGTGTTGTTATTGCAGTTATTCGTAAGTTTATAAGTTGCAGAAGTTCGCAAAAGTCGAATTTAGAGTTTGAAATCTTGAAAAAAAAGTTAAGTCGTTTATTTTACGCCTGTCTTCCAATGTGTGTATTTTTAAAGTATTAAATAAAAAATGATATTGTAAGTCTTTTAGTGGGATATTTAATTTAAAATTTATAAAAGGTAGAAATTTTTTTGTATTTGCTCAATGTTATTAATGTGAATTTTGTAAGAGGGGGACCAAACTAATGAGTTGTTGAGTTATGTTGTATTCGACGATTTGATGAAGGACAATAACAGTACATTTTGATTCAATATATATCTTCTCTTGAATTTCTGAACCCCTAGCCAAAAAAGACCACTTACCGCCACGACTAAATTAGTGGTATAAAACAGATAAATTTTCGGAAATAATCTTTTATCAGTTTCAGCGCGGCGCTATGGCATGAAATTAGCACTGTTCTTTCTGTCTGCATGGAATTTCAATTTTAACGTAATTTTATTCACCTCCCAACGTGATATCTATAATGCGCTATGCAATATCATTTAACTTTGAAAAAATAAGACAAAGCTCGGTAGTTTTTTTTTTTTTAATTTTTTATCTTTATTTAGCTGATATATAATTTTAGGGCAAAGCAGAATTTAAAAAATATATATTATTAGACTTGTAGTTTTGTAAACAAAAGGACGTTTCTAATTGTCTCTCATTTAATAAATCAAAACAAAATTTTCCACTGAAATCAAAAGATTTGTAGATGGCACTTAAATATCTACCTACTTTTTATAAAACACGCATTTAATTAAATTTTTTCTTTCATTTCATATAATGAATTAAAACAATTGTCCAAAGAATCGTCACTGTCTCAATGGCAATTTTTAAAGCTTTCTTCAGGAATATAAGTACAATAAAAACTCAGTCAAAGTTAGCCACCAAGTCAAAGTAAGGCTTACTTGAATAATTATGTGGATTCAGCATATTTTCAAAAGTGGAAACGAAACGTACACATAAATTTACAGACAGATATGATATCGAACGATCGAGTTAAAACAGAATTTCGCTTAGCTAAGTCAATAAAACTGCTTCAACAGGGTCTTTTCAAGCTTTTCATAATGCGTGTACTTCCGGGGGTGGAAAACTTATAAAGGTGTGAATATTAAATACCAAGGGCCAATTAATTCACAGAATTTGAAAACTGCATTGAATTTCAATGTTATAATTCAAGTTCTATTGGTATTCCAATAACGGCCAGTTGTTTCTTATAACTCCGACAACATGTAATGTCATGAATAATAAATTAGAAATTCTATGAATTGTTCAAATTCTGTGAAAAATCTTGTCCTCAGTTGTCAAGTTATTTTCGATTTTCGAATTACCAATAGGTATGATTCAATTTGTTCGCTATACTGTTTGGGAAAATTATTGCGTGGACGTTAACTTTAATGTCTACCGGGACTTTACATAATATTTTGTCGTGAAGTTAGAGAACTTAATTAAAATAATTAATTAAGTTTTAAACACGGCAGGTATAGGCAAATCTCTAGTTTCAACACAATCCCACGGATATCTCCTTTCTATAAAGCTTAACATTAGGCGAGTTACAATAAAACACATGTCGTGACTTGCGAAATGTTAAATCACATTTTGGATTTAATATTTTGTTTATAATGTATAAACAAAATAAGCGATAAACTAGACCAAAGGCCACTTTTCAGGTATGTTTTTCTTTAACGCCCCCCCCCCTCACTCTACAGTTAAGAAAGAATTACCGATAAGAAAAGCGCCACAGGCAAAAAAAATAACGTTACATGTTTAAAAGGGGAAGATCTAAATACTTTTTACAATAACAACCAGTTAGAAGCATGATAGATTTCTTTCAAAAAATTTGTGTCCCATTATTTTTTACTCGGGCATTACAGGCTCAATCCTCTCCTCTCTTCGATACCAAGAGTAATATACTATCTATGACGCCAATATACATACTTTGTTTGTAAATTGTAAAATAAAACAAAATAATCAAATTAAATTTACATGCGCACATCGGGAATCGAACCCGCGACCTCTTTCGTACTAGTCAAGAACGTTACCACCCAACCACGAAGGCCGTATTTATACATAAATTTAAAGATTTTTGGAAAAATATTATCAAAACAAATAAAAACACTTTTAATCATTCACTAATTGAACAGGTCATCTGTGAAATTCTTGGATTGATGTACGTACGAGTTGATTTCATTAGGAAAATGTTTTTTTTTTAAATTCCTCTGACCCCCATTCCAGCCCAACACCGCCTCCCCATTCACGCCGAATGTCACCAACGCCCCCATGATGGGGCGGTCCGCCCCCGTTAGGAAATTCCGGAATTAGATGAACCCCAAATATATGAAGGCTGAACTGGCAATGAACCAATTACATAATTTTTATTTCACCATATAACCTTTATAATAATTTTTCAAATTTACTAGGTTTTCCGGCGGGGGTATAAGAGCCCTTAAAAAAACTTTTGTTCAATTAGAAAAACATTAGAAATATATTTGTAATATTGATTTAAGATAATACTAGTGCACGTGAAATGTACCCATTTTGGGACGCGGGTATGGGAACCTTCGCTCCGGGAACCATTAATTGGATAATCAACACCTCTTCCATAGGCCTCCGTTGTCGAGGGCTAAGGTTCTCGACTAGCAAGCTTTATGTTGCGGGTTCCAAGCCCGGCGTACATATGCATATTTTATTTGGATTTTGTATTATTTTACAAATCATTTATTTAAAATATTATTTTCTATACTTGCGGCACGCTCCTGAGTGGAGAATACTCTCAGTATCGCCCTGGTTTAAGACCACCATCCAGAATTGGAACGTGACATGAAATGGCTGTGGCCGTGTTTGGTGATTAAATCTAAAGAGTCAGATACTTCCATACCTTTTTCATCTCCATCTCCCTCCTCCAACTCCCCACAACATACTCCGATTGCGGATGCCATAGTCTCACTGGCTGTAGGCAGATGGGAGCAGTTGGGATTCTTGCTCGGTTTTACATTAAAAAGGTACTCAAAGAGGGTCGCACACATTTGGTGATTTAGCAGGGGTGCCTGATTTCATGGAATGTGGATTGTCCAGGTCTTGGTGGTGGATACACCTTCCCACCTACTGTGTGGCGAGTCGGATTTGGGGAGACTGATTCAAGGATATATTTTTATCTCTCCAGCAGGATTCTTTCGACCCATCGCCTTGCATTGCAGTTAGATGGATGAATTCACATGTACGTCACTCCTGGACACACAGACCCCCAGATTCCTAACCACCCCTTTTATACCTTTTTCCTTCCCAGATCTTCCTCTCCTTCCTTACCTCAAAAAAACCCTCCACACAGCATCCTCAAGATGTCATAGGCTCTTAGGGAAATTATTTTTCTCATGGCATTTTGCCTGGATCAAGAACTATTAAATAATTCATTAAAAAAACATCGAGCAGTTCATTGATTTTATAAAAATTTTAAACACCATAAAGACATGTTTACTCAACAAATTTAGTCTTTCACATGTAGCAATCTCATTTTATGGTGTTCATTATTTTAATAAAATTACTTTGTTTGAGTAACGCTTTACAGAGTATTTAATTTACTTTAACTAACAAACTTTAAAATTCCAATATTTATAGTCTTCAATATGTTTCACAACAGTACATGATGTTGCAAAGTACATACTTAATCCTTAACCAACTACCGCCCATTTTGGTAATTTAACTACCTACTCGCGGTCTGTGAGACGTTTGGCGATATCGCTTTCACAAAAAACCTATGGCAGTGGGAGAAAATTTTAAATAAAACTAATTATTTAAGTGTTTTTAACCATTTATCAAGTCTAGAGAAATGTGCAAAATCAACCGTATTTCTTACACAAATCAAAATCTAAGGAAAAAATATTGGCATTTTTGGAAATGAGATCCATGATCATAAATTAGGGACTTTGTGTTACTAATTTTCAGAAATTCGATAGAAACAAACAATTTTCCATAAAAATTAGTTACTTGATATTAGTATAATAGTAACATGTGATTGAAATCTTAAATAAAACTAACTACCTACCCCCGATCTCTAAAGGTGTATTTTTACTCACCAAATGGAAACGCGCGCATGTGTGTCTTCAACGAGCGCAGGCACGGCTCAGCAGGTGGCGGTGAATAGGTACATGGACGCATGAAATGTAAAGATGTGTTCGCTTATTTATTCACAAAAATAATATCGCTGAGATCTGTGAGACCGGAGGTAGATAGTTAAGGGTTAATACTAAAAGCAAGCACACAACTTCTTAGGCGTAACCCTTGAAAAACAATGAAACACGATGCTGTCTTTACAAACGTCGAGCTCACACATACACGCATTAATTTAATATACCACACGCATATATACGTACTCTACACGTATAGATACACTTAACCCTAGAAGCCTTATCTATTTTATAGGTATATAAAGCCTTAACATACGTCTCAGAGGCGTGCACATGTAAATGACAGCCTGTAGGCCAAAATATACCTACTTGTGCCCTATTCTTTGATGGAAAGTTAATAAAACACAGTTTTATCAATGAAAACTACTATCACAGGTATTTAATACAATGAATCAAATCATTTTTTTTTATATTCAAACAAAAAAAAACTTCTTAAAAATAAACTGAACATATGTTTTTTTTTAATTAAACTTATATTTTTTTAACATTAATTTCTTATTCATGGGGCAAACATTAAAAGTAATCATGTTTTTAATTACTAGCTTTTTTTTTTTTATTACAAGATAATACATTACAAAATGATAACAAATTAATAATGTATTATTTCCAATGAGTTTATAAAACTCATTTCGGGAAAGACAACATTAGAAAGGACAAGGCAAATAAATAAAATACATTAAAATAAATACATTAAAATAAATAAACGCAGGTGTTATTATGGAGTACCAGAGAAAGATTGTATTAGTCATTAATGAAACTGCTAAGGAAATATCTTTTAAGAGCTTTTGTCAATGTTTTTTTGTTAGTTGCCGGAAGTTTTAAATTACTAGGTAATGCGTTATATTGTTTGTGTGGAATGTATTGTAAGGAGTTAATTCCAAATTTGGTCGTGTAAGTAGATGATGATAAATGTATTTGATTTTGTGATCGTGTTTTGTGCTGGTGTATGTCAGAATTAAAGACTGGTTTAGTGTTGGTGTGTGAGGAGTGTTGAATTATTTGTAGAATGGCAGTTGTGATGTTATACTTTGGCAGGACTTTAAAAGGAAGTATTTGTGTCTGTGAGTATATATCTTTGACATTTGTATCCCATGGCAGATTATATATATTACGTACTTTAATTTTAGAGCAATCTACATAGACATCAACTTTGTGCTCAGAAAGTACTGACTTTATGCACTTACAGCACACTAATTTCGACATTATATTTTTTTTAGCAGCAAAAAGCTCAGTATTTATGTTTGTTTGGGCTCTGGTTCTCGTGCCTGAAGTTTATTACCTGAATCAGTAGGTTTTGCGGGAATTTGGCTTATATTTTGTCTTTTTGTCTATATAGGTCGGAGTTTCAAGTCTCATCTTCATCCAAAGCTAACCGAATCTGTGCTGAGTTGTTTAGTGAATTCTCTTTAGTTTGATGGTTTATTTGATCATTTTGTGGCCATAAATTACAGCAGAATTGACAAAAGCCATGTTCAAGATGCCATAAAATACAGTCATTGACCATCTATTAGTTTTGCGACTGCACCACATTAAGGAGCACATTTGATCAAATTTATCTACTCCTCCTTTTGTTTGGTTTTAGAAATGAATCATGTCTGGTTTGCCACTTGAATTATTAATTATTGCATTTTCATCAAAAGATAAAAGGTAAACCACATTTGCACGTGGTTTGTACGGTAGAAGTATCAGAGGGCCATCAAAACATAACGTAGAATTGCCAACAGGTCGAGATCTCGAGTTTTTCAATTTTTCGTGAATTTCCCGCTTATTTGATCGAATAGTGCCTAGTAGATTTAATTTCTAATTTAAGCTGGTCCTCGAGAGGTGCGGATTTCATTCATAGCTGAAGTTCTGTGAGATGATTGACCCCTATTTGTTGACCAAACACCCCGCGTCCATTCTTACTGCGGAGAGTATTTCCAGGAACACGATAATTTCGCCCTGAGTTGGCAGATTGCAAAACATGAGCAGCATCAAATGCTGGGTCAGCTTTTGAAATGTTGAGTTGGCTTCTTCAGTGGGAGTAGATTCTTGTAAAGGAAAAGCCTCTTCAGTTACATAGTTATTCTCATCTTCGCTTTAAATTCGTCCGAAAACTAGCTGTCCTCGTCTTCAGGAGCTGATTCTCCCAGACTATTTTCTTAGTCTAAGATTTTCAAAATATCGTAACTGTTTAATATATTAGACCATGACATATTGGTATCTGAAACAATGCCAAAATAAACATTAAATGGATGAAAAATTAACGAAAGTAAAAACATATAATCTTAGTTAAAAGTTACACAAAGCCTAAAAATACGTCTCGCAGGCGTACAATACCTCAAAAACTAAAAAATGGCAGGACTTACCTTAGTAATGCAGGTACCATCGGCGAGCTCCTGTCGGCCACTGGGTTGGTTAAAGAGCACGAGGCGCGAACTTAAACCGTTAGAAAGAGATATAGAATTTAAGATTGTGTGTACGCCTCGCAGACGTAGATAATGCTTCTAGGGTTAATACTATTTAACATATTGATGAAATCATTTTTAAATTCCGTAAACATTCAAATGCTATTATCAGACCTCGCTAATTGGTGTGTTGGGTGGTTTACGCATTACATGGTCTAATTTATTGCCTTGTTAGACATGAAATTCAAAGTTATTAATTATTTCGAACAGTTGTGTTTCGTAGTCTACTTAATTCGGCATGAACCGTTCTGATGAAAACGTAGGAACTGGGAACTAGGGATCCAGTGAATTTTTAACAAGGTCTGATTCAACGAAAAAAAATCAGGCTTGAAACAATCCATAAGTTGTATGCAAGAGCTTTTAAATCCGTTGTTTGATCTCTGGCACTACTGACTGAATGATTTATGTCGGATGATGAAGAAACTTAAATAAATGAGCGTAACTTTTTGACAAAAAGGGTTCATTATTTTTTTCGTTTGTTTGTTTCCGTATCAAACAATAATTAATGTGTCGAACTTGGAGACTTGTTGAGTGAAGGAATGTAATATAGAAAGACAAATGCAACTGAGTGCAACTTGTTTAATGTTTTTATGTGCAGTTTACAGGCAAAAAGATGATAAGTGCAAATAATACAAACAAACATTCCTATTATAAAATATGGTAGTAGAGTGTAAAATGATAACAGTATGTTACTTTATCTAAATAGTTTAGTAGTAATGTTTTGTGAACACCTCACTAGAATAATCTGTGCTGAGGTGTTTGCATGTTCTAGATCAACTATATATTAACTTGGTAGCAGAAAGTACACCACAAAAGTATAAAAGCATAAAAAAAGTATAAAAGTGTATAGTTAAAATGCGAACAAGCCCATCTGGGCATTGATAATAAACAAATACCAAAAAATTAGTATCAATGTAGTTAGAGAAGAAAAAAGGTAACTACGTGAAGTGCACTGAAGCAATTAAGACGAAGAGGGAATAAAACATGAAATATGTATATAATAGATAATAATAACAGATGGACATGAATTATGGACTGTAAATGAATTTAACGAAACGAAATTAATGATATCGGTTGAAATTGGGTGATCATCTGTGTGTGGATTATGAAAGAAGAAAAAGGGGAGACCAATCACTTACCACAAAGCTGAACGCAACATAATATATTATGTAGTTAATTCAAGCACAACACAATCACGTGAGTTCCACTGCGATGCTTCCAGGTACTAATTGGGGCCATAACACAATGAATCTATAAATACTTTAAATTTAGTTTAATTCCTTCTTTTCAAAGATTATACACACGATAAATATGAACGCTTTGATTCCAATAGTTCTTAATTATTTTTCTTTCCTTTCCAAACAAATGCACTCGAAATTTGCAAAGTGTTCTTGTCATTTTTCTAAATTTCAAATTCTTTTCCAACAACGTGATTGTTGGATGTAGGTAGGAGCTGGATAAATAACATTCTAGTAGGAACTTTGCTTATTGCCATTTCAAAACCAAACAATAATTAACTTAAAAAAAACAGTACATTGGTTACAGTGGTGATTAAACTAAAACTCAACTTACTACATTGGTGACAGTGATGACTAAACTAAACAGTTCATTGGTTACAGTGATGCACACATTGAAGATTACCCATAGTAAATATGTCCCATTTGGTATCAATAAAGGATTTCTGGATAACTGTGATTACTGGATAACGTGTGTTTTGTATAAGTTTATGTGCACGTCTGAGTTTGTTTGTAGGTGTGAGAAGTGGTGGTTTATATTACAAGTTGAACGTAAGTCCGATCATTAATTTAAATTTTATAATCCATCATATAAGGTTTATATAATTCACATGCTTCTCCTCTAGACAATAAACCAGCTGCATAGGTATAGACAACTTGGACTCGTTAATGTAATAATGTAAAGTATACGGTATAAGTGTTTGAGAATATTCGCGAATGGACTAATATTATACAAATTAATTAAATACTTCGTTTTAACCACTTTTATTGTTTATTACCAACATGTTTCATGAGCAACGCTCACTTCTTCAGGGTTTTTGATAATATTATAACCAGATTTCAAGGTTAAGGGGCACGTTGCCATTATGATGGGATTTAATCCCTCAATAGGTAACATGATGATAAAAGAAGTAGTAATAAAAAGAGTTATGAATTACAACATATTATTTATTTCTACAGCGTACAAAACCAGAGCAAACTAGAGATCTCAAAATATTCATGATTGAATTTAATCCTAGGGCGTGTGCGTCGGACCGAAGGCCTTCCGCATCGGACTTTTTAATAATAGGTAGCAATGTTAAATGGTGTGACTAGAAAAGTGAATTAAGAATAAGTAACATGAAACGTGCGTGTGTGTGACAAAAGTATTCTGACCTGTTATAAAGAGTAGAGGGCGCCAAACATCATTTTACATGACGTTAAATTTAGATGAGAAAGCAATGACCAGCAAGACGATTATAATATGTTGCGTCATTGTTCCCCAAAAGATCGATGTCTCGAATGTTCGTCCAATGTCGTTTGTCGCGTTCGCTGCGTCTTCCGGGATTGCGTCTACAGCCGGCGGGAGCCGTATTGGTACGTTGTTTTATCAAAAACCCTGAAGAAGTGAGCGTTGCTCATGAAACATGTTGATAATAAACAATAAAAGTGGTTAAAACGAAGTATTTTATTAATTTTTAATTAAAATGGTGCCACAAAATAAGTTTGCTGAGTTCGAAGAAGTTATATTATACAACTTTGCATTACTCAGGACACATTCATTAACGAGAATAAAAAACTCCATAATTGTGATTTATTTTTAGGGTAGTTTTGTTGCGTTTCCTTCGTCTTTAGCCAATTTTTGAGAAAGCATTATTGTGCCATAATCAGGGCACGTGTATAAATTACACTCCGAAACGTTGTCTAAGAATGAAGAAGCGCAAAAAGACAAAATACCCCAAATGATCACGATAATACTTTTGGTCGTGGAAATCTCAAATCAAATCTGAATAATCCATCTTTGGAGCATTTTTAGCAAGCGAGATTTGGTATCAGTTAGTATACTTACAGATATATCTGGGACGGCAAAAAGCAAAAACGATGGTAGTGAATTTGTATAATATATTTCAATTGGAATCATGACATTCCGACTTACTATCAATATTGTACACCACTAGGTATATACTCTCAGGGGGGTAGAAAAGAAGTATTTCAACGCTTAGCTGCTTTCTCTTTAGTTCGATAGTCTTCAATCCAAGGTTCATATGAAACTTTTCAGAATCGGTCGACTTACAAAAGAGTTTTTTGAAAGATTCTCCCAAAAAGATACGTTGGAAAGGCGACCCCAAGGCTACGTTGACGACCCCTTACCGGAATCGCGGTCCAGAGGCGAGCAACCCTTTACCAGAAGGGTTTATATGGTATTTAGACCCATAACATATGTAATACAATAAGAGTTTAATCTCTTAGGCAGAACGACGCACTTTATGGTTACCAGTGCCCGAAAAATTCTTACAACGAGCAGTTTTGGGCATATATTAGCTTTGCATATCTCTGGTTTTTATATTTTTTTCTGAAGCGACCCAAAATGATATATCTTCCCCTTTGATAAGAGAGTTTTTCCTTTATGTATTATAATTTTGCTATCCTGATTATTTATTTATGTTATATAACGATCCGGGTTTTTACAAACATATGATATGATATAAGATATTATCAGATATTACATATGTGATATGCCTATGTAATTATTTAGTGAAACATAATTAAAGAAATTATAAAATAAACCACATACAAAAGATTAACGAAATCAGACATTGGCATTTATATATGAGGTATTTTATTATAGTTTTCTTATAACTAAATTCCGTGCAGTTGCATACATCTATGATTTTTTAAATTTTTTTCCAGTTAAATGCAATCTAGGTACATGCGAGTGAGTATCTAAATGACTTAGACCTTATATTGTGGTCGGACTTAAAAGATTTTTAATCGAGTATTTCTAGTTGGTATATGAAAGGAATTAAAGTAAATCAGGGCTGCCTATAACGCCAGGTAATGAATTCATTAAATTTATTTCATCATAGTGCTTTAGTCGAAGGTGTCATATTCACAAGAACTTACTGATATCTGCATACAACTAATGCAAAATTGCACATTTTTAAATTGATAAAAAGACATAAATCCTTTCAACATAGGATATGAATATTCGCATTTCAAAAATATTAACAACATACATTATTGTTTGGTATGAAGTAATAATGCAATATTTTACGATTTACTCTTCCAACTGAGCTGAAAATATCATTTTAATTGACACATGTATGAATACGGACAGTGATATCCCAAGAGAATAAATATGAAGCAAATGACCCAAATTGTAATAATGCCAAAAACTGTCAAATCATCTCCAGTTTTGCCTGATGTCATAACAAAATTATCACATAATTTCAGTCATGTTAAATATGTGGCATTTTGCTGAATCAAATTCGTCGAGTTTAAAAATGGTTGAGTTATTTAGCCAATTGTAAGTAGTAAGTTGAAGTTCTTTGCTTTAGAAGTCTTTTATTTTGTTATGTAATTGTTACTTATTTTTGTTAATATTTGACACCATTTTTGACTAACAATTTTAAAACTGACTTACCAGGACAGAAATAATTAGATTTTGTAAGGTGGGGTAGAGGTGGTGGAGAGTTGAATGGGGAAGAGTGGAAGAAAAGAATAATTGGTTAGCGAAATATTAAAATAATATAACCAAACGTACATAACAAAATTTAAAAAAAAATCTGTTACAAAATATCTGGATACATCGTAGTTATTCCTTGTTTCTGTTAAGTTAACACTAGAAAGACCGAAGCGGTCATTTTGACCGTTTCTCGATGTAATATGACGATATTTTGCTTAATATTTATGGTAATGATCTGATTTTTTTTTACTTTTCATGATTTATGATTTAACGACCATGGTAAAAAAAATCATGTACGTACCTTATTTATTTATTGTAATATAATGATTTATACCTACAAAGACCGCCGCGGTCAATGTGACCGTTAGGGCCATTTTAAGCTGAGTTTGTTTAGGATCTTCTTTATCCAAGTTTAAATATACCCATTCCAACTTATACATGTTACTACTAATTTCCCTTTCTATTTCTTTCGGTATCATTCTTACTAGATCTGCACTGTGGGTGCAAGTTGTTAGTATTATACCGAATATTCTGTGCGTAAGTATTTCAAGTCATCAAAAATTTCGTTTTATTTTTGTAGATTGTGTTCTAATTATTTTTGCTATAGTTTTATTGAAACTTTGGAACATAATATCATATCGATATAAGAGTTCGTAGAAATCTTACCGAGTCGGATATAATGGAAGAACTAGCAAGACTTCAAAACATTGCAGAGGATCAGTCAGATGAAGAATGTTGTGCCAGTGAAATTTATGACACCGTTTTTGTTTTGGAGCCCAATATTTCTTCATCAGAAGCTACAGAATTAGATGAAGATCTTCAGATGACATCGACATCTTTTCCTAGAAATCCGATTTCAAATCTTCGTGGTCGAAGGGTTAGAATAAGAGGCAGCCGTGGAAGAGATGTACACAACTTGTAGGATGTTTTTCTGCAAGAGTAACAGAACTTCCGGAAATTGGAGATATTCAGTTTGGAGATTTCAATTCATTACCAGAATATGTAATAATAATGAAACTATTACAACCGTATCTCAAAAAGGGACTAAACATCACAACTGACAATTTTTTTACTTCGATGAAGCTGGCAGAGAAATTACGAGCAGAACAAATTATTATCGGAACGATGAAAAGGGCCAGGAGAGAAATACCAGCAGTTTGCAAAACCATTTGTACTCCACGTTATGAATCATTTATTTTGAAAGCTAAAAATGGTACTACACTAACTGTTTATCAAGGAAAACCGTAGAAAAATGTTATGATATTGAGTACAGTACATCCAGATGTTCAATTTGTCGACGGAACAAAGAAAATTCCCGAAACGATTGAATTTTACAATTCTACAAAATATGGTTTCGATATAATCGACCAAATGCATCGAAAAAATTCCGTAAGAGCTGGAAGTAGAAGGTGGCCTGTGCACGTTTTCTACAACATACTTGATCTAGCCGCTATAAATGCATGGATAATTTATAAAAAGGTAGCAAAAAAATTATTATCTCGTCACAATTTTACTCTACAGCTTGTTGGAGAACTAAGGTCAGCATATACAAATACCAGAGCTGGTCCATTTGTGTTTGCTCCTGAAGAATTGACAGAAAAGGGAACCGGAAAATAAAACTTCTAAAAGACGACAGTGCCAAATTAATAAAAAATGTAAACAAAATAAAACATCTGACACATGTGATAATTGTAAGAAATCTGTTTGCGGAAAGTGCCTCGGAAATTATAAAAAAACAACAGTTTGTACTAAATGTGCACCTAATTGATTAAAGTAAATCATTTCAATACATAATTATTGTTTTAGTTATTTAATATTATGCCAAATTTTACACAATTACAATAATAATAAACTCGCATGTTATCAGCGGTCAAAATGACCGTTGTGGTCTTTATAGGTATGGAGCAGTACCCGGTCTTTCTAGTGTTAATTAATAAAAAAAATGTTGCTAAGGTTGAAGGTGTGTTCGGTGTTGAAATTAAAGTATTTAATATTTTACAATGGATTTATTCTTTTGCCGGGATAAAGCAGGCGTGAATAAATTTTAACGACATTTTATATATCACACAATAAATTAATCAGAACAGGCACAGTAAGGATTATTTAAGAAATCGTGGCGCGAAAGGATTAAGTTGATTTGATTAGCACATTAAAGATATGTAAGTACTGCCTGAGTACCTTCACGCTGTTGCTTATTTAAGGTGCGAAGGCATCAAGAATCATCAAGTGGGTAGGTAGATGGGCAGTACCTGTGGTGTTTGTTAGTAGGTTCCAATACGATTCAAGTTGCACCTAAGAATGTTCCCGAACATTCTGGGTACTATCGCTACAATATGTTGCCGCCCATAACGCTGAGGATTATAGCGCGGTAGTTTCAGTTTTTCAGTTTTTTGATTAATGATTTAATACAATCATAATTAACTATTTAATAATAATTTTATTAATATAAAATTATTTTAATAAATAATTTAACATTAATCAATAATGACTTACTATTCACTGCTCATTGTAAAATTTTTTGTCTAAATCTATCCTCGTTTGACTTTTCTGATTTTTATTTACAATCATTATATTGTTTTCCCAACGTTTTTTGTTTTTTAAAACATTGATTTCGATTATTTTGATTGTATGATTTATTCTCATTTTAAATTAATGCCTAGAAATGTTTCATAGTTAATGCTTAGCAAATATACAAATGTAAGTTTGAGGCTTGAAAGATGTATGATAATAGATAAATGCCGAGCTTACATCATTAAACCATGTTATACAGGGTGCGGCAGAGAGGATGGACGGTTTTAAAAAAATCATAAAATAGTTAATTTTTACTCAAAAAGAAATTTATTGATGTAATCAGGTTCGCGAGGAAACAACATCTGAGACAGTCAAGTGTGGAAAATCACATCAGGCATGTGGTGGCTGAAATCGTTGATGCAGTGCTGGAGGCGTTCTTGGAAGTTCGCGTAGACTCTCTCCAACATCGCTCTCTCAACTTGAGCTACTTCCATGCGAAATGCGTCCTTCAATTCGTCCAGAGTTCGGGGTGTGTTCTCGTATACTCTAGCCTTGAGGTGTCCCCATAAGAAAAAAATGCATATGGATAAATCTGGGGACCGAGGAGGCCAATAAACATCGCCAAACCTGGAAATAAGGCGACCAAAGAAGAGAGGCGAATAACGTCCATTGATGCTCTGGCTGTGTGGGCGGTCGCTCCATCCTGCTGGAACCACACACGTCGGATTGGAACACGTTGCCGTTGTAATTCAGGGAAAAAGAAGTTGGTGATCATTTCGACTGAGTTCACGGTAACAGCACGATCATTACCGTCTTCGAAGAAGTAAGGGCCAATGATGCAAGTTTGCGATACAACGCACCAAACCGTTACTTTTGGGCTGTGCAACGGTCTTTCGTGTTACTGTTTTATTAGCCCAATAACGTAAATTCTGCTTGTTAACCATGTTGTTTAGGTGAAAGTGGGCTTGGTCACTCATGAACAAAATGAGGTTCTCATTTTGATCGATCAGTGCTTCTATCTCACGTGCAAAGTTCATTCGTTGTGCATAATCTCCGGGCTGTAACTGTTGCACAGTGGCCAATTATAGGGGTAAAAGCGGAGATCCATATGCAAAATTCGCCTTACCGAACAATCACTGAGGCAAAGTGCAGCAGCATGTTTTCGGCAGATCGAGTAGGACTGCGAAGAAAGGCTTGTCGAACGCGTTCAACATTTTCAGGAGTTCGAATTGTTTGCGTAGCTCCTCTTGGTCTACTGTCGATCAGTTCACCACGCCTGCGAAATGATTCAACCCAACGAAGGATGGTGTTTCGAGAGGGAACAGCTCTATTCCGATGAATGTTGAAGTGGCGACGAAACTCACGCTGTACGACGGTGACTGACTCATTATTTCGGACGAAATAATCATAGGCGAAAACGCGGTGCTCCACCGTCCACGGCTCCATGACGATAACTGGTAAAATAATGCTAGGAACTAATGAGTCAAGCGGCACCCCCCCACATCTTTCGTAGACGGAGGGGGAGAGTACTACCCATTGCAAAAACGTCCGTCCTCTCTGCCGCACCCTGTACTTTTGTTTGAGGACGGTAAGACGTTATTTTTATTATATTTCTTTAGTTTTAATACAAATGTGAGACAATAGTATCTGATACGTGAATAAAAAAGGAAGATTTAGTAACAGGGCTAAATACAAACACTTCTGGCAATCATTTTAAAAATAATGTTAGTCCATCACCAAAGCAAAACTAAAATAATAATAAATTTATATTCCACGGAACATAGAATCGATTTTAAAATTGTTTTTATTTTTATACTACCTTCAAGTTATTATCACTTGAACCTGCAATTCTGAGAGATGAGCCACCGATTTGAATATTTTATCTTATACATAGCGTTACTAGCGAATTAAGTATTTTTCCCTAAGCTATAATATTGTTTTTGTAATTATTCGACTTTTCCAGTAAAAAATCATATACCCACAACATGTTGGGTACGCACAAAATCTGATAATATTTAACGATCTCCGTAGACGATTGGTTCAGATTCTCGACTATGAATCCAGAGGTTGCGGTTTCAAATCCTGCAATACATTGAATGTATTAATTTTATTTTGTTAATGCATTCAGTTAAAATTTGCGGTATGTCTCAGAGTTGAAGATACTATCAGTGTCGATCTGGTGAAAGACTACTTAAAATCGAAATGTAGCTTTAAATTATTATATTCGTTGTGTTTGGTGACCAGACCTTAATAGCCACTTACTTCTCTACCTTCCTCTTACTCATCTCTTTACGTTCCAAATTCCCTTCAGCTTTACAACACACCCCAATTGTGGATACCATAGTCCACATATAGCAAACGAAAATTAAAACTATTTTGAGAAATATTTCTACCTTAATAAATTTAATAAATGCCACATACATCGCAAACGATTCCACGACCCTGGCAGGAAAAAAAGTGTGAAAATTACAGTCGTTCCGTATTTGAACATGTTCCGATGTGCGCACGTGACGCTTTAAGCACTCCATTTTTTGTACGTCCATTAGTCACAATTTTCCCCTTAGTAATTAGGTACGTTACATTTAAAATGATACAGAAATTATTTGTAATTTTCTCCCCAACTGGCCACCCGCTGTGGCGTGTGGTCATATTAATCATGAAAGAACTACAAAATATTATAAAGGATGTGGTATAATACAGAAAAGCAACTTGAAATATTCTTTACATCAGAAACCTTTATTTGCTACTATCAATTTTCTGTATTAGTATCAAGCTTGAACAATATAACAGTAAACCTTCGTTAGGCAGCCCACAAATTAGAACATAAACAGGCGTTGTAAGTAGGTATATTGTTTTATAATATTTTTTAAATAAATTATAGGTATTTTAATTGGAAAACTTTTGTTTTAATCATTTTAAGACTACAGTGTGAAGGTATCAATTCCAATTATATAAATATATTAATAACTCGACCCCCTGAATCAGAAACAGGTAAAGCTTTTTTTCTGGTATTTGGTCTTCATAATTTTACCCGAAAATGAAGAAAGGTTACTTTCTCACAACTTATACAAAAAGCTATAACAATTATTGTATTAACGTCGCTGAATAAGGGTTAAGGCGTTTTTAAATACTTCTTAATTTATGATGATTATGACAGATGCAATTAATTGTTTCGATCTTGAAATTCCATTCTGGATGAATTTTAGAAGCTTCATAGAACACAACTGCTTACCATATGTAATTGGGAATTTTCGGCAAAATTTTGCGCTTATGTCATATCCCAAGATTTCAATTTGGTTTTTTCGTAGTTATGTATTGTAGAATATTGGATAGTTATACATTTTAAATATGAACATTTATTAAGCTATATTATTCAATAAATTAAATACAACCATACATCCTGCATATATTTTCAATTAATTATTTGGATCAAAAAGAATTGCGATTCTACCACATCCCATTTCTACATATGATTAAACAAAGTCTTCTTCTTCTTCTTCCTAGCACTATCCCAACTCATTGCCTAGGTAGGCTGTTGGGGTCGGCTCTTTTCGTTCTCAGGTTATAGCTTCTTCGGTTCTGAGTGTCGCTTTCATCTAGGCCGTTTCTTTGTAGGATTTTGGAGCATTGGGTCATCCAGGAGTTCTTTGGTCTACCTCTGGATGACTGTCTTTGAAGCTCTATAGACATTGCCTGCTTCACAGTGTGGTCTGGTGGCCTCCGTCTTATGTGCCCATACCATCTTAACTGTCGTTCCTCTAGCTTACTGTTTATGTCAGTGACACCCAGGCTACCACGAATGCGTGAGCTTTTAATTTTATCTTTTAATGATACTCCTGCCGTCCATCTAAGCATTCGCATTTCTGCTGATTCGAGTTGCCTAGAGTAGGAGTTGTACATAGTCCAGCATTCGGAGCCATACATTATCGCGGGTCTAACAATAGTCTGGTATGTCTTTCCTTTAAGTTTTATTGGCATTTTCGTGTCGCACAAAATTCCTGTTACGGATCTAAATTTCATCCATCCCACTCCTATCCTATGGTTGACATCCGCTGCACATCCTCCGTCTCTGTGGATGAGTGAGCCCAGATACTTAAATGAGTCACAGTTGGCTAATGTTACTCCAATGATTAAACAAAGTCTGATTTCGTTATTTATTTTAGGTGTCTAAGATTAATTGGGTGATGTCTTAAATAGCTTGCATAAATGTGGAAATTCTAACTATAAAATTGTATCGTTCTTCAAAATGCCCTAGAAAGAATCTCAGACTTGTGATGTCCCGAAAGAAACCATTATCTATTCTGAATGCAATTACAAATTTTATTCAAATTGACCCTGGTAAAAAATTACATCTTTGCGATTCTTTCAAGGATAAAGAAAACATACTGTCACTTCGAATGCAATCAACATTGTTCTCAAAATTTGTTTTGACAGCATCGTTATTCCATTGTAAGAATATTATGTACTAAATACACAATGTTTGCTGTCCTGAAACGGGAATCCTTCCCAGTTGGACAGACAAAGGTTCATTTTGTTTTGTATTGTTTGTAATTTATATATATGTATAATATGTCTTAAATTTCGTCTCAAACTGAACGCTTTCGCGTGTCTGTTCGGTCCGGAAGTCAAGATATATATATAAAAAATAATAAATATAGTTTTTGAAAATACACAGTTTTTTATAAAAAATTTGGACCAACATAATAATTATTTTACTATGATAATTATTATTTTTAAATTTTCTTTTTTTATGCATAACTGAAACGTCCGAGCAACAATCTGTTGTACCAATTAATAAAGTGATAAATTGAAGAGGTCCACTGAAGAATCCAAATTATTACCCTCCATTAGTATTCTGGGCGATAAGAAGTACCTACATGTTCTGGTAGTTAGTCCGAGAATTTCTGCACTGAAAAAAATCGCGTCTTCTGGTAATCTGATATTGGTGGAAACTTGAAAATAAAATATAAAAGTAACGTAATGGGAAGTATAAAAATTATGCAAACATGTACGAATTTTGGCGAAAATGCTCAATTACTATACGTTGTCGGTATAACCTACATGTAATTTTTCATCGCATTACCTTAATCTTCACAATTATGATGAAACCTTTGGGTTAACATTAACAAAATTCGCTTACCTGCCATATAGTTGCAAGAGAATAATAATTCCACCTAAAACGTCACGCAATAGACTTGATAAATTATTAATTCATTACTACGAACAACCCGCCAAGTAACGGAATTTTTAAATCGGTTATTTTCATTATTAAAATAAATGGTTCTTTTCACGAAGTTCAATTATTTCCATGTGTTACTGTAGATAATAAGCGTATTTTGACTTTTCGGAACATATAATTAAAAAGAAAACTAGAAGTGCCTTCCATTGAAATTGAAACAAATTGAATAGAAACAAATTTTCTATTTATCTCAATAGCTCAGAGCTCTGTGTCCCTTACACTCGCCTGATATCTTAGATCTCAAAACAGTTTTTTATTGGAAATTTAAGCATAGATTAGGCAAATGTTTGGATAACGAAATACGCCCACAAGGCATCTGGAAAGATTCTCTGTGTAGACTATTTCTCAGATTTATGACTATTTTTTTATTACAAAGTTACAGTATCTTTAACTCTGGATTAAAAATCTTATTTACTAAAAAACCTCCATCGATTCGGTTACTCATAAAAAATACATATTACAGATACATTCATTCAACGGTATAAAATATATATTATAGATTCATTCATTCAACGCTGTAAATTTTATAATATAGATTCATTCGCTCATTGATATGAAAGAATTGTTATAATTTGTTCATTTCATATTTGGCAACATCGCACCAGATAGAATACTCGACGACGCGCGTGCTCAAACAATCTGTTAATCCAACGCATGAAAAAGGTGCCCCTTTTATAAACGATTTATCAAAAGCACTTATTATTATTGGGATTCAGCTTAGTCTTTTTGATGAAGGTGTTCTAGGGTTAGTATTTATTCTCATCGTATATTATTTAATATCAATTTGGAAAAACAAAAACTCATTTTATTGTAAATCTTAAGCTAATTGTTAATGCAAAGGGATCGAGGGGAGCTATTAATGTGATTAACGTGTTGAAGCAGGTCATATTTTATTTATATTTTGTATTACGCACCCATTGTACTTATTATAATAATATCACAAGATAAGAAATATTAATGTTTGATGTATTAGATCAATGTGATATATATATATCTCTCTCTGGTTTCAATCCTGGGATTGGTTTGCAGCAATTTCATCTAATCTCCTCTTCCATTCTTCTCTGTCTTGTGCGGCTCTTTTGACTTCTGCATATGATGAGCAGCGCACGTCCACCAGCAGGTCCTCCAGGTACTCTCGGCGTGGGCGTCCCCTAGAGTTGGTCCCCTCGGTCATACCCTCCATTATGACATGCAAGACGCCTTCTTGTCGTATAACATGGCCGATCCATCTTGCACGTCTTTCGGACAAGGTCCTGAGCAGGTGCCTTCCTCCTTCGATTCTTTGGAGAACCTCCTCATTTGTAATATGGTCTCTCCAGAAAATTCCTAACATCAAGATACTCCATACATAGGTCTTGATGAGGAGTATTCTCAGTTTTAGGTTTATGTTATTCGATTCTATTATTTTCGACCTTTTATTGAATGCAAGCCTAGCCTGATGTATACGGCTGTCGACCTCGCTCTTAGACCGACCGTCCCATGTTATTTTGCTCCCGAGGTAGACAAACTCCTTGGTGTTCTTTAGTGGAACTGCAAATATATATATATTGTAAAATTAACATAAAAAAGTGAAAAATTTTAAAAAAATACGGATTTGGGTGCCTCGGTGTTGGTAGCCTAATTCGGGGATGTCATACTGGATAACAGCGGACACTAAAATCGGAATCTCTAGCCCTCAAATCTAGACCCGTCCAGTCCAGTTCTCATAGTCAGACAATGATTTTATTTAGGAAGCTTTCCGATTCAGTTCTGCTACTTATTATCAGTCATATCATGATTAGCTTTTTAATAGGGTCTTTTATGCTTTCTGTATTTCTGTTTGAATCCATCATATACCCTAGGAGCTAGGAATTAATGAAAACTTTGTCAAAACGTTATCCAAATACGATAAGAAGATAAGCTGTTGCTAGAAGACTTTACAAATCTGGATTGAAAACAAAAATGTAAAAAAAATGTTAGCGACAATATCACAGAAAAAAACAATCGACGAAAATTACCCACTTTGTTATTTATTGTATGTGCTGGTATGTAAGAGGAATGTACTCAAGTTTTCTAATACCTAGGGAGATTCTGTGGAATTAAAAGACTTTTTCTGAACATTCGACTATTCAAAATAATAAGTTTAAACAAGGGATATGGCACAGTGATATGGTACGAGAGCTATTTAGACCATCTCCAAAACAAATATATCAATTATTGAATACCATATAAGTGATTCTTTTTATATTTATAACGAAAATTTGAAACGCTCCGGCAAGGCTTGAGTCCTGGATTTGAGTCCTAGATGCGACCATATCTTTATCAGAATTTTCCGTTTTAAAGATTCGTTTAAGAATCGCCAATAGTATCTTCAATAATTAAATATTTGAGGTTTTACTCATTAGTTATTAAAAAAAAACTAAAATATCATTTACGATAAATAATAGAATTGCTCATTTTGATCGTTGGTGTATTGCGATCCTACATATCCCACGAAGAATCTATATATTATTATTGTGTTATTTTTTTTTAATAAACAAATATTTTTCCCAATTTGAATACCTATATCTCTTTAATAGAAAATATAAAAGTTCATGTTACAAAACTACATAGCTACCAAATCACACAAAAAACGTAACAAAAATTAATATATATTTAAAACTAAAGTCGAAACGTGGATGAGAGAGCCGAGTGATAATCAACTTGCAAACCTTATAAAAACAACTGGATGCTTAATATAAAAATTTAAAAAAACTACGAGCCGCCTCAGAACAGGAAAAACCCTGATGAGGACTTTGAACACTTATAGCGATAAAAGGAGGTAAAATGGGGTCAAAATGACTATTTTAAAATATTTCATCATTCTAATGTGACTAACTACGTCCGAATTGTAAAAATTGTAAAAATTTTCATTTTTAGGCATTATTTCTAGTGTGTATAAAAGTTACTATGGTTCCGAGAAAAACTTTTGTGTCATTTCCAAAGTAAATAGGGTATATATTTATTTGTTTACCAAATGTCACAGTTTTGATGAGATAGTACGTACTGTGAGGTTGGAAGAATCACCAATTGCATTAGGCGCAAGCGCGAAATATCAAAGTCATTTGCTTCAAATGAATCCGATCGTAATGATGTTTTCAAACCTACTGTTGTAGCTCAACCTCCTCAGAAACAAACTGCAGTCACTATTGATTAATGTTAATCTTATCGAAAACTTGCGATAATATAGAATACTATATTATGCATTGTTCTTAATATGCTTTAAGCCTATGATAGACAACCTATTTCAGCATACCGCTCGCCAAACATTCCCATTGGAATTGCATGGCGAGCTATACGCTTATATAGGCCAACCCATGATGCGTATAACGTAATCACTTAAGTGATAATCATATTCCTACATTTTTTTCCAAAACTAATGAAAAATAAAAAAAAGTGTTGAAAATATATTAAAATAATAATTATTATTAATGAAACAAAAGTAATGCAATAACAGAACCGACTTTTCAATTTAGCGAATTTTTACAATACCACGATTTACCGAGATCTGGTTGGCATATAAAATATGAATAAATGCTGGAGTTAAACAAAGAAAAAGTTTTTCATTTATTCAACAAAAAATAAACGCCAAAGCAAACCATTGTTTACGCTAAAAAGGTAGAATTAAAATTGTACAACATATTTTGAAACAATGCCTGTTTCAAGTTTTTAAAAACTGAGAAAGCTCCTTTAAGGGTCTATACAAGAATAAAAATAGCCTACCGCAAAGTGAGAGCTACCAGGAGTACATATTCCGAGTCGGCAATTTTCAGTTTCCTTGAGCCTTATGGCTCTGTGATATTGGAAAGCGTAACAACTGGGAAATCTAAATGGAACAAACAGACATCATTTAATCTGAATTTCTTATGAGATGAGATGATGTTGTAAGATTGCTCCTTTGATTATTTTCTTGTTGATTTACTTTTTTTATGAAAGTATATTTGTACGAAACTATAACATCGAGTGACCTTTTTCTTTTATGAGAGCATTTGTTGGATGATTGCTTTTTCGACGTATTTTTAGAATTACTGTAAAAACAATACTAGGCAGACATAATATCTGTTATATATTATAATATAACACCTGTAAAAATCAAAGGTTAGTCATATAGGCGCCGCGCCGTATCGGATATCTAGACAAATTGTTCTTGATAATTATGGCGCGAGTAGCAGTGAATGAAGGTCAGATTCGGTTGTTTCCGATCGTTCGGCGTTAGAGCGTTGGAGGTCAAATTCAGAGGTTTAGGATGACAGTGGCCTATCTAAAAAAAAAATTATTGAGTTAAACGCAAATAAGGATTGGAATGCTCATATGCCCAACTGTATCTCTTAAAGGGCTTTATTTATCAAACCACCAGTTTTTATGGTTAGGTTCCTGTGATCCTAAGCCCCCGAATCAGACTTTGTAGTTCGAGGCAAGAAAGTGGAACCTTTTTTTTCTCTTTGCGTCTTATCCAAATATCATAACCACATCTATGGTGATATATAATAATTTATGGTACTCCATCGCTTGTGAAATGACTTCTACAAACAAACACTTGCAAATTTTGAAAATGAATCTTAACTTTTAAGTGAAAATTCAAGAGTTCATGAGTTAGGGACAAACAAATATTTATGAATTTTTAGAAGAAAATTTCTTCTGAAAGCTCATCACTTTGTGATGTCATTATTTATTATATTATAACATAATTAACTTTATTCACACCACTTTGATAACAAAGTGTTATATTTAAGTGAAGAAAACAAAGTTCTTTGTAATAAAATAAAATGTTTTTGTTTTAAAACCAAGAGTTTTTAATAATTTTTAAAACCGACCGGTATCGTTTTACTCAAGCATCTTCAGGGTACAAATTATTACTGTAATAATTCGTACCCTGAAGATGCTTGAGTAAAGCGAAACCGGACGGTTTTAAAAAATATTTAAAACTCGTGGTTTCAAAACAAAAAAGTATTTTATTTTATTAAATATGTCAAACCACAAAGTGATTGCTTTCTACAATAATAAAATTATTTGTGTTTTAATATAATAAATATTTATGAATTGAAATAGTCACCGCACAATTAATGATGAGTGGAAGTGCAATGAGAACATTTCTCAAGTTCAAAGTCAGTAAAATATAAAATTTCCATAAATTATTTTCTTAAATGTGCTTAAAGCTCAGTAGTAAGCTTTTGAGAGAAGAAGAAGATGTTTTGAAAGGGAAATAACGTTAATACGATTTTTCAAAAGAGCGCTCGCTAATAATAAAAAAACGGTGATAAAAGCAAAACTTATAATATTTTATCTAACTCAATCTTTTAAAAAAGAGCGAAAATCTCTCGACAAATAACTTAGTAGAATAAAGACACACTGCAATTTTGTTCATATCTAAAATATGTTAAATAACGGAATAAAATCTGTTTTTAATAACTTCCGAAGCATTCTTTGGAATTTTTTTCCATCTTCGGAATTTCATATACTTACCGTTTCGACTGTACAAATGAATAGATTTTATTTTATTTTATTTTCTGCCCAGCCGGGCTTTTACATATATTTTAAATACAGAATTCACATAGTGAGCTATCGAAAACTATACTTTTTAAAGCTTGATATAACAGTAAACTGATATACCGATTATAAAACAATATTGGTAAAACATTTCACAATAAACTAAAATAATATAGAAACAAGAACAATACTAAATATAAGAAAATTATTATAACTAAATTAACAATGCTACTATAATTTGTAGGATTTAACAAAGTGATGGTATAGATTACGCTTAGGTCAATAAATATATCAGTATTACCCCCAAACTCGTTGCCCAGATCATGAATTTTATTTTTAAAAGAGTGTTTCTGATAGTTGTTTGTGTAAACATTGCGGAAGAATGTTACATTTTGTCTTGTTTTCCTAGTCGGAACATGGAATTATACCCGTAGAATATAATATTTATTATCTTCTAAAATAACATACATATTTTTTATGAAGTTAAAAATGTAAGTTTTCAAGAAAAATATCTTGTAAATCAGTAGAAATTCTGAATGCAGTCTTAAATTATTTAGATTTGCCCATCTTAAATTTAAAATCAATTTTAAAAAAATGAATATTCTATCAGTTCCAGCATGAAGAGTAAGAATTGCCAGCATATTATTGAATAAAGTTTGTTGTTATCCATAATCTAATTACATCTTTCTTCTAATAAGAAAGCAACTAAAACTTTAAAAAAAAATTAAGTATGGCGTACTTTAGTGGAAAATAAATCAGACACATAAGATGAACAATAAATACCAAATAAAACAGAACAGTAGGTAATATGGGTAAAGAACAGAAATGCAAAGTTATAAGTTGAAGTTTCTCATAACCCGCCTAAATAATCTAGCCTTTGTGGAGACAGTGATTTAGCAAATTATCTATTTTATACATCTGAATATAAACTCATAGTAAAATATTTTTGAATAATTAGGTCAAATTAAATGTGTTTTTGAAAACTCTTTATTTTATATTTTTTAATATTTAAAACCAACCGGTTTCAGTTCTTCCTGAACCTTCATAAAGGTTATATAAAAATATATTAAATCAATAACAGAGTTACAGTGTATTTATAGATAAGATAGAAGAGGGACCGAGAACATCAACTTTGAAGGGGCGGCGAGGGGGAGGTAGGGGTGAAAGTAGGTGGAGAGGAGGAGAATATGTTAAAAATTGGCTATTTAACAAATTTATTTAGAATTGAATTGGATTTATTTATTTGTAGGGATTTTTTTATTTCCAGGGCTTCAAATAGATTGTTCAAACGTAAACCTATCCCATTTATGTGAAGCACATATTTACCGGAGGACTTATTAAAATAGTGATTATTTATTTAATTTATTTATTAACTGTATTTATTAGGTGTGTAGCGAATTCTGAAAAACCTACACAATTTAGGCACCTCAAGTATTCAACCACCCTCGTTTAAATATTTCTTGTAGTTTTACCTATGTAAAATGCTAGGCAATCATTAAGTTTAAGCTTGTAGATGCCAAAATGCCTAAAATGATTTGTTATATCCTTTGAATTAATCAAAAGTTCGCCTAGGTTATTATTTAAATAAAACGAAATATGATCACTGGCAATCGATAACTATAATTACTTTTGATTCAAATTTGTACATCTTGATTGAAATTGAACTGTCACCTATGTTTTATGCTCCGCTGTTTATGACTTTCCTTCTTCAAGCAATCTCACACCTATCATTAAATATAAAAAAATATCATATTTTTAAATCATGTTCAGACCTAGAAGAGATGAGTTGTCGAAAGGAGAGAATGATATTTAGAGACTGTTGAAAGGAAAAAAAAATATGTTTAGAGAGTGATAAACAAAAAATATGTTATTTTTAAAAAATCAACGGAAGATAAATATTTTCATGACGTTCATTTAAACCGTACGCAGAGAAAATATTGTTTGCTAAGGTGAAGACAAAAAACTTTGAAATCTCTTCCCTCATTAATAAGGTAATCTAGGACAGTCGCAAAAGTTTATTCCTTTAAAAAGTAGATCGCCATGCAACGAAGTTTGCAATCGCCTGACTTAGATTGTACATTAGAAGTGACCACAGAAAAAATAGATTTATTCTAAAAAATGCATTTGGATTTATCTAATATAATTTTGTATGCGTAAAAAAACCCTGGATATTAAGATTAATTGCAGGATTTGGGAAGCTGAAAGAATTTACAAAAAAATATTTGCCCGAACTTGAAAAATTACAACATCTATCAAAAAATGAAAAAAAAGAAAAATGCCTTTAAAAAAAGTCAAGAAATGATAAAAATTATGAACGAGCAAATAAGTCTGAAATTAGATGCTTTTTGAAACCCACAAAATTATTAACAACAAATATATCAATAAGTTCACAGCGTTTGTTTGCAAGGCGATGAATCGAATTGATGAATAAATAGAGTAGTTAGTATTAAGGTTATTGTTACATTTTAAAGTGTCTTTGTTTTGAGTTTATCTGACAACTACATTCACATAAATGAATGACAATAATTCAGAGATGTCAATTAGAGATTTAATAATTTCAAATAAAAATAATATATCGGTTAAAACTCTTTTATCTGACAGTTTGAGAATATAAAAGGTATTACTAAGGAAATTTCAAGTAATATTAAGATTTAACTAAAAATTTATTAGCTAACGTTCTTCAATCCCGTTTTTAACCGGATTTCCAATAATTTAAAAAGATTCTTAATAAATTAGCAAAACTCATTTTTTTCGGTCTGAGAGGCCATCATTCAGAATCTAAACGTTGCTTGAAATGGCTTTAGTAGTGTATTCTGACCTGATCTGAAAAGTCAAGTACTTATTATCACTTCTTATCCATATCATTACCTTCCTTACTCTCTCCGGCCCACAACGTACCCCAAATGGGAATGCCAAAGTTCCACTGGATCCGGGATTTTCAGCAAGACCATAATATCTAATAAATTAAAGATGAAAACAAAGCAATAGAAACTGGTGAATATTGATCGAAAAACACATGTTTTTAGAAACAAAGCTACGAATACAAAAGAGAATATGGAAGGTTATTTTGTTACGCTTCCTCTTGAACATTTGCCAAGAAATAAAGGCATTGATCTGTTTATATAAACCAACGCTATCTTAGGATAAAATATATCTAAGATAGTTGGAGTTTTTTGAAGAGTTGCATTGACTTATTTAGGTGGTGTATTTTGTTACGAGAATGTTCGGAGTTGGGATGCATGGAATACCGTTTGATATATCGCACAAACGTATTACTTATTGGGTCAAAAAAATGATCTCATTCAAAATACATTCGTCATGCTTACTCCTGGAAAATGAAGACGGAAAATTGTTTTTCGATGAGTTTGCAAGGTCCAGTAAAAATACTTTCTGACATTTCAATGAAACCTTTTCATGTGAATACAGCTTAAACGTCCTACCTTTAAAACCACTCATAACTAAATAGATTACAGAAGACTTAAAAGAACACTTAATATCTCCAAATAGCCAAAACTAACGATTAATTTCCCAGAAAGCAGAAAAAACGTCAAAACAAGTGGTTCCGGCGTCATGCTATTTCTATAATAATTCTATATGAAAATTAAAGGTCAACAAAACAATTTCTAGCTCATTTTAATTACATTTGTCACTATGCGAATGAAGCATACGGATCTAAACTGTTTGAAGCCAGTGGGTCGATGACATCTATAATTGGGTTATTCTGTTAGGCTGAAGGGAGTGAAGGGGGGAAAGAGAAGCGGGAAGAGGGAGATTAGGAAGAACTTGGTTATTGAAATTTTTCCACCAGGTACGGCTAAAGGTATTCATTTCAAACAATATTTTTAACATTAACTGCAAGCAGGAGGCTCTGAGGAAATTATTTCGCTCAGGGGAGGTGAAATTCAGGGCTTGTGGCTCCCTTCGGGCATGGTATGTGTAAGGTCTACTTATGGAGAGGAAAGTGAGGAATTTTCAGAAAGTAAAAAAGTGTGAGGAGTTGGAATCTGAGGGTACAGACCTGGTATCTAGGTGTCTTGGGCGTATAAATATATGTCCATCCCACCGCGGTGCAAGTATTAAATATTAATAAATTACGAATCAATTTGGTTGGAGCGGTTTATTATATTGCATCCAAAAAATAAACGTAGAAAACACAAGCTGAACGTTTTACAAAAGGAAGGTTCGAGATATAATTTCAAGCGCGTAACGTAGGCAATTAACTCTTTCTCGGTATCAAGGTTGCTGATACTTTACTATCGAGTTCCTTTCTGCTGTCACTTATATAGGTGAAAAACGTTCTCACACATTCCAATTGCTATAGTTGCAAATATTGCCAAAGAAGCTTCTTGGCAAAGGCCGAAACTTTTAGTAAGTTTCTCGAGGTGGCCGGCGGTACCCATACCCCTTTCCTTTAATATTTAAAAGTGAAATACTATAATTTGTAAATTAAATAAAATATATTTGCGCTCGCCGAGATCTGTGACCTTTCGATTTGTAGTCGAGGATATTAACCGCTTCACTGCTGGGGTTTTATGTACTTTCCATATTCCATACTGCACCACGGAAAATGAACACACAACATTTTTTTTTTTGTTATTTGTTTTTGGGGTATTATGCCGTGTTGCGCTAACTCCTTCTTTAGCCAACGTTTCGGACAGCATTGCAGTGTCCATCATCAGGGCAGATGTCTTATTTAAATAACACTGCAATACTGTCCGAAACGTTGGCTAAAGAAGGAGTTAGCGCAACACGGCATAATACCCCAAAAACAAATAACAAAAATACTTTTGGCCGTGAAAATCTTAAATCATATTACACAACATTTTGTAACAAAACTTCGTTTTCTGGCACGAATTACATGAAAAATATTACGCCAGATCTAATAAGAACTATCAGTTGCTTATCTGACAGTTACGCCTTCAGACAATTACAATTTCTCCCGGCTGCACCACCTTATCGGTGTATAAATCGGCAGGTTATAATACTGCCGATAGGGGTTATTTCTACATCGAAAACGGAGTAAAGAGTATCCAGGAAAGATAAAATATTGAGTCGGGGAGAAAGGATTAGAGCAATATAATAATTATATTTTTTTTAGTAAAATATTTATAAACGATTATCAGTTTTTTGGAATGTAAAAAATGTATTTAAATACAGCATATGTCTCAAATGCTTCTCAGTGAGAATATGGCATCACTGATTATGGTATATCGTGAGGTTGAAGAGAGTGGAATAGGAAAGGAAATGGAGATGAGGATGGTTTGGAAACACTTGGGGCAGTTACTCAAACAAAGCTAAAGTACGTTTCAATTTGAATGGTAATCTTTCACCTTGGAGATAATAACTGTCAAAACAATAAATGATATTATTTAAAATAATACATACAATTGTGAAATAACACAAATGTTTTGTTGTTGTTGATGATGTCAAGGATCATGAGCCCTCCACCCAGGAGGTCATCAAGTATGGGAGGGGAAGAGAGAAGAGAAGAGGAATGTTTCATGATATATTGAAACAAATTTAATATCTTTTTCTAATTATTTTATTTTTTGACCGTGAGCTTATTAAAGCCATCTTCAGACTAGTACAATTATTCTCTAAACTATGGTTTATATACGTAACATTTGGGGAAAGGAGTGAGGATTAACAAGAATGGTTTTATTATAATTATATGGATTTTCGCATCTTCGTTGATGTGGTATTTCGTCATTGAATTTCCAATTATTCGGTAATTACCAACAGGCCTAATTACCTCAGTTGTAGAGATTCATTAAATATAGGTTAAGGAAATAAATTAATTAAATGGTTTTCACATAACCACTGTTGTCAAGTAGGTGTCTATTAATAACAGTATTGTATTCTTGGTAACATGAGATTTTCTAATTGAAATTTGTTATCCACTCGAGTGCTTGTGAATGCAATAACTGAAATATGGTTTGAGTGATTGGCCTTTGATTTGAAAATTTCTCGCCCTCATTTAAAAAAATCATTCTCCTGAATTTCAATAAAGAAACATATAAACTTTTTAAGGCGATGCACTACGTAGTAATGCAAAATCATGTGTTTTTGATTTGAAAATTCGGTCGCCTAGAAATGTTTCAAATGTTTTAAATAAATAACGCGAGTATAATACTTGGCCTTTGAAATAATCAAGTATTCTTTACATAAGTCTTTTTATAAGCCCAGAAAAAAATAATTTATAAGGCCTATGAAAACTGCTTGAAAGTTCAAAATTTCCTCCTTACGAACCCATTTTCGGTTATGGTTTTATTGTATAATGTGGCAAATTAAGTTATTTATAAAATGATCGGAAAACATTTAAATATTTATGCCTGAACATCCACAAAATAAAATAAAAGGCACTTTTTGGCCATGTTATTTTCTTGCCTAAATCAAAACAGCTGGATGGTGTTAAGCGGGAATTTAAGCCTTATCGCCATCTACGTAAGGAGTGTTATTGATGGCGGCTCGATTCAAAATATTACACGACGTAGTGCATCGCCTTAAAGTGCGATATAACCAATTGTTGACCAAAATTTTACCATTAATCCTATAATTTTATGATTCATAAAAAAAATCGTAAATGGGAGAATTTCACTCGAGTAGTTATGTTAATATTTATGGGTAAAATTTTTACATTGAAGTAGGAAGTAATGGACTCTAATTTAAAAAAAATACACATATTTTTTTTAGAGCATGTGATAACAATACAATGGAAATAGCAGCGGGGACTTAAACGGGTTATTGCTGATGTAATCGTAATAATGCATTAAACTTAAACAATAATTTTTAAAAGCACAAAAAAGTGGCATTGACGCACAAAATAAATATTTACTTTCTGCTAAGAAAGTTACGTTAAAAATCCTCGCCTCGTGTAAGTTTTTCCGCAACTCGGAAGCGAGATTTCCAATTGCGATTACTGAGCTCCAGAGAAGAGAACGAGAAAAAGTTTTAGCACCCTGTAAAATAATATGGCAGTACTTGCGGGATGGCCACTGTGAATACAGTATTCAGGGCAACGGCGGACTAGGAAAGAATATTCAGGTAGAGAACAAGGGGAAATAAGAATACAGTGGAATGAAGTATATATTTAAGGTTATGTAAAGCAAAACTGAAGATTAGTGGCAACAATGCACATTGCCGTAAAACACTTGACGTAAGTACATACATAGTTGAATATCACTCTTCCCGAAAACAAAGTGGCAATAGGCATTTCCTATGTAGATTATGTTATTTCATTAATATCTCAGGAAGCAAGACAGTATAGAACGACTTCACCACAAATTTCTTAAGTACATAAATACCAATTGAATACAATAATTATGTCAGTTTGATGAATCAATTGCACCCAATAACGCTGTCTGGCAAGATAATTATGTCAGACCTAGTTGTATTACACAGAGTTATTATTAACTAAATTGACAGCCCTGCCATCGTCGCCACTATAAAAGTCCATGTACCAACTAGGAACACAACCAACTATCAGACACCCTCACTCACCGATAGAATGCATGATCTAGGCAACAAGTTAGGGGGTACTATTGATATATTTAACGACATAATTTACAGATTTAAGCGTTATCTGTATTGAATCCTACAGATTATAGTAACATTGGTAATGTAGTTTTAGTAATTTATCTCATATGTAGTATTTTTCTTTTTTCTATATTATTTTACGTTACTGTTACGTTTTAATTTAAATTTATTTTTTATTTTTTTAGAATTTTATTCTCATCATACTTGTTATCACAGTTTTATATTAGATCTACATACTGTTATTATTTCCTATATATGTAATACAGATATTCTCCTATGTACACTGCATCATGTATCACTTTTATGTGAAAGCCTTTTTAGGCGTACAAATAAAATAAGAATACCAGCATTCATTTTTTGCCATTCCTATAATAAATAATATATTAAGTAATCACTGAAAAAGTGACTTATTTACTCATTTAAATTTAAGCCGTAGATGTTGATGAATGATGTTAATATTTCTTTGTCAAAGTATCATAGGTCAGATTAGCTCAGTCGTAGAGCAAAGCCCCAGCAAAGCTGAGATCCTAAATGCGACAGAGCCTTTTATTCTGATTTTTCAGTGTCAAATTTTTGTTTGAAAGTACTAAATGATTAAATATTACTGTTTAAGGTTTTGCTCATTAAGTTATTAAAAAATATATATAAAAAGCCCGAATAATGCAATTTAAAAGTACAGAAAGTTTTAAATATAAGTAGTCGTATTTTTATAGGATTATGAAAATAACAAAAATCCTATGTGTAGTGTGGCAATGCGGCTTCCTACCCACTGTGTGGGCAATACCATATTGTACTGTTAGTCTAGAACAGGGGTCTCCAAACTTTTCAGCCGGAGGGCCACATTGACTACTCCAGTGAGTTCAGAGGGCCAAAACCGTTTTAATTTCTAGACATCCATATTTTCTATCCTAGAGAGGGGGAGGGGTAGACAATAGAATTTTCAGGGATGAAAATATAGCTTTAGATAACGTAGCTTTGAAGATAATTTTTGATACTCGTTTCTCAGACCTTGATATCATTGCGAATCAAATAAAGATTTTTAAAAAAAATCCTCTCGATATATTCGCGCGATACTTGTGGACGCAATGTATTGGTGCCAAGTACCTCGCCAACGAGCATATTTATTTATTCGCACGAAAAAATTCGCGGAGTTTTCGCCCCTTCTGAGCAAGGTCTTAGCCATTAGCTGTCGCGGGTCCTTGATGACACTGGTCATAAGATGTCGCGGGCCGGATGGAAGACACTGGCGGGCCGGATACGGCCCGCGGGCCGTAGTTTGGAGACCCCTGGTCTAGAATATACTCCTTTGCAAGCTGATGTGCCTTTCAATTATGCCTCCGTACATTACACAATGTTTTTAGTTTTTGTACTATGATATCAGTTTTCATGTTTCCTGAAAAAGAACATCATATTTGTAAAAAGGCTGTGTTGCACGACAAACGACGATTTGTACTCGTAATTCATATGAGGCTACATATTTTACAAATGAATAGTTTTTTAATCTTTCTTTTTGATTTATATTATGTTTTTAAATAACAATAACCATATATGATCATGTGAGAAATGTGGAGATCCGCAAAGAGTGCCAGGCTGATGTAAACGTTATGAGCAAGATTAAGAATGGGACCCTTAGATGGTTTGTGCATGTAGAGCAAATGAGGGAAGAAAGGAGTTTAAGGAGAATATACGATGCAAATGTGAATGGTAGCAGAAGTCGGGGACGCCCGAGGAAGACATGGCACAACCAAGTGAATCAGATACTTGAGTCGGGCCATTTCGAGAGCCAGAATAATAGAAGAGTATGTATGAATGTGAATGAGGCAAGGAGTGTGTGCCAAGACCGATCTGTTTGGCGATCTGTCCTCCCTGCTTCTCCTACGGAATGGTGGTTTGTTACTTAGTTAGTTAAATAATATAATTAAGATTTATTTATTTTTCGGAATAACTTTATTGAGTAAAACCTCAAATTGAAATATTCAATTATTGAAGACAATATTATCGATTTCTAAACGAAAATCTGAAACAGAAAAATCAGAAAAGGATACGGTCACATCTAGGACGCGAACCCAGGACCCATGTCTTTCCGGGACACCGCTCTACCAACTGAGCTAATCGGACCCTATCCCCCTCGGTCACTTTTAACTGTATCATACTTCGAATAAGTCCTAGATGTGACCGTATCCTTTTCTGATTTTTCTGTTTCAGATTTTTGTTAAGAAATCGATAATATTGTCTTCAATAATTATAATTAAGATGTTAGACTAAATAATTTCGAAACATTTGTAGTGGGAAATATGTACATAATATTATTACAGTAGATTTTGATTGGCCGATGGAAGGGTTATTTTGAAAAAAAAAACTCACTTGAATAATAAATTAATAACAGTACATATCGTTGCATAAAATTCCTTGGGTGATATGCAAATGTATTTTTATCAGATTTTCTCCAATAAAGATTTAAGTCAAATTTTTCGAGTTGACCGTTGAGTTATTATTCCGGACGTTGCTTGTTCAATCTATAATTCCTTCAGGTTCAAGATTATTCATCAGATTACAGCTGCAAGATTTGCTTGGAACACTTAAATGGTTAAATTGATTAAAATGTCTTGTGACCGTGTCAGTGTGCCCAAAGAATGCACATTTTGCTAACTTATGTCGAAATTTATCAAGCATTTTCAAACAACAAAATTCTTTCTTTATCTGATAAACAATTTTATTGGACCCTCACAGATCTAGGAGTTAAAAGCTATCATTTTAATTATTTTTTTTAAACTCACTGTAAATCATCTTTTTAAGAATAAGTTGTTCATTGTGCGATTATTTTTTTTCAAAAACATCAGAACACCATTCATTTAAAAACGTAATTGATAAATGTTCGAGAATGCTTAAAAATATTTTACACGCTTCAGAGTACATATATTTAAAAAATATATACTTGACCTGATTCCGATACTGCAGACAACTCGTGTTTTAGCTTTGCTTCCTTTTCGAAAATACCAAATATAACTCTTCTCGAATCCCTCGATCTCTGAACCTAAAACCAAACGTGCGCCCCACGTATCTATCAAGCACGACCTGCGTCATTAATTCCTGCCGGTCCGTTGCACACGCGCGGTAGACAAGGACGATGAAACAAATACATAGGATTCTGTGTTTCTTTATGATCTGAAAGATTTTAAATGTGGTCCAAGTAAAAAATATTATCTGCACACTTAATTATATTTTTACACTGGGATTTTAATGTAGTTCCTATAGGGAAATGGCAGACAGGTTCTCCTACATATGAAAATTACTCCAGGATGTCAAAAAATTAAAAACATTAACATTTAACATTGAACATTAATAGTAAAATAAAAAAGTTGATATAATAAGCCCTGACGAAGCTTGAGCCAAGCAAAACCTGGTTGGCTGTTAATATTAATTCATAATAAAAGTGGTGTTTTACAAAGTGTATTTTTTCATTTAATATATGTATAATATAACATCACAAAGTGAAAATTACTCCAGGATGTCAAAAAATTAAAAACATTAACATTTAACATTGAACATTAATAGTAAAAGATTTAACATTGAACATTTAACATTGAACATTAATAGTAAAAGCCCAATGGGCGTTTAAATAAATAAAAAAAATAAATAAATAAACCTCTCCGACCTTCTGACAGCGTCTTAAGAAACATAATGGTCAACATGCCAGAGGCCTGATGAATTAAGCTTACTGTGTTGATAGTAGAAGATTTTCAAATATTATCAGATCGTTTGTAACCAGTTTGTATTCCTTACAAACATATATAAATGTTATTTTATCGAAGGAAGCAAACACTTTGTGATGTGACATTATATATTAAATGAAAAAAATACACTTTTAAAACACCACTTTTATTATGAATTAATATTAACAGCCAACCAGGTTTCGCTTAGCTCAAGCTTCGTCCTAGCTTAGCTCAAGCCCCATCAACTAGTTTATATAATAAGCCCTGACGAAGCTTGAGCCAAGCAGAACCTGGTTGGCTGTTAATATTAATTCATAATAAAAGTGGTGTTTTACAATGTGTATTTTTTCATTTAATATATGTATAATATAACATCCTTCGATAAAAACACATTGACGTTTATTCCTGCACTGTTATTGAGTGATGTATGCACGGGGTGGAAAAAAATAGGATTCGGTTAAGGCCCCGTAGTAAGCGTTTAAAGATAGTTTGAAAGGGGGATATTTATGTAAATGTTAGAGACATTAAAAATGATAATAATTAAGGATAGTGGTGAAAATATTTAATAATACACGACTCGTTTGAAATAGAGGAAAAACTTTCTAAAAATGCTTTAGTTGCATTTAAAGATACACTGTGAATATTTTCAAGTCTATAACATAATAACAGAACAAAACGAGTTTTTTATAATTTTCGTAGCTTACTTTGCGGATTTTTTGTCTATCGAGAGGATTAATATAATTAAAGTTTTGGCATCATAAATGCATAGATATTATCTTAAAAATAACATATATATTTATTGGAACTTAAAAACTTAAACAGTTAACGAGAAACTTATTATAAATCGGCAGAAATTGGGTATGCGGGGTTTAGGAAAGAAGTTGACCGAACCTTGTTGACCATTACGTTTTGTGGACCGTGTTATAACATCAAAATTATGAAGAAAAAAAATATTAACGGTAATTGGTTGTCAAATCAATATTATTTTATAATGCGTCATCATATAGTTGTTGACCAGATGTTTGAATTCCTTACCTTTATTTTTAGAATACTTCAATAATGAGTTTTTTTAAATAAAAATAGTCAAATATTATAACATACATCATTCGGTTTACTGGATACAATTTGTCAAATATAAATACATCAGCATGTAAGTGTAATCCGGTAGTGACTTGGATAAAAAAAACCTTTCAAATGAAATAATATTTATTCCTTATTGTACTATTTAATCATATGCTGTCATTTTCAGTGCCTACTTAACGTAATAATTTATTTGATTGTATAAATCCACATAAAAAATTCTGCTCTTCCAAAAATATAAAAATGAACTAAATAATGTTTTTATCCACATTTAAAAACATGTCAATAAAAATTTAAGTTTCAGAAGAAAAGTTATGAGCTAACTTCAAAAGTTATGCAAAATGACATAACCTTAACCAATTCATTTACCTACTCGTGAAGTGTAGAAGAAAATGAATTTATTGTACATTGATTTTATTAAATCTGATACGAAACTCACGTATTGCATTGATGGAAGTGTTTCACCTGAAATACTAATAGCCTTATACTGAATGAGCTTTTTTGTCTTCGATTTAAAAAGTTTGATTTTAATAACTGAAATTTGAAAGCTGCAATATAGCCTCCCCATTTCATCAATCCTCGGTAGGTACCAATAACATTCGTAGAGCCTGCGCACTGAGGCGACAAGTGTCGCATATTAATTTTGGTGTGAACTTTTGGCATTTATAACGAAATTTTTTCGTTTCCACTTTTATTTCATGATTCCACACAATTTTTTTGATTGAATAATGAGATTAAGCGAAACACGACCACTCTCTACACAGTATTAGCTGAAGGCTCAACAAAGCTTTATTCACAAATGTACGAGAATATTATGCAATGGGAAAACATTAAAATAGCCGAATTACTGTATTTGTTTAAATGGTTTGGGTTCCGGTCAGTTTTGTTGTTTAACGCAAAGACCAGGTGTAAGTCAATTAGCCCAATAATAAAAAATACAAAATCACACACTAATATTGTGAATATTTTTTCCAGAAGTTGAAGGATTCATAAATAAATTTCAGAGTTCGAATATTCTATGTTGAAAAAAATCATTTTTCTCCTTCAGGCTTTTCCGTAACGTATTTCTTATAGATGGAAAAGATTGAGCAGTAATTTCGAAGAAATTTAATGTAATTGAAAATTTGGAAATTCATTCAAAGTATTCTAATCCACCGTCAATTAAAGCAAACCACTAAACTTTCATATTTTCTTCATGATTTGTGTTATGATAAAAATTGAATAATGATACCAAGTGTTAATCATTATTCAATTTTTTTTTAAAACTAATATTTCGGTTGTGATGTGATGAGATTACGTAAAGTTCTAAAATTCAAAAATTTGTGATAATAAAATATTATTTTTCAGTACATGTAATGAATTTATTTCTACGTTTTCACAATTATTGATGGTGTAATGTCAGCATAGTTGCCTTCCGAGTGGTTGATTGGGGTTCGATTCTCGGCCGTGGCAATGTTTTTTTTACATTTTTCCCCTTACTGAAAAACGTTATTTTTCAGGGTTCCCGTGATTTTCACGGGTCTGTGAGAGATTAAAACAATAGTATGTAAACAATTCTGGCACTAATAAAAACATACTTTGAAATTTTCTGCTATATCCGTCGACTGCTTTTCGAATTTTGAATACAAACATAAAGAGGCAAATTTTTTTTATATATTATGATATAATCAACAAACATAACGAAGTATTTTTTTCGTAACATTATTCTTAAAGTAGGTACTTTGTGTAAAAAAAAAACTCTCATAATAAAATTATGTTCTCAATTTTCCAATATACCTTATCTAAAATAACTTGGAAAATATTTTAAAAAAAACACCACACAGGGAATACTTGAATTATCAAAGGCAAGCTTGTCATAAAGCTAATTCATAAAAACATCAGTGACCTGTCATACAAAAAATACTAGATTGGCCTTTCCGTTGTACCAAAGTATAAAAGCCTGAAATTTTAATAATGAAGATGATACTTTTTTACACAAACGTTTTTTTTGTAAATTTTCAATATTTGAATCAAAATAACTTTTTTATATGACCATTTGAGTCTGAAAATTTAATCAAATTATTTAACTATCGAAATATATGAACAAAAATGTACGTTTGTGTTTGGAAAATCAAAGCATCTTTTCGGAGTGAGCAAATTTATTATACTTTTTGTTTATGAGCTTATTACAATAATACGCCAAATGCAGTAATTTTTTTTTAAATTCGAATTCGACCATTCCGAATTTTCGAACAAATAGTTACACGATACAAAAAAATCATTAAGTCGATGTCAGTATTTTCTAGAGCGATGATCATGCAGATGTCCAATGTGGTCAAAGTAGCCCCCCGATTTAAAAGTTGCCATATACTCGTATTACGGTAAATCAATTTTAAACTGAACGAGAAAGCAATTTTTTTGATAAAATTATGCTCCTATTTTGAATATTCGTACGGCTTTCGTGATCGATGGGTAAGAATCTTGTCTAGTTGGAGGCAAAAGGTTCAAATCTCGGCGTGCGCAAGTAAATTTGATGTGATTAATTTGTGATATTTCAAAATTTACTCATTTAAAAATACATGTATAGTATATTTTCGGCACGTTCCAGAGTGAAAAGAACTCTAGGTATCGCCCTGGTGTAAGACCACCATTCATAATTTAAAGATTGTTTGGAAAGGTTTTGGCCGTGTTTGGTGACCAAATTTGAATGGCTATGTACTTTCCCACCTTCCTTTCCCCCGTCTCCTTCCCTTGCCTACTACCTTCAGCTTGAGAACACACCCCGATTGGTGATGCTATCTCACTGACTCTAGATGGTTGGCAGCAGTTAAAACTCTTGCGCGGTTTCACATAATAACAACGAAAAATATTTTAGAGGTACAAGTCAACGTCAGAAAAATATTTGTCCTTGGAAATTTTATAAAAAAATTTCAATTCTTAATATACTCAAAGAGGTTAGTCACATTGATGCCTGTGACAGGCCACGCTATAAGCGCGATATATTCTCGTGGCTTGGCCTATTTCAGCATATCAATCACCGTTATGCTGAAATAGGCCAAGCCACGATGCGTATAGGTTAATATGTCGCCTAGCTTAAAAAATAATAATAATAAATATCACTATATCAATTTTATTCCAAGCATCTATTGTGACATCATCTGATGCGAATTCACTTAACGTCACTTATTACTTCAAATTTTAATTTTACTTCAAACTTGAAAAGCTACTAACATTTAGTTGCCATTTACCGGTGAATACAACCGGTAGTTAATATCTCAAAAGAGAAAAGAATTTCAAAATTGATTTCAATTTGTTTTATTTATAGTAACTAACTAGCCATGATATATGATTCATGATATATATTTTTTTCTATTGACTCAGCACAGGCTCTGAGGAAAATTATTTTTCTCATGATTTTTGTCATCTTTGGGGATGCTGTGTGGAGGGTATTTTAAGAGAGGAACGAGTGTAAATACTTAGTATTGGTTTTGAAGATATCAGTGTTGTAGGAGAGAAGAAACAGAGGCAGACAATTTGTTCCACAGCCGAGTAGTTGAACTCAAATACCCATCTTCAACTCACAAATGTCAACCATGTACAAATTGTGGGTAACAATGAAAATATCAATGAAGTTAGTTTCTTGGAGCATTTTACATTGAAATATTGGTAAAAAAAGAAAAGCATTCTCACCTGACGCATTTGCTCTAATTATTGATAAGATAGACCTGACTCAAGTATTTAATTGACTTAATTGTGCCACGTCTTCATTATTTCAAATTAATAAAACACCCTAATTTACAGTGCCTGTAAATGAGAAGGCGAAGAAAAGTTCGAGAAGTTTTCTTGCACTGATGACAGTATGAATAGAAAAAGGATTCGTATAACTGAACGAGTTTTTTTTGTTACCAAAAGAACTAGTCTAGTATATTTTTTATCTGTGTTTTTTGCTGGCATAATATTGGCAATGTGGTTCATCAAAATATTGAAGGGTTTATTTTTTTACTGCGGGAACATCTGAGGAAAAAGCAATTTCGCGAATATTAAGAACATCACATGCCCATGTCTAATACCCAAAAGGAAACATTTCATCCACTTTATGACGGACTGTTTTTTTTCTTATGACGTAGTTTTATGAAGTCCAAATTCAATATGTGTAGCAAATTTATTGGTTATGATTTGATATTTCTATATTATTAATACCAGTTTGTATTCTTTTTTCATTGAAAATGATTTCTTATACCTTTGGAATAGGAAGGGTAAAATAAAGTTTTTTTTATGAGAAACAGCAAAATTCAAACTGCTCCCAACCATCTGGAGCCAGTGAGACATCCCCAAATGGGATATGTTGTGAGGATGAAGATAGTGGGGAGGGGAAGGAGATGGAAGAAGAAGGTGAGGAAGTCCCTGGCTATTCAGATCTGGTCACCAAACACGGCCTAAGCCGTTTCTAGTGTGTTTTCATTCGGAATGGTGGTCTTACGATGGGGCTATACTGCGAGTTACTTGCGAAACGACACAAATTATTTGAACCCGCGACCTCCAAATTGCTAGTCGGTAGTCTTACCCCTTGACTTTTATTTTTCTCAGTCCCTATGTCATGTTTGGAAATGCTATGTGAAGGGTCTTTTAAAGAAATGAGAGGAAGTAGTTACTGACAAAGAAAAAGGTATGAAGGGTGAGTTGGTATTTTGGATTTGTACCTAGGGTAGTACACAGGAAGCCCTAAGGAAATATGTCATCTTTGAAGATGCTGTGTGGTGGTATTTTTTAAATAAAGGACGGAGAGGAAGGAGAATAAAATTTTGAAAGGAAAAAGGTAAGACGATGGGTTTGAATTTGAGGTTCAGTGTATCCAGGAGTGACAGAGGTATAAATCCCTTCCATTGCGAGGCAAAGCGATGGATCGAGAGTCTGGCTGGAGAGGTGAAAGGTATCCCTCAACCGTCTTTCGTAATCCGGCCCGCTACGCAATTGAGGACAGACGCATCCACCGCCAAGACCCGGATAAACCTTAACCTTTGAATCCGGGCCCCCTTGATAAGTCACCAAACGAAGCAAAGTACTCGGAGTGACCTATAGCCGAGTTGTTGGCTATCCAAGGAATGATTTCCGGGCGGCAGTAACAATACCCACTTTCTAAATGTAGAAAAGTTAAGAAATATTAAAAATTAGCTAGTACGATATTGAGCTTTGTATGATGTAGTTTTAGGATAAACGAAATTGAAATTTCAATGAAATTAGAAACATCAAACTTTTGCTTTGTAAATATTGCATTTGATCCTGACTGTCAGGAGCCAGCGGGTCTATAGCTACCCCAAATAGGGTATTTTGTAAGGCTGCAGGGACTGACTGACTGAGATGAGTAGGAGAGGGTGAAGATGAAAAAATTCAAATGTTACTTGAATGGACGAGCAATCTCGTGAGGCCTGACCAACTAACCAGCTAGTCATTTAGAACTGGGAGATACGACTGGAAGCTAAGGTTACTCAGATTAGCTCAGCAACGTGGTGACGAGTTGACGATTTTATAGACGTCTAGATAAACGTGTGTACAGCAGAGGTGTCAGTGAGATGGCAAACGGTTTCGATTTGTGAGTGATAGTTGCTTCGTCTTCTTTTATATAAATTTGTTCTTAACAATAATTTATAGGAACTGGCTTTTAAAAGTATAGTTTAATATTGTTCATATTAATTACCTACTCGAGTTCTTGAGACGTTGTTGATTTGCACGCATCGAACATTCTCCAAGCTTCCATTTTTTCAAAGACAATAACAATCACTATTTCGTTCTCTTTCTGACATAAAAGAAATAATTATTTTTTAGATGAGAGGAAGAGAGATATATGCATTTTAATAATGTGCGGTCGTTCTGGGACAAATATGGTCTTAGGAGAGTATAATGCGCGCACGGAATTTGGGACTGTTTGGGTCTTAGAAGGTACCAAGGGTTAAAAAATTGAAGAAACTTATATATTTTTAAAATAACCATCTAGTTTATCATTGAGGCTAGACATTTTCTAATCTTTTATTATGTAATAATGTTTCATAGAGCCAGAGTTTTGTAAATCTAATATTGCATTAGAGAGATTTTTACTTTTAAAAACGCTTATTTTTTATTACATTATAATATCTAGCAGCCGAGACGTGGGTTCTAACTAAGAAGAATGAGCGAGCACTGGATGTTTTTGAAAGGAAAATTTTGAGGCGCATCTTCGGACCGGTTATAGAAAATGGATTTTGGTGCAGACGTTATAACAATAAGCTCTATACTCTGTTTAAGGAGCTAAACGTCACAAAGTTCATAAAACTGGGAAGACTTCGGTGGCTAAGTCATGTGGAGAGAATGACCGAGCATCAAGAACCAAAGTCCCTGCTGAGCTCAAGACCGATAGGGAGAAGGAGCCTGGGAAGGCCAAGGTGAAGATGGAGCGACAACTTCCTCAAAGATTTGTCTGCCTTGGAGCTTCGAAACTGGAGAGAGCTGGCGCGAGACCGAAATGAGTGGAGGAAGACTCTTACGGAGGCCAAGATCCAACAGGGGTTGTAGAGCCAAAAGTGATGATGATGATGAATATCTGGTATCCCTTAAGGATCCCACCTAGGTCCGTTAATGTTAAAAAATTATATAAATGATATTGGATCATGTTTTCAAAACGACGAATATGAAATTTATGACGATGACATGAAAATATTCAAAGTTATTCGTTCTATCTCTGTGAAGCGTTACAAAGTGAGCAATGCATCGCCAATTTTGAATCCACAATATAAAAAGTTCATAGATAGTATAAAACGTATTCAAAACAAATATATAATATATCTTACGTCCAAATTCATAAACAACTTTGAATGTAAATTTAAATTTTTGTAGCAAAAGGAGAGTAGTGGCTGATTTGAAAAATTTATACACAGAAATTTAAACAATAATTTTGACTGCGCCGAACTTCCGTACTTTTCAGACGTGACACACAGCGCTATTACAAAACAAATGCAGTATCTAACTCACCAACCACGCTCTTCATACATTCAATAATATTTGTTTAAATTTTAATATCGACATTTTTTTGGATTAACTGCCCAAATTTAAAAGAGGCATGATGTCAATAATATTATTAACTGTTCAGTGCGCATACATATAAACACACCCACACATACATACACACACTTATACACTACACACGTGATCACCCGGATAATTACTGAATTTACGTACCTCATATGAGACATTACAAGGAAACATATTATTATAGCTGAAATCCCCACCTTGAAATATTTCATATCTGTAAATTGTTATATCACTGTAACCAACGCACGGTTTGTTTTAAAATATAAAAAAAAAATTTGTGCCCATCACGGAAAAAATAGCATTACAACCATCCTCTTCCCTATCTTCTTCCCTTCCCCACCGCCCTAAATTGGGGATGACATAGTCTCACTAGCTGTAGACGGTTTGGTAATTCTGTGCGCTATTCATATGAAAGTGGAATGTTTGGAAGCATGTCTCCTTTGTCAATATTTAGATAATATTATTTTCCAGTTTTATTTTTGTTAGTTTATACAAATACGTTTATTTTCATCATCTTTTTTGCTTGTCATATTCGGATAAACGACCCAATTTTTTTTTGCAAAATTGACTAAAAAAAACTGTTCCTTTTAACTTTTTTTAAGTTACGAAAGGTTGCGTTTGGTACACGTATTCACGGTAACATTTCATAAGAATTTCCTGTACAGAATGTCCGTTGGTTGCTTGGGAGAAATATAATATATTTCATATTGAAAACTTGGTCTGAGTTGGCGTAATGGATCCATCAATCATCGTTGCTTACTCCTAAGAGGACAACGGGTGATATCATAATATATTAATTAAATTAAGAACTTGTAAAAGAGTAGTGGGTAGTTATAATCACCAGTATTAATTATGTGTTCAAAATATTATATCTCCTTTCCTTATTTATACTTCGTGAAATGTTTCTGGAGTGTTCTTGTGAAGCCCACCCAAAATAAAGTTTCGGATTTTTTATATTACAGTATTTATTATTTGTGATAATAAGATATTGTCTCTATTCTCTGCGTGATGATTTAATTAAACTTCCCATATTAAAACATTTTTTGTAGAATTTAGAAAATGGGATCTCTTACGATAAAATAAAATCTCAACTTGTAACACAATATATAATTAAAGGTAATAGTATATTGCTGTACGTTTCAAATCACTGGGGTGGAGAATGTGGATATGTCATAATATCATCACGGATGTCACGACACCGCATAAGTTGCTTGTATGTAACATTACCGTGACTACCACGTCGTCACCGTGTATTACGATATATCATACGTCTCACATTTATGAACATCACAAACATCACCGTGCGTGGCACGGAACCGCGCTTATCTCATCATTGGGTATGTCAAATCATCATGTATAGTGAGCTTTGTCAACAAACCAGCACATCACATCACCGTGCTAGACACAATACCATGCATGGCTCAGACACATCTCCACATCACACCACCGTGTATGACACAGAACCGCCCCTTCACCTAAATGTGTCACATCACCATATATGACACTGCATCGCATAAGTCACACAATTTATTGCATGTATATCATTATGATACATCACAAAATTACCCATCACTGCGGATTTCAAATCAAACCAGGTTATTTAAAATCATCACAAATGTCACACAACAGTGTGCTATTTGCCATTTGACGGTGGATCAGTAGAAATAATATAACGAAACGTCGTTAAAGTTCAATCAAGTCGCTCACACGCCCCGAATGCGTGAAATCGCCGCCGGTTTTTTGTCTTTCCTGGAAAGTGGCCAAATATGACTAACGCAGGGATTCGGATCAACATTTATTATTACGTTTAGAAATATTATCTCTGATGGAAATAATACATTATAAATGTGTATTTTAGGTTCTCAACATTTTACCTAATCAAAATTAGCAAATCAAAAATTTGTAGCATGTGCACATCATTAGTATTAGCAGACCCAAAACAATTTGTTTAAAAAAATATGAACGAAGAATAAAAGTGAATATAAATATCGAATCCGTACAAACGTTTTTCACCTTTTCTAGGGTTAACAGAATGAAATGAATGTTTGCCCTCACAATAAATTAACAGACCTTATTAATAAAACAATAATTTGAATATATTTATGACGATACAAAAAATTTACGCTGTTATACAAAAATATTTGGATTTTCATAAATACATGTTTTGACATCATGATATTATACTCGTAATTTAATAAGAGTTTATCAGGAAACCTTTTAATTCATTATTAAGGACAGCAATCCAGTTTTAAACCGGAATCACAAATAATTTGCTGAGATTCTTAATAAATTAGCCATAGTTATTATTTTCCGTAGCGCTATTGTGGGATGCTATTACACAAAATCAGTCTAAGAAACATAAAAAGGCTTTTGCTGCATTTAGTGACTGGATTAAAAATAATTGGCTATCCGGGTTCTTTTTTAGTCTCATCTTCTTTATCACCTTTCTCTTCCCATTGCTTGGGGGATGAAAGCTCTTAAAAAGCTCTACGATTACTACGATACATTTTTGTTCAACACTTTAAGGCTTTTGATTTCGCGGTTTATAACTCCTGGGATATAAGAATGATTATTTTATATTGACGTTGAGATACACACCGACTTAAAAGCTGCCATCGACACACAAAATATCATTTTTCGCAGGCCTGTCTCGTTCAAGTAGCCACGAAAAATACAAAATAAACAAAATCGTAAAAAATCAACATGCGGTCTCAATGTTACCAAAACAGTATCGGTGATTTTTTATGGTGAGAACTTGTTTGTTAGCTTTTTGTTTTTTTTAGCATCTGAAACTGACACGTAGTAGAACAACGAACACGTAAACAAATTGCTATTGTGTTAAAGCTTTTCACAAAAAGCTACTCAAGGGAGACATTAGATATTTACATCTGAAAAATATCGCAAGATATGAGCAATGCTGTTCAGTGTTCATAGAAAAAATAACCAAAATAATGAGTAGTTGTCGAAACTATTTTGTGTTTAAGCCTTTCAGTTTCTCTTTTCAGGAGTTTCAAGTCATTTCCATAATTCCATCACACTGTTCTGTGTTGTTTATTGATATACCCGTACTCAGATACCCAATTGCAATTTTTATAGGAGTGAGCTTATCCGAAAACGTCGTGAGAACAGAAATGTGCGCAGTACATACATTAAAAGCATGTTTCAAGTTATTGTGTCTAATATCAGTAATATAATATCAAACTTCACCCATTTCATTCGATTTTATGTCCGGGTTAAAATCTTCCCCGTAGGAAAAGCTAAATCCTCCCACACACTTTTCCAAAAATGATCATCTAGTCAATCAATATTATGCAAGTGCATTATATTAATAAAATAAATACAAAACAATACAAGAACAACACGTCAACTCACCAGAGATCAAAAGGGAAAATAATTCACCGACTCCAAATATTTTTATATCAAAGGGTTTGGCTCGGTAGAACTCCTAACAGGGCCTATAAATCATACTGATCCTTCAACATAAATATTTAAAATATCTTTCGTTATCCTACACGTATTTAAAATGACTAATTAATTAATTAATTTTTATGTTATTATTATTATATATTATAGGACCCAAAGAAATTTTAAACACCCCAATGAACACGTCATAAATGGAAAAAAAATGCATTGACCCTTTTGAAAATTGATAATATATATTTTTCTAAATTTAACAAATATATTTATACACAACCACTTAAAAAAATATCATTGACTCTTTTGAAAATATATTTATTTGTGAATTTAAAAAAATAATTGATATTTTATTTTTTGTGAATTAAAAATATATATGTATTAACCTAACCACCCCAATGAACACGTCAGAAATGGAAAAAAAATTGATGGAAGATTTTAAAAATTGATAATATATTTTTTTATAATTTAACAACAAAATAAACTAACCTTACCTAACCTAACCACCCCAATGAAAAAAAGTTGCATTGACTATTTTTAAAATTGATAATATATATTTTGTCAGTTTAGCAAAGAAATCCCAATTGCCTGGAGACGATGCCAACTCAGCCAATAACCGGTCGATTGCGCAAAAAATTTGGACAAGCTATAAAATACCTAACAATTATATAATATTTTAACGGAAAATTATTATAATTATCATTTTAAAAATATGAAGCGATATACCTTACAAGAATTCAAACAAGCGATAAAGTGCCTACCTATAAATTTCTTAATTTAAGTGAATACTTCTCTCCGTCATTCTGCGGCAATTATTGTCCTTGTTCTGAGTTTTTTAAATGAATTTTCAGTTTTTCAAATTCTTCAATTATAATATCCCGTGATATTGCGTTAGTCTGCACTAGAATAATATAACCTCAAAATTATTATAAAGTTTTATCTGGGAGAGGTAGAGCTTTCTCTTTGGCTTTTCTGTCCATGTAGCCAGCAAACGAAGAGAAAGAAAATCCTCAGGGATTCCCCTAATCATAGAACATTCGGAGTGCCTCGGAGAATAACTTATTAATTAATGTATTCGGGTCCGTACCGAGGAGCCGATTTGTCCGCCTAATTTCACAAATAAATCTAATAAGCAGACTGGTAATTTGTCACTTAGCAAATGTACATACATTATGCAAATTAATGAATCTATTCGCTATTACTTTGGAAACTTGGTGCTTTGTTGTGATGCAAAATCGAAATATCAGAGTCTAATCGAATTTCAACAATTTTTATGAGTTCGATTTTAATGAGAAAAAAAAACGATGCTGAAATATTCTATTTCAATCTTACTTTCGTCTGTTTGTAAATTTGTTTGTCGACTGCATTCACTTTATTTTTAAAGTAAATGTTACTTTGACTAGAAGGCTAACTTTAAACCCATTAACTACACAAAAAATATATACATAACCTATCAAAATTAATGATACGAAAGTTATTTTAAATAAAATTTTATTAATAATCAAAGAATTATAAAATTACACCAATATTTGTATTTAATCATATTGATTATGGTAGCTTCCGCCTATCTAGAAGAGTATAGAATGTTTATTGTCACAATGTCACAATATTTTTTTTAGTGTATTGATCTCAGAAAATTATCTTTCAAGCTTTAAAAAGTTCGAGAATAACAAGATACTTTACAACAAATGTCATTCTTATTGACTTATTATCCAAGTGAAACATGAAGTTTAGGTTCACTACGGCAAATAAGTTGGATGTTTTCACATTTTATTAGCGTCGTGAAGCAGTTACATTGATGTAACGAAACATGTTTACTTTTAAAGAAAAACATACTGGTATTTTAATCACTTCTGGTGATGCATTGGGTTACAGCATGTTACCATTAACTCCACACAAATGGCCTTCAGATAAATAATTTTTCCCAAGGCCTACTTCATATTTGGCGATGCTGTGTGGAAGATTTTTTTTAAGAAAAGGAAGGAGAGTGTATTTAGGGAAGGAACAAATGAAGGGTGGGCAGGAATCTGGGTGTCAGTAATTACAGTGGTGGCGGACGTATGAATCTATCCCTCCCACTGCGGTGCAAGAAGGAGAAGAAGGAGAAGAAGGAGAGTATAGAGAGAGTCTAGAAAGTCAAAGGTTCTCCCTAATCCGGCCTTTCACGATCTGACCCACCACGCAGCTTTTGGACAGACGCATAAGCCATCAAAACCTGGTTAAAAGTGATCAGACCACTTACTAAATAAATTATTACAACGCCATATTTAAATTTGCCAGGCTAAATAATGCCGATTAATCTTGGAATGAACGAAAATTTTGTGATTAAGTAATGACAAAAAATGGAAATTCTAAAGAATTATACAGCATCGATTATTCAAACAATCATCATAACTGAGAACAAACTACATCACTTTATATTTTTGTTTTAGTTAATATTGTATCTTTTTTTACTTTACTTTATATTGCCGTTAAATAAAAGAAATTAAAAATTAAATGAAATTTCGATTATAATGGCCATCACTAACTCTTGGTAATTCGGTATTGCATATTAGAATCAATAGATTTAGAACTATGTTACTGGTATCAAAGGAATAGATACAATTTGTAGTTACCAATTAATTGTCACCATTTTTTGACCTACAATGTTGTATAGTTCACGACCTTATCTACTAAATTCCCCACTCTTCTATTTAATATTTATTTAAAAATTTCGTAGTGTTAATTTTAAAATACCCTTACCCTTCCTCGAAAGAAGATAAGATAGTAGATTTACACAAATATTAAAATTATGTTCCGTAAACTAATGAAAATTGTTTTGAATCACGTCGCATGGCGGAGCCGCGGTGAACCATAAAAATGTTTGCAAATAAGTTGAAATCATAGTTGTTTTTAACTATCATCTATTTTAAAATATCTTCCTACACAGGAACTAGAGTTGACCAACTCTACCAACCTCGCCAAATGCCGGTCGGGTAGGACCGACATTTATTTTGTTTATTAACTGCTGTAATGTCATCCGATTTCAGAGAAATTTTTGTCGGCGATTTTCGAATGCATTGTCATCGACAACGATTCTATCTGCCGAGTTTTAGCTCGATCGGATATCGGGAAACTAAGAAATCCTTTGAATTCAACAATTTTGTTGATTTTAAGGCGACACAAGACTCTAAAAACGTGGGTTAGCTAGAGGCTCATATTTTAATCAATCCCGACTGTAAGATATTTTTTTTCAGACCGACACGCGTAAATGTAACTAATTTATATTAGAGATAAATAAAAACAGTACCTTACAAAAAAAAATATTTAACAAAAACGGATTGAAAAATTTATAAAACGGTTTCCAACTATAAAAATAGTGTTAAGCTACAGTTTTTATTTTTAAAAACGATGAATTAATAATTTACTAAGATATTCTGTTAGAAAATTGAAATTTTTTAGTAACACGTTGATCAAAACTATTTCGAATAAACCCCGCGGAAATAAATTTTCTGCGACTGCTAAGGCGAATTTGACCGTAGGTTCATCCAATATGTTTTAATATTTTTGCACACGTATTCTTCACTTACGTCGTTACGATTCCCACTTTATTTGCTACAGCAAATTCGACTGTAGGTCCGCCCAATACACCGGGACCGCGCGTCGCATATTTTTTAACACGCCTTCTTTATTTACGTCGACGATTAAGATTCCGAGTTTATTATTGGGTATGGTGTCGTCTTAAAGGATTTTTTACGATAAAATTATTATAATTATTCTTCGACGATACGGTTGAAGTAAAAATAATGTTTTTGTGGTTTGGACTGTTATAAAGGGAAAATTAAATTAAACAAATGGGTGAAACAGGGATGACTTTTCCTTAGGCTATTCGAATATTTACTGTCAGCAGTTTGTATACTTTACGTGAGATTGAGCAGATTCGGTAGACGCGTGTCAAACTACAGTCAAGTGGATCCTTAGTAATTTTTAGAGTACTGGCAACTGTGGAAATCAGCACTAAAAGTATAAATTCTTGCTATATAAATATGATTCGAAAATCATGGCATATCGAAAAACAAGTTGATTGGTAAGGCTCTCGACTAGCAAGGTAAAGGTCGCAGGTTAAAATTCCGGTAACGCGAGTTAATTTTATTTGATTCATTTTTGTTCTTTCACAAATTACTCATTTAAAATAATATTTATTTATTCATTCATTTTCGGGAAATCGACAGTTTACATTTAATCAGTTTGTACATAAGTATTATATAGTAAAATAAAACCAATTATGGATTTCCTCCTTATGACTTTAACTGAGACAGCATAATATGGTATAAGTTAATTAAATTTGTAAGAAAGGAATATGAATAAAAAAAAAAAGTATAAAGGATATTTGAGGCATATTCCAGAGTAGAATATACTCTCATCATCGCTCTAGTGTAAGACCACCATTCAGAAATGAAACGTTGTTTGAAATGGCTTTGGCCGTGTTTGGTGACCAAATCTGAATAGCCAGGTATTTCCCCACCTTTACTTGTACTTTTTTCCTATCTCCTTCTCCTGGTGTCTATCTCTTACTGGTTCTATATGGTTGAGTAAACCATAAACCTCTTGGTTCACAACATACACAAAGTTTTTTAAAAATGCAACCCTTTAGAACACTTCATAAATAACAGATAATTTTTGGGAAAGCATCTTTGTTTATTTGCTCATAAATTCCTATATTGACTCCAGTTTGCAGTTTCTACAAGCTGATTCAAACTTTACCTCTTCTCTAACCTCGAAGCAGGTGTTTCTACGCCATAACGTAGTGCCCCCTAGAGTACTAGAGTGCCAATTGCACTGAAACGAGAGTACTTTTAGAGAGGGTACAATCACATAGTTACTATCGTAAAGACATACAAAAAAAAGTTGAAAAAAATGCACCATGATTCCAAATATCCCTTTAAATTCTAAATAAACAGTCATTTTACCGCAGATATTAAGATAAAAAACCACACATTCAGACTTTAATTTATCTGTCCATCCACCCTACATAATATCCAAACCAACAACAGCGAGGCTTTCACCATTGTTAATTTCACTAACGTCAGCCTTGTATTACTTTTAAATCTCTGCAACCATATTTCGTACATACTTGGTTTTACCACAAGTAAGCACCTTTTGACAAAACAAAACATTCAGAATAGATTTTTTGTCGGACATGTTTAATTTTACAATGCCTGCAAATAATACGAAACAATCGTACCGCGATATATTTTCCACAGCATGAAACGTAAAAATAAACCTTAGTAGCCAATTTGGTAGAGTTCGTTGTCCTCGAGTGTCTGTGACGACAATTCAGAGAGAATTTATCTTTCCTCGGAGGATAATATTTTGCGAGTCATTCAAAAATAAATCTTACAACCGGTTTGAATTTCTTGTTTGTCAGTACTATATTCTTATGTTTCTTACGAAAAATACGGCGTTATCAATGAAAAAGCATTAAATTTACCTTTGTAAATTAATTTATTCAACAAAAATAAAAAAAAACTAGCGGAAATAAATAATTATTATCTTTTTAATCAAGGATGAGAATTACATTCATTCTAAATTTCATTCCAGTTCATAATTTGGTTTCTTCAGTATAAGACTTCTAAATTATTATTAAATAATATATTGAGGTAAAAAACAGTCTGTTTGTGATTTCATGTATTATTAAAATAAATTAAAATTTAAAAACCACGAATTGTTGTAAATTTTATTAAGACCGACAGGTTTCGCTTCGTCTTCAGGGTTTATAATTTAACGTAACGTTAATAAAATTTACAAAAATTTGTTGATTTTAAACAAAGTATTATGTTTTTAAATAATTAATTAATATTTTTATTCGAAATGTTGACAGACATAACAGAGAACCATTCAAAACTAAAGTTTTTGAAAGTATTAATAATTAAAAAAAAAAATTGTTCAAAAAACCTAAAATTATTATTATACTTATTTGGGGATCTGTGTGGTGAGGGCACGAAATAAAAGGCGTGTCGTGAAGGTCACAGTGTTTATTGGTGAGTCAGTGTAGCCGTAACGAGAGTTGACGCTGGACAGATGATGAATACTCCGGTTGCTGCGGTGATGGCAGGTCAAGCGCGGGACAGTGAGTCGACGCCGGGCGCTGGTGACCGGGACTCGATGAAGGTCAGGCACTGGCTAAGAACGTAGGTCTTCAGGTACTCCAGTGCTGACGAAACGGCCGAAGGTGCGGCGGACCTTGTAGGCGGTTGAACGGGAACGGTGTGACCAGTGAGGATGCTGCGTGTCCTCGTGGTAGTCATGGTTACGTGGAAGAAGCGCTGGTCAGAGACACTGGAACCAGGGCGCTTGTAATCCGAGAAGCGCTTGCCAGGAACGGCGATCTGGACAAGACGCTATGATGATGTCCCGATGGAGTCCATGGTGGTACGGGCGAAGCCGGGTACGTTGTCCTTCGCGCTAGTAATAAGAGTGCGGGTGATCACTCGTTGAGCCTCGTAGACTGATGGCAGATAGATAACTGACTGACTGACTCGCTGCGTCGGGCATATTTATACTACACGGCCGACGGCGGCAGTAGGTAGATGGATGGCAACTAAATCCTAGGCACTCGCACAGACTGTATGTTTCAGGAACCTTCGACAGCATGGCAATTATGCATAGGCGGCAGACTCGTTCCTTCTGGCGAGTTCTTGTATGTGTAAGACGGCCCGTGACGTATTGTCACCTGGTAGACAAGTAGGTGTTTGAAGTACGTAGGTTGTTCTGTTTACGATGCGATTTGGATTGCAGGTACATAATTCGGGAGTAGGTGCTAAGTAGGTCGAGCGGTTTATTATTAATTATTTAATCTAGTTTTTTTCTCGACGCTACACTTATATTTTTGGCAATCGAGCGCCATTCAGTTATCATCCTACCTGTAGAAATTTTAATTAGAATTGAAATTAATTTTTGTTTTTAATATTCTCAAGCCTTTTATGGGAAGTAACACTTAAACCGGTTGTTTAAATGGGTAACCGAAGAAATGCTAATGAATTAATGGATGCTTTTAGCAATAGAATCATGGACTACAAACTCAAATAAGCGTAAAAAATCTCGAAACAAGCGTAAAAAAAACTGATTGAATAAATAAATCATTTACTAAAAACACAGATTTATTATAAATGTAATTTATTTTATGAAAAAACTAAATTAACGTTAAGATTATTTTTATTTTTTATCACTGTTAATGTTAGAATTCCACAACCTAATTTAATGTTGAATGAACGTCGATACTATTTAAATAACGTTAAATATCCGAGCCTTTTATTTGGATTTCCATGAAATACTCCAAATGTTTCTGAAGCAACCGAAATGCATTCAGCAATTTATTCGAAGGAATAAATTGCTTGATGCATTTTGATTCAGAAAAGAAAGAAAAACAATATTACGAAAGTCAATAAATGCTGCTTCTAGGATGGTTTGGAAACATATCAGGTGCATCAATTCGTTCAGCGGTATTTGATAACTTAGTAAAAATTTACAAATTCAAACACGATTTTTTGATTCATCGCTTTATGTCCCTGTTACACAAACTTGCCTTCAGAATGCATGAAATGTAACAATATTTTGTAAAATAATGTTGGAACTTTCGAAATTTTGGGCTAGGGAATCCAATAACGGTTTCAAATCACATTATTAAGGGTTAAGGTGCGGTTAAAATATGAAAAATTATTTTTTAATGATATTTTTATTGAATGTGATAATGTTTTAAGGCAAGTTCGTTTTAAAACAATGCTTCTGTTGATTTTCTTTGATATTAATAAATCCTCACTTTAATTTTGTCATTACTTTTATAAAATCAATCTTATAGATGAGAAAACACTTTATTCATGAGTAATTTATCAGCTTGAAGAATATACCTTTTTTTTGCTAACGAGTAGACATGTATTATCTTCGTCTCTGTATTCTACAAGTTTATTCATGGATTCTGGCTGTTTTAGAAAGGAAACAGAAACACGCATACTAAAAATGCTGAACACAAAATATCTTTTTTTACAAAAAGTTAGTTTAAATACGATTCTAACATTAAAAAATATTTTCATGTTAACTTGAAAATTAAAAACTGAATGAAACGATTTTTATAGTATTTCTGAGGTAAATAAAACTGTTTATTTCATTAATAAAAGATAAAATAATTAAATTATATCTCGATAGCACATTGAACAATGAATATTATAAATAATAGTCACCCTACATTTTTACTACAGTACATTAAAATGAAATAGCTAGAATTAGGTTCCTTCAGTAAAGAAAGTATAATATGTACCCATTATTTGTAAAAACTTTCACTGTAACAGTATAATTATTTCAATATACTATTTTGTGTTATTTTATTATTGTATAAAATTATTAACCTCATTACGGGCTTTTTCGAGAGAAGTTATAAATTCAAATGTAAAAAATGACACAATGGAAAAAAAATAAACATCAATAATGCACATTCTCAAAGTCAAAAACATATCCAACAAGCAAATACAATCACAAAATTTTGGCAAAAAGCTTCCTATACTATAGTACTAAACTCAATACACAATAAAATCCCACTCTCATTCAAAACTGACAACAATAGTTTAACGTTTAAATGTCAAATAAAAAGCTAGATACAAAACATAGGGAGATCAGAAATAGATAATATACTGACACCAATTACAGACTGAAACCGAAACCACTCAACTGAACAAAAAAAAAACTTTTAATACATATAATTAAAAATAAAAATAATTTATAATTATTTCAGAAAAAACAGTATTCAACATATTTATAATTGCTTTATATTATTATCCATACTACTAAATTTTAATAATATGTAAATGACATCTTCGGCGCGGGAGATCCCAGTGAGGATATCATTTTATTGAGTTGTTACAAAAAAATTTTAATACACTTATTATTATTATAATTTCAGAAGTATTTTGGATTAAATAATAATATATTTGTGAGTTGACTTCTAAAAGTCGCTCCGCCTGAAAATAAACCAGACGTAAAATTCACAGCAAAAAAACAAGCCAATTAGGTTTATTGCGTTCATAAACACCCTAATTTGAGGGATGCCTTAATTTATGAAAGCACGCATTTGAGCTTCGTGCACTGAAGATTGGCACCCGTGGAAAACATTCAACGCTCGCTGTTGCACGACGCGATGGGGTGAACACGTCAACAGTCGGGGGATGAAAGTGTAATAGGGTGGGCCGTCAATGTTTGTGACGTGGGGTATCGTTTTATCACGAGTCCAAAAGGTAACGTGTGACTTTTTACGTATTTTTTTTTTTATATAAAAGTTTTTTAGGCTCTCTATCTAGACTTGCAATGAGACCGCTTAGGAAAAAAAGCATTCCGATGTTACGATTATACTGAAGTTATTTGAATTCCTCCTATTAATATCATAATAAGCAGAAAAGTTACTTGTAAAATAATGGAAAATTTATGTAGACTTAGGCAGGTAGCAACGGTTGAGCCCATGATCTTTATTATAACTAAAATCTACGAACTCTAAGGAGTGATTGTTTCAAAGAATTTGAATAATTCATCAAATTTCAAATTTGATTTTCAAGTCCTGCGAAGGTTCGATGCAAGTTCTGTTGTGATTTCAGTTATGTAAAGCAACTGGCCAATAATTGTATAAAAATAATATTTTTCGAAATTTGATGAATTTTTCAGATTCCTTGAAACAACCCGTCCTTACAAATACAATATTTCTATAGAGAAACTTCAAATACATTGCTACTAAAATGTATAATAAATTACGTAACAAAAAGAAAATAAAAAGTCTTTATAAATTTAAAATCATCCACAAGGGTGGTGCGAAAATTAGTAAAATCACCGAAATCTAAATCAAGAGTTCACTTATCACAGAATTGTTACCAATACCAACCTTTATTTTTTAAAGATGATTTTTTAAAGAGATGGTTTACACATAGTTCCCGTGAACCTTAGACCATAGGCCCATTGTGCTATCTCTCGTTTTACCTCAATCCTTTAAAAACAACCCAGTCCCTTTAATAAAGTTTATCAGGGTTGTTATTGGGTATATGGCTATGCCTTCTGGTTCTACTGTATGTCTCCACAGGTATCTGAGCCTAGTTCCCACCAGGGCAGGACATTGGCACCATATGTGAATTGGAGTTCAACCTGATTTAATTCTGTCAAAATTTTTTCCTTCCAATTTTAAGTTAATCGATAAATGTATTTATTGTAAAAAATATTTATAAACTGCCATTTCTAGACACAGAATATCCCTAGTGAGACAGGCGGAATAAAAAAAAATGTGCCAACCCTACTTTTATAGATGTAATTATTTGTAAATTGTTTTAAATTTGAGAGATTTTTGAATTATTACATTTCTTTATTTTATTTTATATATATAAGTGGGTACAGTGATGTTATATAAGTACAGATGGTTAAAAATATATTTATATTCGTAATCTCACCAATAAGGAAAATCATTCTTGTGCTTGGTGACGAGTTGCACTAATTATAAGGAAAATAGAATAACATTATGCAATAGGTAGGTAAGTATATATATATAATAGGAACAATTGAAACTTCTGGATAATCTGTGTGTGTAGTTGTACATATCGTCACCTTAAAGCAATAGTGGGATATCTTCGAAAAATACACTTTTGAGATAAGTATGCAGTTCGATGTAAAATTTTGAGCTCTACATGATGCATTACTGGGATATTTTGTAAAAAAAAAATTGCCAGTGTTACAAGTAAAATCTCAGTATTGAAATGTTCGGTCACTCAGAGCAACACTGAGATATTGATGTTGTCCCACTGTTGCTTTCAAAAGGTCGTTTAAAATACTGAAATAAATTTACTGTCTCATTGTAGCTCTATAGTTTTCAACAAGTTGGGTGATCTTGGAAGAGAAACATAAAGAATCTGAAGGTGAATACTGGTCAAGAGTATGTAGCAAAGTCAGGAAAAATACGCAGAGCAAAACAAATTAAGCCTGTACTGTGTACTAATTGTAAATACAAATGTTCTGAATCTGTTTTGGAAGTTGATCGATTAAAATATTTTAATATTTATGATTCCATGAATGCTAGCTAATAGTGGTTATTATTTTGAGAGAGGTGGACATAACATACGTATGTGTAAGATTTTTTTATGGCAACCTTAGATATAAGCAATAATACCATAAGCACTGCATTAAAAAATAAAACAGACAGCTTCCTGCAAAAGGATGATTTAGTTGATGGTGTTATGAATCATATCAACAGCTTTAGTAGAGTGGAATCGCACTATTATCGTGCAGGATCATCTCGGATCTCCAAATATCCAAAAGATGTACAATTTGTACAAATAGAAGTGTGTCTCGGTATGTAATCTCTATGTTGCACACTCTACATACAATTCAATACCAAATTCAATATATATTTTTTTTAACCAAAAAAAAACCTTTGTGGATTTTGTGTATAATACAACTATAGTACTGCAAATGAGATATTAGAAAAAATAATAATATTCTGAACACATTCAGAATGTAAAGCTATCTCGACAAGAAAAAGATAAAAACATTACCAAGACCACTGATGATACTGTAGTTGCCATTTATGACTTTCAAGCTGTTATGCCGTTGCCAAATGGCAATATATCTATTTTTTTATAAGAGCAAGTTAAACGTTATAACTTCTGTATTTACAATACCAAACACGACAGGGCCATTGTTACATGCGGCATGAGGGTGTAGCTAAAAGATGCGCAATTGAAATATCTACCTGCGTGTACACATTTTTAAAAGACCTTTGCCAAGGGAAATGGGAAGTGATCTTTTATTCTGATAACTGTGTGGCACAGGATAAAAACAATTTATTTATTTTCTATGTACATGCATGCACTATGAACACTTGATATTCAAATCATTACCCATATATACCTAATTGTTGGGCACTCAGAGAACAAAGGAGACTCCATTCATTATTGCATCGACAGAGAAAAGGTCAGGGTTTTAAAACAAGGCCTAATATTTATTTCAACGGAGTTAGCGATGATCATAAAGTGTTCCAAGAAGAATGAACCTCGTTATAAGTTAACAGTAATGGAAACAACGGACTTCATTGACTGGAAGAAGGTATGTGAGAAGACTGGAAAAAATTTCTCAATAAACATGGAAAAAAATAAATGTATTTGGAATAAAGTTAAGATTTTACAGATCACTAAAGACGAATCGTTAGTTATCAAATACAAAAGCACCTACACCGAGGATCCATTTAATCAGAGCATTAATGTGAGAGAGCGACTAAAGAATGTTCGGAATGAGAATAGTATAATTCTAGGACCAGTTTATACACTATACAGTTCCACCTACAATTCCACCGAATAAAAATCGTGATTTCTTATTTGTTTGCCAAAGTGGTGTTATACCAAAAAAACCTCATAATTTGTTTTGAATTAATTAATACTGCTAATACAGACTGCGATGTACAAGAAGAAAATAACGATGAAGGTTCATTGTAGGTTTCCAGGGAATCAACACATATTTGTTTTATTTTTTTGTTCTTAAAGTTTTCTGTAAAAAAAATTACATACTTTTTATTCTAAAGGTTTTCTGTTATTTTTGAGTAAGTGGGTGTGTACTGTTGAAAATGTATTTATGATTATAAACATCATGGAAAAACATGCAGAAATAAGAATTATTAATTATTTTAAGCAATTATTAATTATTTTAAGCAATTATTAATTATTTAAAGCAATTATTAGCCTGAAACAGTCGTACACATTGAAAAAATCTCCCGAGGAACAATTATTAATTCATTTATCCATCTAAACTCGTAATATTATTACTATGCTACACTGAGATAATTTGAGATGATTACCAAACACTCCACGCAACAGTGAGATATTTCCAGATTTACGTATACTTTGTCAAAATTAGTATGAAAAAATTAATTATTTTTCTATTATTACAATTTTGTGTTGATGTTAAATAATTTACCTCTCTTATACTAAATCATTAATCTGCAAGATTAGTTAATTTGATGCTGCTAGAGCTCACGCAAACCTAAAAGTCCTATTATCTCAGAACAGCATTTTTCAAGATATCCCACTATTGCTTTAAGGTGACGATATATAGTATTCTGTCACATACTAATTATTGAGTAATTAGGGACATCTAAAACACAGTGGAGAAGAGTATAGACTGATAATAAATATAAATAAAACTTCTTTACCTTTACAACAGTAATAGTAACATAATAAACATTCCCGGGTCACAACTAACCTGACAATATTTTAAATCTCCTTTTACCACCACAGCGTTGTGACGGAGGACTTAGCCAGCCGAGGAATTGAACACCCAAACGCAAGTTTCAACTCAACTTTCCTTCCTTCCTTTCAAGTCTTACATAATCACACATTTTGAGATTTTTTAAATTCACGATTCAGCGGCACTATGAAAGTCTTAAAGCAAAATAATGCTTTTGGGGGTATTTGAAATATTATAGTAACCTATAAATAAATATAGTTTTGTACAAAAATAAGTAATCAAATAATGGTTTACAATTTTAAAAAATGTCATGTGCCCCTTTATGAAAATGTTATGTGTTCTTTTGGGACCGTTAAGTCTTCCTGATTTGTAAGTAAGCTATCTCGGCCCAGCCTAAAAGCAGCTAGGGGATGAATGTCTGGTAGAAGTAGCAACGAGGAACTGGTGGCAAGGGGTAGTGGCTTTAGGGGAAGGTGAGACGCGCTGACTTGACACGTCAGGTTAAATTACGGGATGGTTTAGTGGTACCTATTGTGGGTGATTGAATTAGAATGCAAACAAAGGAATATAAAGGGTAAACATTTCTAAGAAAATTTGTAAGTTTTTTAATTAAATTTTAGAATTACTCTCATGAGAATTAAATTTAACAGATACAAAAAATACATGATTTATGTTTTCATAAATGAATTGTGAAATATATTTTTCCTTAACATTGATACACACCAAAAGAACGTTCATTCAATGAATAGTTGAAGAAAAATGAAGAATTTCTGCAATGTACACTTTTTTAACATAGAATTTCTTTAAGAAATCTGATAAATTATGCTAAAATCGAGATGAATAATATCAAAACGAACCAAAATAAATAAAAATATTAATTTTTTCACTACTTTTTCACGATCAACTTTGTAAAAACACCGTAATATTCCACTTTACTGAACGCGTAAAAAATATCTTAAATGTATGATGTCTAATATAATATTTAATATGCCAACATAATAAAATCACACATAAATCTACCTACATCCATCTTCTTGTCCCCAGCAAAAACAGAGAAGTATTAGGTACATTAAAATGTTTAAAAGTAATAAATTAAGGACATACTTACTCAATATTCAAATACATCGACAAATAATATTACGGATTTCTTTTAAATCTCTGAGATTAAATTTTATTTCATGTGCCATACAAAAATGTACCTAATTATTTAAAAAAGTAACTAAATAAAAAAAATAAAAAAATGAATATAAACATATACTTCGTGCAAATAGTGACGCAATTCTCTCTTCGTTGGACATCTGAAACAATGAAACAGCTCAGTTTGTTTCCATGAATTGTGTTTTTCTGATAAAAAGTTGTCTTAGGTCTTTAATGTTAATTAGTTAAAACATATTTTTTGTGAATTATTTTTAAGCAATGCGTGAGGAAAGAATTATAATTACAATACTTACAGTAAAAAATTATTTACAATCAAAAGCACTTACAAAATGAAGAATACAATTCATACTTATTACAGAAAGCACAAAAAAAAAAAAAATAAAAATAAATCGATTATTCAGGGATAAAATAATATTTCATTGTGTCAATTTTTTGCGTGGTTTATGGCGGTAGAAATAAAGCCTTCCTGTTCTTCTTACCACACACTTTCTAAGATGCTTTAGTCACGACCTTCATACAACGTTCAACCGATTCGTGTAGTTTTATATCATACCACATAAGAACGTATGCCCTCATCAAAAATGTTGTAATTATGAACAAATTTTCGAATGGCGTTACGCTTCTAATACAAAGTCAGAGGACACGACTTGCTGTAGTAAGCCACCGTGCATGTGAAACCACTCCTGAACTTCTAGGTTTCTTATGGCAAGACCAAGATAACAATGTACACTGGAAATTATTTTCAAAATATCTATTAAGTGGTTTCGAGACATATCTCGAGTACTCCACATATATTTTCTTTAAATATTCAACTTGCGCCCTTTGTGGTGATTTCTCACAAAAACGGCGCTATATAAATTAGCCAAATATTATTAACCAGCAAAATATGATAATAGTTACAATAAAAAATCATGAAATGCAGCGGCTGTTGTACCATCTAACTTAATGATCAAACGGAGTATTAGTTACTCATTGCAATGAACAAGACAAAACCGTCACAATTCAATTAATTCTCCAACGTTTGAATCACACTATCAGTTGTTCCCGTGCTAACCGTCATAATGGCTTGTAAATACTCAATACTTTTTTGAAAAGCAAAATATTCTATTATTGCCTTGTTAACGGCAGTGCCTGACCTCGGGGTAACATGCGTCAAGAAGTGAGAGCTTGCTTCCACAAATAAGGATAGATACATGTTCTCCAACCACCGTGTTTTTATAATGTTTGTGTCCTTTTTCATACGAACCATAATATTAAAAAAATATCCACTTACTTTATATCAAATCTAAACTTTCATACGCGCCGTCTGTTTTTGTTGATTATTTTATTCAAATTATTCCCCGTAATTATGTTGAAATCATAAGAATGCATAAGCGATTGCTACACCAGCTCGATCTGATATACTGAATCCGTCACAGATCTTACAGAGAACTGTAAAAGATGGAAATTTGTTAATCGTCAGAGAGGCGGAGTCTCGGTAGCCAGACTGACGCAAATACAGGAGGGCACGCAGCCCAGGCGAGAGTGGGGTTGTGGACTGTGGGCGGACTTGTTTTGGTGTCATATTACTACAAAAAAGGTAGCTATATCTACCAAAGCTATAGATTTTACTAAACAAGATCTCATAATAAACATCATTAAACTGTTCTAGAATATTTTATAAAGAGACAGAAAACATCGAATACTTAGCACATTTTTTCAAAGTTCCAAGAACCCCCGGAGCATGAAGATATATTTAGATTTTTTAAAATATATTATTTAGATGTTTTCGACACAAACACAGCTTTTTATTAATAGCACTAAATGGAATTCTGAAAAAACAATCGGCCCATACCAAATAGTATGTAGGTATGTAATTTTTCACGTAAAAGGGAAAATAAAATTGACTACACAAGAATCAACAATCCAGGACATAATATTGCCAGGAAATCATTTATTTCTTATTCCATAGTAAAAAAAATAATAAGAAGGATTTATTTTGGTATATTACCCATTTTAAATGTTTTTTTCCGCTGACAGGGATATGCCCTAAGGTACAAAAATGAAGAAAAAAAACTGGTCATTGAACTTTACGAAAAATTTTATAAAGAAAATTTGTTCAACAACCTTTTGACAGTGGCCTATTAGTTATTTAGGTTTTTTCTCCTCGTGAAATTTGTTACAGTCAGAAATTTCCCCACAGACCCTTCTTTTCGGGGACTCACTCAGCCAACTAGCTGCCTTATTTACCTCGTTTGTCTATTTGACTAAGTATGCTTTCATCAACCCATTTTCTCTGCGACCAAAACATCTTAATCTCCCTTAAGCATTGATACAATCACAACTGGATGGTTACGTAGGGGTATATTATTACCACCTCCGAGTAAACTATTGAGTAGCTACTCATTAACTTACTTTGATCATAGAATTAATATAACAGTAAACAAGTAAGGTGAAGTAACATTTTGTTTTGAGGTTGAGTTGTTAAAAATAACATTTGTTTGACTAGAAATATTACAAGCGGTGATGAAACAGATACCTACAAATATATATTTGCGTTAGTCCAGAAGAAGCGCTTATGGACAATTTATGATAAGGTCGTGAAATATTCTCATTATTTTATTTATTACATTTGTTTACAAATTATTTTAACAATAATAACATAATACAAAGCTATAATAACTGAATAACGATAACAATAAACGAAAAGAATATTATGTACCTAAAAGCAAATTAGAATGAATGGCCAGAATAAAGCAATCACAGATAGCATAAAATCATACATCAGTAATGTTTTGAATTCTGAACAAGGTTTTGATGAAAAACATGATTCATGGAATATGTGTCTCAAGCTTTTCTAGTTGTGGAGTCCAGCCCTGATGAATATAAGGCTGTATATACAAAAGGAGAAATGTATTAATTTTTATAATTTTTCAGTCCAAAGCAACAATTTTCAGGGTGACTTTAACTACATTCTTTCGGAAGAATCTAGAAAAGTTTCAGCGAAAAGGTAAGACAGAATCAATGTTTTCCACGAGCGATCCGCTTTAAATGACGATGAAATATGATAGAGAACAAGATTTCCAACTGCCCGAAGAAATAACTGTTTTGATCTAATACAATTGCCCACGAGAGCCAATAATATAAATATTACTTTGGTTAAACTGCCTTCTTTCACTACCTGAAAAAAGTCCTGACAGAAAATAAATTTGTTTTTGCGAAAGGAACCGGTCTGGATAAAAACTGCGGGTTATGCTTATGTGTAACTACACCCGCACATGTTTCTTCTAGTAAGCCGCCCAGCCCTATGGGATCATTAATAAGAGCTTTAACAGTGCGGTTTATCACAATTCGGATTTTTTTGTGCCAGTTGCAAAAGGATAAAAGGGAGAACAATACGAGCTTTTGTAATTACAAGACAAATTTTAAACAAGTAAATGCAATGCTGAGAAAAATTCTAAAACGGCAGGAAAGACTTTAGATAGCTGGTCGTCCCAACTTGTCATAATGACGGCGGCTTCATAGCAAATGTTGTTGATATTTGGTCATTTTATGTATTGCAAGGCTCAACTAGTGTTCTCTTAACCGATGTCTCATATGCTTTTTCATTTCTTATCCATCATTATTTCCCTTTGCTTTTTTCTTCATCTCTGCTTGTAGTTACCAAATCTTTATTTTTCTCTCCAGTTATGCTGACTGACAGCTTTTGTGAAAGTAAGTAATTCTGTAAAATAAAGTAGTTTATGAGGCAACACAAAATCAAAATACCACGTGATCAGGTAAATAATGATAGTAACGAAAAATATGAATAAATTTGTCGAATTTCGCATAATATGTTGAGGGAGATGGTAAAAGTACCACTTTTCCTCAATCAAAATTACGTTTGAAGGTTGAAGGAACTACGCATCAATTATCAAAATAATACCAACTAACAACCTAAAAACCTATTTTGTGCACGTTTACTTAAGGCGAAATAGGTAGACTTGACCTGAAATTTGGCATTTTTGAGGCCAGTTTAAGATGTATGGACAATTTTCTAGAAAAAAACTAAAATTGATTTTGAAAGATCGTTATTTTATCTAGTAAAGCAAGATGTTAAATTTTGAAAAATAATATTATTTTCATATCATAATAAAGTGTTACCGTTTGACGTTACGCAGATTTGTTGCATTTTCAAAGGTTAATTTTATTATACAACAAATATTTCAAATCATATAATAATACAGTATAACTAATCAATAAATTATCTACCAAAAGTATGTATGAGAATTTTGTTTGTATTTCAAATAAAATAACTAATAAATAAATCCGAACACGCGTTTTGTGATGAAAACCCATCAATTTGACTATTTATTTATTGTCTTACAAATTGGTATAGTTCAGATATTTTTACAAAAATAATTTACCAAGACATTGTTGAAAAATTAGAAATAATTTTTCACCAAAAAATATATTCTTAGTATATAAAAGTAATTAATTTCGATTCGCGGTTTGTGCATTTTTAAACTCGGCGCAAGACAAAATCTTATCATTCTCCGCCGCGACCGGGCGGCGAGCGGACGTGTAGTTCACGCCGGTTTAGTTAATAACACTTTAAAAAAATTCCTCGCTTAAAAATGGGGAGGAAAATACTCTTGGAACAAAAGTTGTATTAGAAAACACAAATTACGTCATCAAAAACGTACGTGGGAGATATATTTTCAAAAAAACAAAGGTTAGTGATATTTAATTATGCGTGTACATTGTACGTACTTATATGCTACAGGGTCGTTCAAAAGAATCAGTCAGAATAAGCACATATTTTTTATAAAATTTGGCGATAATTTTGTGTTGTTTAATTTCCAGGGAAAAGAATCAACTATGGGGACTATCGGGAGTTTATGTCTGTCATCGATGTTTCATGTATAAATGTTAAAACTTATGCCGAAGTACGTAAAACTGTTTGTGATTGGTGGTAAAAAAGTGCCACGAACCAAATAAAGTTAAAGTACTTAAAATAACTTAATACTTAAAGTACCAATACTAACACCCACTTCAACCATATTTAAACAATTCCCAGTGTTGAAGATTCAAAAATTATATTCAAAACAAATACTTACTTTCCTTTACAAGAACCTAAACACATTTAAAACTTCACAAACTTCTCGCAATACCAGAACAAGACATACACACCAACTACTAATACCAAAAACCAACACATCCTTTGGACAAAAACACTACAGATTCCAGGCTATAAAGCTATACAATTCACTTCCAACACAATATAAAACATCTAATCTTACAAAATACAAAAAACACATATGGAACTGGCTACAATCCTTTTAATATTTAATTTTTTTATATTTCACTTTTTTTTCTGTTATAACTATGGAAAAATCGATTTTATATTTTTATTTTTATTGTTTCTCTGTGAAACCAACTCCACTGTATTGGTTACCATACCATTGTAATACAAATATATTTAAGAATAAATAAAATAAAGAATAAAAAAAAATGAATTTTGATTCGTGATGTGCGATTCAAATCATTTTATTATTCATAATTTCTATTTAATTATTCATAATTTCTATTTTATTGTCCAATTCACTATTACATTGGTATAATTCAACATATTTAACATTTTTTGTGTTACTTTTTGTCAGTTTCATAATGTCATATTGTGAATTGAGCTTCTTGTTTTAGGAAAAAAGACGAGGTTATTTTTGATATTTACCTCGTGAATTTAATAACATTTCGAAAATTAGACGAGTCAGGTCGATCTGTTAACCATGAAAACAAATACATGAAAGCGATACAATATTATGCAATCGCATAACTACATATGTAGGTAGGTACTGTAGAAAATAGTTGGAAATAAAATCTAGTTTTAATATATTTACTTCTTCAGTTTTAAGGAATAAACCTTCTTTTCAATGTCATATGTATCAAATCAAGTAATACCTTAAAGAAAAGTATTAGAAATAAAACTTACCGGTAATACCTTTCGGAAAAACGAATAAATATGTAAAAAAAAAAAAAAAATTTACTCACTTTTGGAAAACCTATGTAAAATAAATTTAAAAAAAAAAAAAATTAAACAAATATTTGAAATTTTTTAAAATGTTTATTCATATACCTACATATTTAATATCTACCATGTCAACGCACTGCATTTATATTTATTTATGTTTACGCCCTCAGGCGTATAATTTACAAATATGTATGTAACTGATTATTAGGAAGAAAGCTACAACCGAGAATTCAACAACAATAATTGTCATTTCATCGGAACTATGCTGTAGTTTTCGTCAGCCGCGCAGGTGTACGGCTTGCAGTGGAATGAATTCGGTGTTTTTGCCTCGTTTTAAAATAAGGTCCGATCGCGAGACCGTCTTTTAACGAAATTTGAATTCTCGTCCGCTGGTTAAGACGCTTTTAACCCCTGACTTGAATAGCTGTCTTCATCAGATATCATCTTAGTAGGCGGGTATAGGCACCGGCGCCTTGAGAACTATTTATTTGATGACCGACACCTCTGCCACAGGTTACCTTAAGTGGTTCGTTACTTTTGGTAACTTAGCAGGGGTGCCCGGGTTCATGGGGTAATGTTCGCCAGTGACGGTTCGTTACTCTTGAGTGTACTAGAGTGCTAATATGACAAAAATTGGCATTATTGGTGTTGTTGTAGCTGAAAAAATATTTTCAAAAAAGCCACACGGCCAAACTGAAATTTACTGAAAATCTTAATTTCGAAATATTAAAATTTAGTACTCTATCACACCCAAAAGTCACGAGCCGCTACTGGTCTTGGTGGCGGGTGAGTCAGCCCAGCTTCTGCGTGGTGGGCCGGATTAGGAGATACCGGTTGATGGAGACCGTTTTCAACCGGTTACCGCTGTCCGGGCCCCTCGGTAGTGCCCGGCCCGACCCTCAGACCAAAGACTGAAGGTGAGCTGTTCCATTAACGAGTGTAAAACCCCACCGCTGCTGTTGTGCCGGTTCGTGACCGGGGAAGACCCAGCAGCAGCGCATTGGGCGACCCTCGTAGGCAAGTTCAGACCCAGAGGATGTGCATGTCTCTATAGCTGAGCTGACGTCAGCCGTGTGTGAGTGTTGAATCTGGGAAACTCCAGATTTGACCTAATGTGAGTGCGCGTTAGTCTTGCCAGTAAGATAAGACTCTACGCGTGTATATACTACTATCCGAACCTCAGCATATCAAAAAAATCCGAGATATTCAACACCTGAACGATAATATTGATGATTTCTTGTCCTGCTACCCTTCGGCTGAGTTTGTGGTTCTGAGAGACTTTAATGTCCATAACAAACCGTGGTTAAAGTTCTCTGGATCAACAGTCTCGCCTGGACAACAGGCATAACTCTTGAACTTTGCCACGGATTGTAGCAAATTGTTTAGTAGCCATCTGTTAGACCTATTTCTAACCACTGTGCCACACGGATACAGGAGTGAGATCACAGCTCCTTTAACGCTCTTTCAATGGAAGCAATCTTCCTAACATACCTTTCATTGATATGCTAAGTGTAACTTTAAGAGACCAGCTCAAGCACGTAGGTTCCATCAAAGTCAGAGTCAAGCTAACCTCACAAAAGCTGGGTGTACTTTACAGGGTCCGCAGATACCTTAATAGTACACAACGGTCGGTCCGTTCGATAGATTTCCCTACCTCACCATAAGGATTGTAATCTTTAGATCACAAGCGTCAGGTAGGTGTGCTGTCCTTGGTATTACAATGGAAGATACTCCAAAGAACTAGCGTCATTAATTCCTTTGGCACATTGCACACACAGGAAACATGCCAAACGCGCGCATAACATAGGTATATGGTTGAAATTTCTCACAAAAGAACGGGTGGCTTCTGCGACTCGTTTTTAAGTTCAACAGCTCGGCTGTGGAACGATTTTCTGGCATATGTGTTTGCTTACTCCTGCAACATGGGTCTCTTCAAGATCGACGTTCACTCATTCCTCTCCTGATAATCACCCTCCACACAGCATCCCAGCAATGACATTGGCCCTGAGGGAAATTATTTTCCTAATGGCCTCCTCTGTGGAGTTAAAAAAAAGATATTAAGTAGAAATCAAGATGTACCCAATACCTGCACATTTTATTTTTCGGTATCGAATAACACCCCACAACATAGAAAAACTGTCAATAGTTAAAGACGGTTAGAAATTTACCGTTCGAATGAACGTCGTTATTAACCTTCAAAAATCATTATTCATTATTTAAGTTAGACCTATCAAAAATGTAATAAAAACAGAAAAATAAATGACAAATGAAGAATTATTTTTTTTAACTGTTATAATAAAATACTATTGTGGTACTCTATCGTTTGTTTGATAAGATATGTATAATATAAAAATGTTTAATAACATCTTTCAGGATGTTTTATTATTATTGCAAATGAAAATCGCTGAAAAACATTGAAATAAAAACCTTACATTAAATACAAAGATTTCTCAAAAATAATTTTAAAAAAAAATCTTTTACACTCGTATGAAGTAAGCAAGAAAAAAACCTGTTTTGTTTAATATCTGATAGCGTCCAAACATCCTGTATCGTATTTACATTGAAAACTTAATGTAAATACAATATTTTTCCATTCTACCAGAGACCATTGGCCCTCAGAATAATAATTCACAATCATAATAATGTAAATGCCAGCATTTTAAGCTACTATAAATTATCTCGCAGCAATACATAATACTCCCAATTGGCAGCGGGATAAATTGATTCCGACCGCGAAATCCGTTAGCGCGAACCGAGGGAGGAAGGTTTTCGCGCTACTGTGCGGACGGAGGCTTCCGCGCCAAGGGGGAGGGGGGAGTGTTTACCTCACCTTCCCCATTCTCCTTAATATGACCAGAGATTAATTTGCGGGTTCAATATTAAGATTTAATATGTTAATAGATGTTCGCGGTAAATAAACAAATTCGTAGTATCGTGAAATATGTATTTTGATAAATGTATTTATACTTCTAGAGCCAAAAGAATTACGACATACCAAATATTGCGGATAGTTACTTGTGAGGTGATGATAATATTGGTAAATGGGGAAAAGGTTTCAAATGAAATGGATACTTTATTTAAAAATTAAATAATTTAAGAATTTAAGCTTTGGTTAGTGACAAATCTATTCTACAAGAACCTACCTGCCTACCGACAAATTATTTTTTAGAGATACAATAATTTTATACATTTGAGCATTGATGAAGATGGATCCTCAGTATCGCCCTACTAAGAGATCTTCATCATCTGGAACCAGGTAACATACTCGTATTACTCGGCAGTGGAACGATTTACTGGCCTATGCATTTCCTCCCTCCTACAACATGGATCTCTTCAAGATCCATGTTCACTCCTTCCTCTCCTCAAAAAGACCCTCCACACAGCAACCACAAAGATGAAATAGGCCCAAATCTCAATAAATATTGTCGGAATCGTCAGTTCCACAACATTTTCGATTCGGGAGTACCATAGACTAACTTGATTCAGGTAACGGAACTCTTATTTGGTATTCACGTATGCAAATAGTTTAATACTTGGGTTTAATTGCTTGGGCTTATAACAATACGTAGATAGTTCGCACTTTGAAACACATAAATCTCTCTCAGTTTTTGCTTCTGTTAACATTTTAGAGGTAGGTACTTTGTGACATTAGAGTACGTTTGCGTCCATAACCTCACTCTGAAGCTGTCAAAAATAATCCTCACCCTTGTTTTTGTTATAAATAATGAGCAGTCTAAAACCCAACCGTACCTTACTTAATCTAACCGTACCAATCAGTTGCTAGAAAGGTATAACTTTGTGAATAATTATAGTGTAAACGTTAATATAATATGAGTTTTAAGTAGAAATCTACAAGCCGAATATAATCAAAACCAATGACGTCACAATATATATATAGACGCGCTATAGAAAACTTAAATTTTCAATTGTCACGCGTCGCACAATGTCGTGTGCTACTTCTAAGTAAATAGCTTAAAAAAGTACCAAAACTCCTTCGTGTGTGATGAAAAAATATTGTCATTATTCGACTAATATTAGTAAAAGCTAAAAAATAAGATTTTATTCGTAAATACATGTAGCAAAATCATGTTAACATCTCCGGCATCTAGCTCAGAATCATAGTTAAATATATTGCTGTTATATAATTACCTCTTCAGCCGTATACTCTGCTTTCTCACCAATTCGGGTTGCTTGGGTGGGGACTAGGGAGGTGAATTTAATTAAGAACATCTAATAATTATAAGTCTCGATTTTAATTAGGTTTGTCAAGTGTTAATACTAAATCTAAATTATACTTAGATCTACTTACATCTATAACTTAACTAGTTGTCATATGGTTCGGATTTCTTCCCCACTATTCACATTGTCATTGTTCACGGTTACTACACTATTGTCACTGAGTTGGTTCTCTTCGTTGGCCTTAGTAAGGCCGAAGTCCTAGATGGCAGCTTCTGCAGTTCTGCAACACAGGCCTTCCGGCCGCGTATGGTCACCGCACTTTCTTAGCCTCCCGGCTGCGTCTGATCACCGCACTTTATTCGCCTCACGCTCAGTATTACGTGGCTGGGCGGAGGATAACATATCTTGAAAATCACCTTCTCTAACTCGACTGTAACTTCTTCATCCGCCACCCAGCATCACACCGCTGGGCGGGGAGCGCGTACTTCACCACCACTCCTGTCTCGGTCTCCTCTCTCTCCCGCCTCGATCTTGACTGTCTTTCTTTCTTGAGCTCGTAGGACCTGTCGCCCTACCCCGCACTTCTCACTTCTTTCTTTACAACCCCCGTCTGTCAACACTTTCTTTGTCTTTGGGCGCACACTGCGGGACATACTTAGTTTAACGTTCAAATTTATTTGTGACGAAATTTGATTCGTCACAACACCCCCTTCGTTACAAAAGAAAATTATGGTTTCCTACAAACATAATTTTCTATTTCCCTTTTCTCATATGACAACCTTCTTAACTCTAAACATGGTAAATCTTGAATTATAAACAATGCAATATTCTAAATTTAACATTTCTTATCATTACTTATCCTCATCAATTTTTTTCTTTTTCATCATATCTCATTTTCAACGACAATCCTTTTCGCTACACGCTCTTTCAAACCCACAACAAAACTCAAGTCAAAACATTTAGCCTATCAATATAAAATAACATGAAAACAATAAAAGTGACAATAAAACACATTAAAATCAACGATGAATACTAACACGTCGACTAACATAAACACTTTTTATTTTAACCAAGCGATCTAATCCTCTCCAGACACTTGAGGATATAAACCTTTCAATTTTTGTTTACAAATTTCTTCCCAAGCATGTGACCAAAAACTAATGACAAGATTTTAAATGACAACATGAAATGACAACATTATTAATGACAATATTATTAATGACAACATAAAATTTTCAAAGAATCAGGATAGGGAAGGAGTTGGGAATTCATACTTACCACTTCAGTTTAATCTCCCCTCAGTTCTGCTGGCATGTCTGAAGTATAATAGAATTCCATACTTACATACGCATAACTCCTTATCAATACACGTTGATCACTTAAACCTAAACCTTAGTTGTACTTTGCAAAAGAGGCCGTTACTAATCTTTATTCACTCCTCATTTACCTTAATCTATTAACGCCTACATCTTCGATAACAAAAACAAGAAATCTGGTGTACATACATAGTACATCTGAAATGAAATGAATGATAAAAAACTAAACAATATATGGTAACAGAGTTGTAGTGTATCTCCCGACGTGATACACAATGGAAATTTGAGCGCCAGATAGTTTCTATTACACGGAGAAACCACCAAAACCGGATACTCTGTCTCTCATTCAACCGCTTTTAAGATGCAACCTCAACATGTCACATTTTATCATCCCTGCTGGCCAATGCTTCAATGCATCATCCCATTTTATTTAAATTTTTCGCACTTTTACATATTTTACGGTCTTTTATCACGCGCGCAGAATTTTTTTCAGATATGGAGACGTTTAGGTACACACATACTAATTTCAACGAACGCGCGTATTTGTTCCACTCAAATCATGGAACGTTCAGTGCTCGCTTTTGTTTTCGCATTTTCGCTTGTGGACGCACTTCTACCAATACCGGTCTTTTATCACGCATGCAGACTATTCAGATATGGAGACATTTAGGTACTCTCATAGTAATTTTGTCAAACATGCATATTTGTACCACTCAAATCGTGGAACGTTCAGTGCTCCTTTACGTTTCCGTTCGCATTTCACATTTTTTAACTTGTGAACGCACCTCTACCAACACCGGTCTTTCATCGCGCACGCAGATTACTTTTTAGATATGGAGACATTTAGGTACTCTCATACTAAGTTCATCAAACGTAAGTATTTGTACCTCACAAATCGTGTCGGTGGTAAGTGCTCCAATTCGTAACTAACGCAGTTCGTCATCACATTCGCACGCGCCCTTTTATTTTCTCATCTGCGCAGACTACTATCCGAAACATTGCGAGACTTTAGATACAAGTTAATGTACGGTTTCGCCGAACGAAGATATTTGTTTTCTTCAAATCGCGTTAAGCGAATGCGCCTTAACCCTTTCTCTCCCCTCTCTATCGGTCGCCTTCCGCCATCAATTTTTAATTATTGGATTTTTACCGAACACATAAAATTGATCGAAATTGTGGTATGAAAATGAATTTCTCTGAATGACATATAGAAAATACATTTTTATTCTTATGCCGTTCATACACAGCAAATTTATATTTGCTGACTCAGCTCACCACAATCTTTAATTTGATGACCTTTGTCAACGGGACAAATAATATATGATCCTTACTCGGGGTCAAACACCCCTGCCTAAAACGCAACAAAAAATAAACTCCAATGGGTACCCTAAAATCACTATCATTAATACATTTGACCAAAAAAAAATTAGCCACTTGACATCTCCCGACTTAGTTGTTTTATAAAAAATGTAACATTCCTGAAAATATCTATCGGTGATGAGAGAATTAACGATCTCCAGGTACCTACAGTCCCAAATGTGTCAAAACGCCGAGTTTGTTTGATAATGATTTAACTGCCCCCCGACAAAAATAGCACTTGACATGCATCTGACTTTATCACAGAACATTTGTTTACGCTATACAAAAAACGAAACACCCAAACAACGGTATGTAACTCGAGACAAAACATGACAAGGGCGAGAAACAGTGCAGAAGATTAAATATAATAAGAACATGCAAATATTTACCTTGTTTTCAGGGATGGGTTTTAAGAATGTCAATAACATTAGTGATAGATATAATAAAATATCTAAAACCGCCCCACGTTGGGCAGCCATTGTAGCAAAATCATGTTAACATCTCCGGCATCTAGCTCAGAATCATAGTTAAATATATTGCTGTTATATAATTACCTCTTCAGCCGTATACTCTGCTTTCTCACCAATTCGGGTTGCTTGGGTGGGGACTAGGGAGGTGAATTTAATTAAGAACATCTAATAATTATAAGTCTCGATTTTAATTAGGTTTGTCAAGTGTTAATACTAAATCTAAATTATACTTAGATCTACTTACATCTATAACTTAACTAGTTGTCATATGGTTCGGATTTCTTCCCCACTATTCACATTGTCATTGTTCACGGTTACTACACTATTGTCACTGAGTTGGTTCTCTTCGTTGGCCTTAGTAAGGCCGAAGTCCTAGATGGCAGCTTCTGCAGTTCTGCAACACAGGCCTTCCGGCCGCGTATGGTCACCGCACTTTCTTAGCCTCCCGGCTGCGTCTGATCACCGCACTTTATTCGCCTCACGCTCAGTATTACGTGGCTGGGCGGAGGATAACATATCTTGAAAATCACCTTCTCTAACTCGACTGTAACTTCTTCATCCGCCACCCAGCATCACACCGCTGGGCGGGGAGCGCGTACTTCACCACCACTCCTGTCTCGGTCTCCTCTCTCTCCCGCCTCGATCTTGACTGTCTTTCTTTCTTGAGCTCATAGGACCTGTCGCCCTACCCCGCACTTCTCACTTCTTTCTTTACAACCCCCGTCTGTCAACACTTTCTTTGTCTTTGGGCGCACACTGCGGGACATACTTAGTTTAACGTTCAAATTTATTTGTGACGAAATTTGATTCGTCACATACACCCAAATTATTTTAATTGTGTTTCAATTTTATTCATTCATTTATTAAAAAAAAAAAAACAGTTTTTATCATAAAAAACGTACTCTGCACATCTCACTAGGGCATTCCTGTATCAACATATGCAGCTTTACAATTATATCATTTAAAACAATACATATATGTAAACTTAATATAATAATAACATTAAATTTAAACCTAAAAAAGAAAAGTTTATGACACGGTCGTTTCGTGACCAGTAGACAAAAATAAACAAAATTTTAGTAACAAATGTACGAAAAATAAAAACAAAAATGTCAACAAAATGAGCATTGGTAAGTAAGTTGACAACAATAATATTCTTCTGTTAACTAAAGTACAAGGTTCCTGTGCTGGTTTATCAGACATAAGCATAGGGTAACCATACTAATAATTACAAAATAAAGTATGAATAATAAATTATACGAAAAAATAAAATAACTAAATAACTAATTATTTCGATCGTTTCCAAAAGATTTTCAGCGCCATTAGATAAAATGAGATAGCGAAGGTAGCAACACATAAGTTTAATAAAGACAACACAATAGCAGTAGGTCATGTCCCTCATGTCCCTGTGTTCGTTTTATAGTGTAAGCGAGTAAACTTATCTAGTTATCTCAGTCACACTTCCACAGATGTGGAATGTAGTATTCGACGAAAATACGAAAACACCTCCCGCTATCGTTTATACGTTTCGTTCGTTAATACGCACATATTCTTTGATTGTCTATCTTTATCATACATGAAGAAAATTTGAATTAAAAATTCACCGGAACATAAAAGTGTTTTACTTGCCACATTTTTTCTTGAGTTTTTGAGACAATATAGAGTCTAGATATACTGTAACGTAATTGTTCAAAATACTTAAATAAATAAAATTTATATAAAAAATTGAAGATAATATTAGTGTATAATAAAAACACATAAATTTGTTTTTGACCACGATAGTTTTATTTTCACTCTACCGGTTTCGGAAGATCCCTTCCTTCGTCAGGAGAATATTTAAAACAGTTTTAAATATTCTCCTGACTAAAGAAGGGATCTTCCGAAACCGGTAGAGTGAAAATAAAACTATAGTGGTCAAAAACAAATTTATGTGTTTTTATTATAAATTATGATGAGCCACAAAGTGAATGCTTTTTTCAATTACATAATATTAGTGATTTCTAAACGAAAATCTGAAACAGAAAAATCAGAAAAGGAAACGGTCACATCTGGGACTCGAACCCAGGACCCCTGTCTTTCCGGGACAGTGCTCTACCAACTGAGCTAATGGGACCCTATTCCCCTCGGTCACTTTTAACTGTATCATACTTCGAATAAGAACTACTAACATTGTCTTCATTTTTTCACCGCACATTTTTATTGGCAACTATCTTTATGTATGATTGCAAGATTCAACCCGAACTAAATGCAATCCAGACAGCGTCTTTTTAGATAAACCTATCTTATTTTTAATGTGCGACATGTTTTGACTTTTCTGCAAGTCTAGAATGAATATTTATTTTTCGGAATAACTTTATTGAGTAAAACCTCAAATTGTAATATTTAAATATTGAAAACAATATAAGTGATTTCTAAACGAAAATCTGAAACAGAAAAATCAGAAAAGGAAACGGTCACATCTGGGACTCGAACCCAGGACCCTTGTCTTTCCGGGACAGTGCTCTACCAACTGAGCTAATGGGACCCTATTCCCCTCGGTCACTTTTAACTGTATCATACTTCGAATAAGAACTACTAACATTGTCTTCATTTTTTCACCGCACATTTTTATTGGCAACTATCTTTATGTATGATCGCAAGATTCAACCCGAACTAAATGCAATCCAGACAGCGTCTTTTGAGATAAACCTATTATTTTTTTTATTTTTTTATTTATTGTTTAACTTATAACATTGTTACATTGTACATAAAATTAGGTAATCATAGGTAATAGTGAAAAACATAAGTTATTGAATTTCTACTCCAATTAAGAGTGCTAGCTCTTGAGCTTGGCGTAGGAGTTATTTGACAATTATTTCATGTTTATATCACTAATTAATATAAATACAGTACAATAAATATAAACTTAAAAGAGGATTGTAACGTTAATTTTGGTTGTAACATGAATTGAAGTTATAACATTTGATAGGTGATATTAATTTTTTTTAAAGATATCTTTTTTTTTTTTTTTAATGTGCGACATGTTTTGACTTTTCTGCAAGTCTAGAATGAATATTTATTTTTCGGAATAACTTTATTGAGTAAAACCTCAAATTGTAATATTTGAATATTGAAGACAATATTAGTGATTTCTAAACGAAAAATAAATAAAATTTATGTTGAAATCTATCAGAACTGTTTTTTTTAACCAGCGTATAACAATATATAACTTTATTATAATCACAAGATAAACGAAGGTGAAAAATTCTATAAAATAGAATCAACATGTAAAAAACAAGGGTTTTTTCACTAAAACAATAGCTGTAATGTCATTAAATTTCAGAGAAATACATATATTTTTATTTATTTTATTAATACAAGACATAGAGGGTACATATAGTTTTTGTGATATTTCACCCTCCATGCTAGGGATGACCCTGTGTTATGTCCGCATATGTATGCGTGATTGTTACCAACAGTTGTTAGAATGAATTGTCATCGACAACGAGTGTCATCCGAGTTTCAGCTCAGTCGAATATCGGGAAGTGGGTAAATTTATAAAATATTTTATTTTTGTTTATTTAATTAAATCAAAGCAATCCTCAAAACAGAAGATTTAAACAAAATTATATAAAACTTCCACTTAAATGCGCCACCAAAAATTTATAAATAAATAAATAAATTCTTTGTTTCAGAATAATTTATTTTATATTTATATTACATTATATTTTTATCTTCTTATGTATGTACTGTAGGATGAAATATTATATTGTAAATGTGGATGTGGGATATTATATTTTAACTTCTTATATGTGTGCTTTTAACATGTAATGCTTTATAATTCTAGACACAAGTTATGGATTTTACAATAACACTATATTATTTTTGTTGTTTATTTTTTATATTCTCATATATGTGATTTTAATTCCAAATGCAAGATAAGAGTATTATAATAACTGCATATCATTATTTTTATGGATAATTTTGTATCTTATGTTTCTAATGCGTAATTGCTTCATTATTCTAAGTACAAGTTATAGGTATTATAAAACTTCATCATTCTAGGTTCATGTTACGGGTATTATAACAACAGCATGATATTAATTTTGAAAATGTATTTATAAGAAAAAGTTGTAGCACGTTTAATAGATTATGCTCAAAGACGTGTTTAACACGAACCTAGCTAAATTCACAGCATTCGTAAAAAAATGACACTGCATCTTATGCCATATGTTTACCCAAAAACTTAATATTTCATTGATTTTTTATTTTTCATTATTAGATCATAACATTTCCTCTTTTACCCTTAGTAAGTTCGACTTTGAATAAATCACTTCCTCAAAGATATTATTGATGTCCATTAAACATTTAATGCAAACCTTGGAAATATATCATTAAAAAATTTTTGGTCATTTAAAGATCTACTTTATCAGAATTGTTTGTATTACGTATGTTGTTATGTATTTTTCTGTTATGGTTTATTTTGTCGTTATTTTATTGGTCAATGCCATAAATACTCTTAGCACTGTTATATATGCATGTATAAAGACTGTTTATAACGCTAATAAATAAAATTAAAATTTCCACTTTTTTTCCTATTTTTATTCATTCATTTACGAAAACGTAATCGAAATTCGAATAGAAATATATTAATATATTTATACAAAAATAATACATCGGCCTTAATTCTAAGATTTCATTAAAATAGTACACTGGCATAAGCTCGTTTGTTTGCTTATTTGGCGTCTGAAGTTCGTACGCGGTAGTGCCGACACTAGCAAATAGTTTTGCAACTGACACAGAAACTTTCTTAGGAAGCTTACGATAAAGCTCAATCTCTTTCCCCTCCACAACTATGTACCTTCAGGTTAAAAACATTTCCTAAATGGGGAAGTCCTAGTTCCACCGGCTCCGGGCGGGTTTAATTTGTTGTGCGCATCTCATCTCCCAAAAGCAAATCGACGGGCTAGAAACCAAAAAATAGAAACAATATGTGAAGGTTACAATACACAATGCACATACCAAAGATAATATTGTAGAACTAGCACAGACGCGTGAAAAATCACGGGACGGCCGAAATTCTTGAAAAATCAGTTTCATTTTTGAAAATGGCAAATAAAATAATTTTCTGCTAAAAATATTATGTTACAGGTAGGTAATTTGTCGCCTGTCTGAATTCTTCAAACAATCAGTTCAAATTTTGAAAATGACACTTACATTCAAAGCATACTTGTGTTCATTGAACCAGATTTCGAGTAGGAATAACTAACGCACAGCACAGACAACCGAAGTCAGTATTTTTGATTATTTGCAAATTAACAATCTTACTAATTTATTGGATTACACGCCCGTTCAACGTTGATGTGATAAAGCCGGCCTTGGATTAAGACCATTGATGTATTATACTAGATTAGCCCTGTCTAGTTAAATTCATTTTAAAAATAACGCCACGTAGCGTACGTCACAAATATGGAGATGTACTTAACAACCCAACTCTCTTTAAACTCCCTGTACAAGCGTTCAAACTCGTAAGCGAAACCACGGAGAATTTGTTGTCAGAGGTGTTGTAATATGGACATAATTCGAATTTAAATATTTGGAACTCGGTTATTTTTGTGATTGAAAAAATAAACTTGCCCAGCATAGCTGAGAAGCAAAATAGACCAACAAAAGGTAAAACGCAATGCATAGTGCCCATTTCGCATTGCAACATAATGCGTGAGCCTTTTCATAAATGTGCATGGGAACCAAACCAAAATTGTGTTGGGGTTATTTTTAAATGAATATGCCGTGTCTAGTCTAATTTAGTCTATGATTAAGACCCTTTCGACCAAAAAAAAATCCTTGGTAATAAGTCAAATTTTTCACTGTTCTGACCTTATGCACCGCGTAATATTTACACCACGTTGTCATTAAGGCTGTTAGTATTTACTGCTCAAATATACTCGAATTTAACCCTAGACTCATAACCTTATCTAAGAGGAATATTATTCATAAACATTCATCTCACAGACAACTAAATTTAAGTGACAAGTCTTGGGGTACTTGTAAATAAAATAAATAAATTAAGTATTGCACTCTTTAATATGTTTAATTAGGTAACAAAAAAGATAATAAACGAGTTAAAATTAAATTTCATCGGTACATTCCACACACATGAAGCCGCGATGGTCCATGCACATATACTTTTTGCATTGCTTGCATTGGAACCTTGTCATATGCCGTTTTTTATAATCACAATAACCACAAACCTTTTTTTGAGTACCACTTAGACCAGGTGAGGCAATGGTAGGCATTTCATCTAAAACTTCGGCGATTTTCCTTTTTAGGCATCTCTTCAAAGTTGGCATTTCGTTTTTTTTTTACGTAACCATGTAGTTATCACTGTCGGAATCTGTCGGGACCATTTCATCTAATTCCACATGATCTTCGACATCACTGATTTCTACATCCTTTTGCTGACTGGTAAAATCCCCATCACCAGAATCAGATAAACGATTCAAATAGTCATCAATTTGCCGATCATCCATTATAAAATAAAATAAATAGATTTGATGTAAAATACACACAATAATACATTTTGAGCGATAAATTAAGATTTAACTATAAATAATAACTCATATAGAATAATATCATATATTTACTTTTACTCTGTATAACCAGAACTCATCAAAAACAATGTTTTCAAAATAACTTGCAGTCTTGTCAAAAATTACACTATTCACAAACATTCGTCTCTCAGACGTTCAAAGGTCTATAACTTGTCCACAAGACTTCACTGCAAGGCAAACGCACCCGCGTTTGCCTTGTCTTGATCTAGGAAGGTACTTAAGAGGTCATCATTCTATCTCTTTCACTCGAGACACTAGAAACAAATTTACCTTTTGCACGGTCTGTGGGACGAATGGTTATTAATCTAGGGTTGAGAAAAAAATTGTGATAATACTTTCATAAAAAAACTCTGAGCGCACACGAGCAACTTTAGTTGCGTGCAACAGTTGCGTCGCTGCATCAATATCTATTTCGGTACACGGAGGGCGCACACAAGGCAAAGCGACGCTTGGGAGACTTTTAATGAATTTGCTCGTTTTTGAGTATTCTCATGCTCATATTCTCATGCTCATATTCTCATGTTCATATTCTCATGCATTTAGTGGATACAATAAAATTACACTACACTTTTAAAAATTTACTTTGGTCATAAAACAATGAACGCCACTGCACTGTACTGTGTACCGACTCCAATTTTTTTCTGAAAAAAAAGGTTGGAGTATTACAGTGATTTTACACTCCACCACAAAATTGTTTCTATTTATTTTTTATTCTGTTGTGTGCATACTTTGTGTACTGAATAAAATTATAAGACCAGTACTACAGTGTATTTAGACATCTCTTCCGAAGAGTCCTTTGCTGGCTTCAGTCAGTAAACAAGGCTTATCTCTAACCGCGTTATATTTTATACCCTAATTTAGTTTAACTGTTTTAAGCTGTAAAATAGGCCTAATTCTTTGGAGAAGGACAACAACAATAATGGATACGTGGAGGAAATAACTGAAATAAATTTTAACCATTTTGGTTATCATACTAATGTTTCATTGTTGTGCGATAAACATTATTATTAAGTGCAATGAACATTACTAGTCAATATCACTTAAAGTGCCGTAAAAAAAAGGGAAAGAAACATGTAACTCTTTTAAATGTTAGAAGATATTTTGTCTAATGTTGGTTAAATAAAATTTTCTCTTCACTTGTCATGTTATTCTTTCAGGAATAAAAATTGTAATTTCATTCTTCAAAAACAATAATAAAATTATTTTGTAAGCTCTTATCTTGTTTCCTTCCACATTTAATTATGTTGTACGATATCCGGTAAATTCGTCTCCCGCAATTCACCAATCACAATTTAGCGATCCCATTTTACCGACCACAATTCATCGACCACAATTCACCAACTACAATTCACCGACCTCAATTCACCGAACATAATTCACCGACCACAATTCACCGATCAAAATTCACCGACCACAATCACAATTCGCGGGGAAAGTTGCCGAAAATAAATTTAGGATAAAAGAGGTTAATACAGCCTACGATGCAGTAGAAATTTGTGATACACAGACAAAACAATCTTATTAAGATGGTTTAGTTACCATACTTATATATGTTAGCAAACTCAAAATAAATTAGTTTGGTGTTGATTATTTTCATTCTCACGGAAGCATTAAGCTGCGAGGGGGTTGAACCTTTATTGCGAGCTCATGACATGCGTCGTGTTGTTAGATTTATGTCATAAAAGTACTCCTTCCATATTCCGAATAATAAACAAAACACGCTACTACAAACCATTCAATATTAGTTACAAAGCTCATCTTATGCAAAAGCATGCCTTCAAAGTAATTTAACATTGTGTGTATAAATTTGTAGAATATAATGTGACCCACGTAAATTGGATTATATCCCATAAATTGTCAAAGCTGTTGGCGATAATGAAAATGTTGATTGATGGTTTGGAGTTGAAAAAAACAACCCCGAAACACCAGCAACGGCAAAGTCGCTTATTATTATTTTCAGCGTGTTTTCTGTAAGTTTTCGGGCTGTTTTCAGCAATTTCCCGATGAAAGACGTTGTCATGTCCGTGGGAACAAAGGACTTTACATTAAAGGATTAACTTTGAATATTCAAAAATAAAATTCACAATATTCGATGATAATCCTCGGAAGGGAGTATTTTTTTTTGTAAATAGGTATTTACCCAAAAAGTAATGTGAAAAAATTAAAGGATTAAATTTGAACGAAAAAAAAAATAAATTCGCAGTAATCTATGATTATGAATCCTTACAAGAAATTAAAAAATTCTTTCGTAAAATGTATCTTGAAATAATTAATTGAATAAGTGATGGTTGACAATGAACATTTTGAGATATAAAAGAATCACTGATTACTTCTTACTCTGAGTATATAATATTGTATCAGACAGGGTGAAATACACAAGACTGTAAGAGAGCCGGAGGTCCCAATCCGTGGAGGCGGAAGATGTCGTCCTTCAATGGCGTGGGGAGGAGAACGAGCCGTCTCTGTAGCCGATGTAGAGCTGGTCCAATCGCTTGTCCTTGTTGCTGAGTCCGGGTCTGGTCCGTAGAGGTAGGGAAGTCCGTGGTCCAGGATGAGGAAAGGGTCAGAAGTCAGGGCAAAGGCAGAAGTCGGAGCCAGGTAATGGGCAGAGCAGAGAGAGAGTTGTAGAGCTGGTGACGGTTGCTGGTGAGCTGCTTTTCTCAGGGCTTTGTGCCTATTTTACAGGGCGCGGGAAGTGGCCCCACGCTCCCACGGGCCCGGCTTTCTCTCAGATTCTCGGATTCTTGGAATCGAGAGCCGTGTGGAACGCAATGACGGCGCCTCGCCGGTCATTTTACCGGCGCTCAGCCGGTCATATCGGGCCGTGGTCAAACGTTACCACGGCTTTCTTTTGTTTAGGCACGATTCTCTGAATCGTCCCCGTGGAACGTAATGACGGCGTACCACTGGTCATTTGCAACGTCATGACGGCGCACGGCCCATTGCTTCGGGCCGTGGCCGAACGTTTCTACAGTCCCTCTGCGTTTAGGCACGATTCTCATAATCGTGCCAGCGGGGAATTTAATGCTATTCTATTCTATATTCTCACAATAACCATTATATTTCACCAGCTCTAACAATTCTATAATTCTCTGCCTGTACTCCTCCAGCCAAGTTCTGACGTTTCATTTATTATCATTTTCATTTACATACATGGGTTATGAGTTATTTACATACATAAGAATACTTCATATTTAATTTAAAGAACAAGAACAGTATGTACGACACAAGTATTGACCTATTAACGAAAAACTTTTTTATACGATGTTCTAGAGCAAAAAGATTTTAATCAATGTCTTTCTTGTCACGAAAATAATTTTTCATATTTCAAAAATCATCCCAAGGCATTTGTGGACAAATTTTTGTGTGACATCTCACTCGAAATGAGAATATTAGGAGGCCCTGAAAAAATAATTTTCCCACAAGGCGTATGGCATCTTGGGAATGCTGTGTGGAGAATATTTTTAATGAAGGGAAGGAGAAAAAGTTCTGGCAAGGAAAAAGAAATGAGGGGAGGGTAGGAATTTAGGGATCAGTGTATCTAGGATTGACGGACCAATTAACCTATACAGCCCTCTGGTGCAAGGCGATGGCTCAATAGAGTCAGTTGGAGAGGTAAAAGATCTTCCCAAACCAACCTCTTCCGATCTGGCACGCCATGCAGCTGGTGGGCACATCCTGAACACACCTCACCCGATGACCCGGGCACCCCTGCTAGGTGAACTATGGCAGAGGTGTTGGTTATCCAATAAACGATTTCCGGAGCGGCGGTACCCAAAACCGACACCCAAATTAGTAGAATAGTAATAAAATAGTAGTCAATTGTGAAATGTAGTATAAAAATCAATAATTAATTAATTACCCTTTTTCCCGGGAATTTCGCACGTGGAAAGAAAGTGAAATGCCATATTATGTTCTCAGTGCCAGGAGTCTTGAGGCTTGCGAATAGAGGGCGTTGGATTTATGGAAGATAAGAGAGAAGATAGTACCGGCTGGCGCAAAACATGTTGCAAATATTTCACTCTGGTGGCAGGTTAAAACATTTAGTGGCGAAGAACTAAGGGTTGGTTAATCTTTAAGACAATGAATGTTTGAAATAATTGAATTATTATCTACGATGTTTTGTTTTGGTTTCACATTCCTAAGGCATTCTTTATATCAGTTTTTTTTTCACATTTTCCTGTAATTATGTATTCAAATTTAAAATTAAAGTGTTTTAAACATTAATCAGTACACTTGAGTATAAATATTACATTTTTAAGTATTTACCTGTGCGCTTAAATATTTTTTATAATGTAAGTTACAAGCACATAATTTAGTTATATATTATTATACATAAATAATTTATAATATTTTACAATATTATATTTTCTAGCAGTCCACAATGGAGTGCTGGTACGTACCATGATGTTCGGAAGTGAGGCATGGAACTGGCAAAGAAAGGATGAAAGTAGACAGAATGCTATAGAAATGAGATCCCTGAGGCGTATGCGTGGTAAAACCATGTATGATCGTGTGAGAAATGTGGAGATCCGCAAAGAGTGCAAGGCTGATGTAAGCATAGTGATTAAGATCAATAGAGGGACGCTTAGATGGTTTGGGCATGTAGAGCGAATATGTGTAAGGAGAATATACCATGAAAATGTGAATGGTAACAGAAGTCGGGGACGCCCGAGGAAGACATGGCACGACCAAGTGAATCAGATACTTCAGTCGGGCCATTTTAACAGTCAGAATAATAGAAGAGTATGTACGAATGTATGAATATGAATGAGGCAAGGAGTGTATGCCAAGACCGAGTTGTTTGGCGGTTTGTCTTCTCTGTCTACCCCTGCGGGAAAACGGCTCGATGGTTAGTTAGTTATTTAGTACCAAAATTATTTTTTAATAATAATTTTAATATTTTTTATACCTACATTTTTTTAATTTTTTTTAAATTTTTTTTTATTTTTATTTTTGTAAAAAATTATAACAATAAACATTCATATGTTCTAGACCAATTAAGTTCCATTGAGTTAAATGTTGATTTAGTATTTTTTACCTACACAACATATTAAATGGCAATATAATATGTTGTGTAGGTATAATATTTATATATTTACACAAGTAATATTGTGTATGGTTACATATTATAATAATTACTTACTCTGCTTAAAAATATAAAAAGCATGTTTATAATAATACAGTGTAATTTATGACTGGTTCTGTCAAGTGTAGTAATTTAACAAGTGACAGGATTAATAAGCTAGCTGCAAATATTAATTGGACTAAATAATATAGACGCGTAAAGCTTATACAATATGCGTAGAGTTATGAACTAGGAGGTACTTTCTCATAGCAACAGTGATTTTTTTTTTTAAAACTTCATTTTCTAGCTTATAAAAAGGATCAAAAATGAATTTTAAGAGAAAGACAAAAAAAAAATTTAATTAGTTTTTTGTAATGTAAATAAAACTGTTAATCCGAATTACTGAAATTGAAAATTGAGAATTCCTGTGGAATGTAAGTTGTTTGTTCACTAAACTTGTTTCAAACCATAAGACCACACCTGACTGTGAGATTAATGGAACGGGAGGGGAAAAACATGTTTTTACACCTCCATATCAACTGTGGGAAGGAACTCGTAAAAGGAAATAATCCACATTTTGCTACATTTTTCAATGGACAATAAAAACATCTCATGTTTTATCATCCTGTTTTCCAAGGATAAAAATTCTCATTTGGACCAAACTTAAAATAAAATGTACTTAGCGTTCAGAATTTGTGCATTTTCATTCGGTATTATTTTGTAAATATCGTTGAAGAACATAATTGTTATGTCTCTGCTTTACTTGCAGATTTCTGTGTTGGGAACTCTTTGATAAAGTAAAAGGTTCTTTTACAATAATTGTGTTTATTCACGTAACAATTAATAAGTCTGGATTTAGCTACACTGTTCATTACCCGAGGGTCGGGGATTCTCTGTTTCTTGAAGCTTGTTGTCTGTCAATAATATCCCACAGGCAATTGCTACACCCTAGCGACATCTGTTGGACTCTAGAGTAAGCTTTATGACTAGTGCCATCTATCGCTTGAATACCCAACTTATTACCATACATCACAATAATAAATCACTTTCAAGCGAAAAATAAAAATAAAAAACAGAAAAAAGAACAGATGATTCGGTCCCATTTGGAAATTGTGCCTTGTCAGTGCAATGCTTTGACCAGGAAACTAAAATTTAACCACACCAAGTTCATTTAATTTCACTGAACTTTCATGACTACAAGATTCTAATAGTAGTCCAATTGCTCTTTGCGAGGCGAGCTTGGGTATCGCCGCCACGGGAACGATTTATTGGACAAACAACACCTCTGCCATGTGTCAACAAAGTGGTTCGCTACGTTTGTTGATTTAGCAGGGGTGCCCCAGTTAGGACTGTATTCAGGATGTGCCTGCCGACCAGCTGCGTGAGGTGCCAGATCGGGAGAGGCGTGTTTGGGGAGACCCTTTGACCTCTTCAACTGAGCATTCTTGACCTATCGTATTGCGCCACAGTGGAAGGGATATATCATTCATCCGTCACTCCTAGACGTACTAATCCTACTAGATTCTACATATCCTACCCACCCCTCATACTTTTTTACTTCACAAAACTTCCTATTCATCCTTTCCCCAAGAAGAGCCACCACACAAAATCCTTAAACTTTCCTTATCTGTGGTGTGTATTTACTACACATTGCATCTAATAACTTAAATAACTCTATAAATATAATAAATTCTGGGTTCAGATTTTAGGTGTTCCTCTGTTATACATTTATGCACTGAATTAAAAAATAATATTTTACATAGTTTTCAAATGACAATTTTGTTAAAAATCGGGAACAAATACACCAATACAATCACTCATGTAACACTGCTACGCGAAGAGTGTACGAGGAATGACGCGCTATATTGATGTCCCGCTTTAGTTCGCTAAGCGGGAACATGAGAAATCCAATCGTCCGCAGTTGTATTTAGACCATTGATACCTACGACCGCATAGCTGTGTGTGTGCGACGTGCGTCAAGCGCCCATCCAGCACCTGCAGCCAATCGGTCGCAGGCCGTAGTTCGATAAGTACTCCTCGCACGTTTGTTGAGCATCTGCCGATGGTTTTTTCATGTTTTCAGCAATTAAATTACAATTATTATCACTTTTGATATAAAATATTATAAACCTTAGCGATTAACTATGAATATTCATATTTTTCCGATATTAAACGCTTATTTTGAGATGTGTATTGACTACGCAGCACCGGAACGCGTAAAATTTTTTATCACAGTAAAGGAAAGGTTAAAGATGACTTTGGCCCCAATGGAAATTATTTTCCTCTTTCCTTTGGCCTGTGTGGGATTAAGGTTTAAAAAAAATCAAATCTGGTTAGCGTCTTGGATAAATCTATTTATTTTTATTTTAATATGCGACATCTATTCAATTTTTAAATTCATTTTTTTTAAATTTGTTACAATCTTTGAATTTCACTTAATATGCTTTCAAGAATGAACGAATGAATGTAATTCTTAAAAGTGAAAATTAACCCTCTTGCAGATCTAAAAATTATGTATTTTCGATTGTTAATATGCGTTTCAGCTGCATGCATTTTTTTCATCGCGATATTCTCAAGGTCAGAATAATAATTTTTGACTATGATTTTACATTGAATAAAATTCGAAATTTTAAAATGAATGAAAAAAATTGAAAAAAACTTTATCGCTTGTCTGAAATCTTCAAAATTTAAAATACTATTTTTTTAACTGCTACCAAACGTCTGGAGCCAGTGAGGCAATGAAATCTTCAATCGGGGTATGTTGTGAAACTGAAGGTAGTAGAAAGGGAAGGAGATAAGAATGAAGATTTTGGAGTTGAAGTTTTCTTGTGCACGCCGGGATTTGAACCAGCGAAGAGCGAATTGCTAGTCGAGAGCTTTATCCTTCAACTACGGAGGCCGTTGAATATATTTGTTGATAATGCTTTCTAGAAACGGCAAATAAGTTTTTTTTTTCGAAAATGCCTTGTTTGCGAATAAACATTCTCAAAAATTCTGGCGCATATTTTACACTTCAAAATGCGAGTTATATTATGCCCAGACGGTTTCGTGTACGTGCAGTATTTTTAAATCGTAAGTAGGCAAAATAAGTGTTGTAAAAATGTAATTCGGCGATTTCTCTCCGTCTGAAAAACATACCAAACTTATCTGATCATCTGTCAATATAAACGCAGTCTAAGACAAAAGTCAAAGGGCGAATAAATATTCTACATTGAAATATTTAAATTTGTGTACATATTCGAGAAATATATACATATCTGTATATTTCACGGTTTATCTTCAATGTACTTCTACGAGTATTTGGTCTTCGCACTTTAATAGTAAATCAATTAGAAATTACACGGGCAGCGTCTTGGTGGGTTTCCATTACTTAAATACATTTGTTTTGTATGTAATGTTTACGTTTATATTTATTTTTATATTTGAATTAAAAATTGTACCTACTTACGTAACAATATTGGGAAAACCCTAATTTATTGAAAATCTTGGCAGAGAAATGATTTCATGTCATCTGGGTCAAAGAAGTCATCAAAACTGATCGTTAATCGTTTATTTCAATTTATAATAAATACGATTAGAATCCAAGAGTCACCAAACGTCTTGAGCAAAGATATTAGAAGAACGAGATATGCTATGTTGGCCGCCGGACCGTAGGCGGAGTACTACCTAATTAGGGTACTTTGAATACTATCGGGACGTGTACGCACAGAAATCTGTTCCATGTATTAGTGCGGATACCTTAGCGTAAGCGAAGGTGTGCAGTAGTATTGGTGAACAAAACCGGCGACACTGGGCAAAACAATTCCACACAGTATGAACTGCTCATAGCACATCTCGTTCTTCTAATATCTTTGGTCTTGAGCAAGTGGAACTATCATCATTATACCCCGATTGGGGTATGTGATGAGACTGAATCTAGTGAGGAGGAGAATGAGATGGGGAAGTGGAAGGTGGAGAAATACCTGACTATTCATATCTGATCACTAAATATACACATCAGCTTTTCCAAAGATAAAGGGATTAAAGATTTATTTCTTTCCCAAAGATTTCCTTTCATAGGCACCAGTGAAATGATCAACCTCAGATACTCTTTTATGAAAATAAAGATACAAATATAATATTAATAAAGAAGACGAAAGTACTTCTTCTTAAATAATATATTACATTTATTGGTAAAACTTCAAAAGGTAAAAAAAGATGGTTTCAATAAAAATAAAAATATTAATAAATACATTTTAGAAAAACAACGTTTAATTCCTCCGTTCGTTTGGTAAAAACATTTTTTTAAGTATTCGCCAATAAAATAAAACTCTCACTGTAGCACTATGGACGAATGCAATTTCTCAACAAATGTTTCATCTTTAATTAGTTACTTCCAAGATAAAATTAATATTTATAAAAAAAAAACGTACATACAGACGAAAATAAATATTGAAATGAAAATAATTAACTTCGTTCAAACGACTATTTAAATAAAATAAAATATGAACCAAATGATCATTTATCAGGATACAAAGTGTACGAAATGAATATATAATTATATTTATATTATCCTGATGGTTTTCAGTGAAGAAAATTTTTATAAAAGTGATTTAAACTAAATTATTTATTTTTAAAATGATTTAATTATTGAAGACAATATTAATGATTCCTCAACCAAAACTTGTAACAGAAATGTCAGGAAAAAATACGGTCACATCTAAGACTTGAACCCTGAACCCCAGAACTTGGTATGATGTACGATCGCAAGATTCAACCCGAACTAAATGCTATCTAGAGGGTGTCTTAGATAAATATATTTTATTTTAATTTTAATGTTCGACATCTCTTGAATTTTTCTGCAACCATCAGATGAATATTTATTTTTTGGAATTACTTTAAGTAAAACATGACTGAAGTTAAATATGACGGAAGAAGATAGGGTCTCTTTAGCTCAGTTGATAGAGCGGCGCCCCGGCAGGGCAAGGGTCCCGGGTTCAAGTCCTAGATGTGACCGTATCTTTTTATGATATTTTTTGTTTCTAATTTTCATTTAGGAATCGCTAATATTGCCTTCAATAATTAAATATTACAATTTGACGTTTTACTCACTAAGTTATTACAAAAAAAAAATTAAACTGATGTTAAAAATTAATGAAGTATCACTATTGGAAAAATAAATAATGATGTTAACTTTCTCTACAACGTGTTATATATAATATTTTGTAACTAGGTCGCCGCGAATTTGAAATAACTTGTAACCTATTCCACAGGGTATGATAACTTCGGTAACTTTATATGAAACAGGTGAACCATACATAATTGCAACGAGAGAAACTTGCATTATTGTTGTTTCAAGTACATTGAACTGACTTCTCCTCCTTCCCCCCTGGGTCAGGTCTTTTGAGGTCGCAAAGGCATTCACAGCACGGTTGACTGGGTGGAAAAGAGAACTAAGTTAAAAGTTAAGTCCCTTTATGGTCGCCTGACTGCAAAGTCATATAAAAAATAATACACGAGGACATGATAATAACTTCTAATGTTCAAAGTGCGAGAGTTATGTCTGATATAGTTATAATAATGGCCTGTACATGTAGTGCAAATGAGATGACACAAGCGTTTAAGGATAATGATATATCAATTATTTTTTTTATTAATAATGCTGGTAATTTTTTTTCAATAAAATTCGTCAACACTTGTCTATTTAATTATTTGAGTGCAGGCTAGTAACACTCTTAAATCTGTTAAATTAGAAGTGGATAATAAATGTGATGACAGCATAAACAGTGCTTTTATATTATAATTATATTTGTAAACCTATTTGAAGCATTAGTTTATAGATAAATAAGTTTATTTATATATATAAAACCATGTGCGATAGCTATCGGATGCTCAGATACCTTGGGCATGTAAAGCGGATGAACGAAGAAAGGAGTATAAGGAGAATATATAACGCAAATGTGAATGGAAGTAGTCGCGGACGCCTGAGAAAGACATGGCTCGATCAAGTGAATCGGATACTTAAGTTGAGCCATGTCAAAAATCAAAATAATAGAAGAGTATGTATAAGATGATGTATGAATGTGAATGAGCCAAGGAATGTGTGCCAAGACAGAGTTGTTTAGCGGTTCGTCCTGCCTGCTTACCACCGCGTAGTTAGTAAGTTATTATACCTTTATTTTTTTAAATTGAAATATTTTAAATATTACACACTTGAGGGCGTCAATAACTCCTACAAACTTAACATTGATGACTGTGGCAGATATATATTTTGAAATATTTTTTTGATAAAACGTCTTTTCAATCGCTGTTATTTCTTTCGGAATTCTACTATAAATATAGTTGAACGGCCTAGTACACAAGAGATTTCTGCATGCTTTAGTTTTTCCTTATTGATAATCTAATATGTTTATGTTGATATTTACTCTAGCAAAATTTAGTTTTATTTAAAACAAGCTGTACCTACTACGCCACGAGTTGCTATGGCTCAGTCTGTCTGTACAGAGAGATAAACAATAGCTCGTGTTTCTTTTACGTCAAACAGATGGCGCTGTTTAAAAAAAATAAAACCTGTTTTTAACTGTAAGGGCCCGTTCCCACTTCCGTTTTAAAATCGTATTGTCGGATGGATCTCGCTCGCTCATAGTTTTGTATGGAGCTGTTCACACTTGTCGCCTAGTCGTTTCGCCCCCGCCACACCCCGAACCCTCCCCGCCCGCTCCAAGCCCCAAGGAATCAGGCACGCTCCGTGGTTGCATTTGGTTATTTTATTAAGTAAATAAATTAAAACTATACTAATGGATAAGGAAACAAATCCCAAAAATTTAATCACACTGGTCGAAGATAGAGTTGTGCTGTGGGATAAAACGACAGAAGGGTATTAAAATAATTCATCAAAATTATTGGCTTGGCGAGAAGTTGGCCGTTTATTCATGTCGGATTTTCAGGACAAATGCACTTTAATTCAATTTAGTATTTTGATACGTTAAGATCTCTGAAACTCGTTCCAGTAGATGGTCAAAGGAAGTGATAGACATTCTAAAATAATTAAAGAACTTTAGTTCATCACTTCTCAAGTCACCAATTAACACTCGCAAAGTTCCTACAGAAAATCTTTCAGCTATGATTGAGTGTAGGTACCCAAAATTTTCTTTTCACTTTTTTCCTTTTTTTTTAATAAGCACCACATGACAACAAGAGCTTCATAGTCGTCCATTGCGCACGATCGTCTACTGAAGAATGAGCTAATAATATATTTTGGTTGAATCGACAATTACTTGTTTTCGTATCGGAGTAAGATCCGATTTTAAAACGGAGGTGTGAACAGGGCCCTAGGGCCCTGTTCACACCTCCTCTGATTTTAAAACTGGACCCGCCTCCGATTTGAAAACGGAAGTGGGAACGGGCCTTTACAGGTTACATTTATATAATATAGGCATATAAAAACACAAGCGTATTCGAATTCAACGTTGCGTCAAAATTTCAAAGCAATCGGTTAAGAACTTTTGGAGGTTTAAGATTTTGGAAACACGAATATTTACATCTTTTTTATATAGATAAATAGATTGGAATCACTAAGAGTGATTTTATTTGAGAAATAAAAAGTGTAAATTTTTCTTTCAGACCCCTATTATAGCGACCTTAGGGTATTGATTTAAACTTTCCCTTATTTTCGCACACAAAGTGTTTTTTTTTCCGAGATTCAGAAGTCTTCCATTTACCTACCAGATTCATTTGTCTTGTCGCTTTTGACTGCTTCACCGAGAAGAGTTCATCTGAAAGGGTTCCGGGGAGTGGTTAATCTGGAATGCCTAAAGGGAGTATTCAATTGATCTTGCACGAATCTGAAAGTATTTTTTTGAGACTAAATCTACCTAGAACTTTTTAGGGTGTCTAAAAAAGTAATCTGAAAAAACAGTTCAGAAGAAAACCTAAAAAAATATTATTACACTTTAGTAAGTCCGAACATAAATGGTTTCAAATCCAAAAGGTAATATGTGTGTATTTTAAGTTCAAATGATATTAATTGAGAAATCGTACAGAAATCCTTTCTTAAATTTAACTAGAGATAAAACAATGTAATTCCAGATTCAAAGTTGAGATTTTCTAAATAGAAATTTATGATAGAAAACAGGTTAATTTGTTCGGTTTTTAGAAAAAACCAAAAACAAAAAATTTACGGAAAAATATTCGGAACAGCTCAAATGATCTCATATGTCTCTCTTATTATCATAGTCATGACAGAGGTGTTGATTATCCAATAAATGGTTACCGGGGCGGCGGTACCTATACTCGCCTCCTAAATCGCGAACTACCAAAATTTCATGAATGTATTGTTTCATAACACAAACGAAGTATGGAATTCCGTAGGTTTGAACATTAACTTGCGCACAGTTTACACCGCTCTGTGCAAGCGAGTTCCCTTATGAGAATTTGTAATTTGTAATCTTTTGCAAGAATTTTTGTCATTTAAAAATCTGTATTTTACTTGTGTAATGAAACGATATACGTGATGAAGGTAATAGACATGAAACGAAGCCGCGGAGAAAGCAACTAAAATTAAAACAATATGTACCTACCTGGTGAGATTCGAGCTGGCAGAGACCTCTTGGGTTTATAGTATTTATTTATAATTTTAACCGCTCAAAAATGAGGATAAAAATGAAAAATTCTCCACACTGAGGAAAACAATTTCCTTCGTAGCCCATGTCATCTTCGGGGATGCTGTGTGAAGAGTATTTTTAACCCCTCTGGCAAATGTGTTCGCTTTTTTTGTTGTCTCATAGAAATCGTTCGATCTTCCTTAGGGTCATAGTGATAAATATGATATAAACCGTGTTATAGAGAGAAAACAAAAATGAAATATTGTCATTTATTTATAATTATTTTTGATATAAAACGACAGAAAAGTTAGGTGACAATAACGCTTGTAATACATTTTTCTAATAAATCGCATGTTTTCTTATTTTCATAACAATAATTTTAGTTAAAATGGAAGGCTGGCCAATTAAAACTTTTTGTCGTATTCGCATTGAATATTTAAAAAAAACCATATGTTTATTTCAATAACACACTTTAAAAGCGCATTTCACTAACTTTCCAAAGTAGTTTTTTGTTTTTGGATATGTTCATAAATACAAAATTTATCGCATTTTGTTTGCAAGGCGGAAATACTCCGACCTTGTGTTAGAACATGCCAGAGGCCTGAAGGGTTAGGGAAAGAAATAAGAGGAAGTTCTGGACAGGAAACAAGTATGAGGGTTAGGGTGGAGTGACATTGCAAAAATCAAATCTCGGTATTGTAATAGCTGCCAAAAGATGCTTCATGTCATTCATATTCTCGTAAAAATACTTAAAAAAATCTAAACTTATGTCTTCATTCAACAACCTAGCGATTTCGTAACGTAAAAAACGTAAATTTAGCCATTTTTTCCCAAAATCTGAGTACAGTCTCAAAAATATAAAATAATATCCATTACTTTCAATTGCATTTACCTTATTGAACATTACATGTTTTATAAAAAAAAAAAACACTGCATAAATTGCTCTTAAACTAGTGAGTTTGTGAGCGCTGTGGAGGTGGTGGGGATAATTTCGCTCCTATTGTTTCGTCGCAGAAACTAGATGCGACTTGCATCTAGTTTCGTTTCGGCTACCGCTGACCGTAGACGTGTTAGAATTCTTGTCCGATTAAATTTTAACACATATAATTGTTGTGAAAATGAATGCAAATTACACGAGAAGCAAAATTTTATGTCCAATATTCGGGGCACCAACTGAAATGAACTCTCAAGTGTTACCTACTGTCTCAGAAGTGATTAAACATTATTTGTTCTTACGATATGAGCGTAATCTTAACTCTACAAAAAAACCGTCAGTATTCGAAATAAAAAGTGTTATATCTGCAATTGTTGAAGGAATTTGGAAGCGCGCTTCTATTCCCATTGTTTCACACAATCGAGTGATGAAACTGATCCAAGATCATTATAACGAATACTTAAAACTTAAAAATTGGCCAAAAAAAGTGTGCATTATTATGTTAAGTTAAATTCTTATAAAATCAAAATGAATAAACTTTTCGATATTGCTTCATGCAAATGTAACAATCTGAATATGTGTTCCTGCGAAAAGACGCGCAAGGTACCCACCAAAGAACAAACATTCCTTGAAGACCAAAGATCCTCGAGAAAAATGATGCTGGGAGCAATAGACACCGACACAACAAAAAAATTACATCGGAAAATGAGGATGCAAGCTCGTTTATCTGAACTTGCTTCGAAGGTCAGCTCATCTACAGCATCAGCGACAAAACCACGTCAACCCTTTTTTGATGAAAACCAATAATTTTCTTCACATTCTTCGCAACCTCCAGAAAATTCCCGTATGATGTTAAAACTCCCCACTTTGGCCAGAATCTGCGATCAGTATGGTTTGTCAGACAGGTCGGCATCAGCTGTTGCAAGTGCTACATTACAAGATTTTGGCATAGTAACCGAAGACGACTCTAAAATGGTGATTGATAGGAGCAAACTCAGACGAGCTAGACATACGTGTCGCACTTCTTTAATAAAAACATGGCAGATGTCGTCGGAGTCAACAAAAATTTGAGGTCTATATTTCGATGGAAGGAAGGATAAAACACTGTCTCAGGAAAAAATAGGGGATAGATATCATCGGAGAACGATTTCAGAAGAACATTATTCCATTTTATCTGAGCCGGGGTCTCAATATGTTGGACATGTTACACCATCATCAGGAACTGGCAAAAACATCGTAAAGAGCATGTTACACCATTTAAAAGTGAACGGTTTTAATTTGAATGATTTATCAGCGATTGGATGTGATGGGACTGCTGTCAATACAGGCAAAAGAAATGGAACTATTAGATTCATGGAATTGGAATTAGGTCATCCGTTACAATGGTTTATCTGTCAGCTGCATGCAAACGAACTTCCCCTTCGCCACTTGTTTCAACACTTAGATGGTGCTACAACAGGACCTAGAGGGTTTTCAGGACCTATTGGAAAACTTCTTTCAAGCAGCTCTGAAAACACCGTTATAAATTATTCACCAATACACTTTGAGATGCACAAACTCAACGCAGAGGAATTGAAAAATTTGAGCACGGACCAAAAATACTTGTACGAAATATGTTTTGCAGTTACAACAGGTCACTGCCCACCAAATTTAGCAAACCGTCATCCAGGTAGTATTTGTCACTCACGCTGGTTGACGACAGCAAACTCAATACTTCGATTATATATAGGAACAACTAACCTTTCAGTGAACCTAAAAATTCTTGCTGAATATGTTGTTAAAGCATATGCTCCAACATGGTTTGAGATAAAGAGGCACCCGTCGTGTAAAGATGGGGCATTACATGACTATAATAAAACTCACCCGATATTTGAGCACCGATCTACGAGATATAATTAATCCAGTAATTCAAAGAAACGCCTATTTTTGCCACCCGGAAAATCTGCTACTATCCATGATAATGGATGACAACCTTATTGTAAGAGAATTGGGTTTGAGACGAATATTAAAGGCGCGAGATAGATGTCCGAGTCCATCTGTTGTTAGAGACTTTATTATTCCAACAATAAACTTTTCAGCAAGTAAATATTACGATATTATCAACTGGCAGGAATGCGAAGTTACACCGCCACCGATAATATCCGAAATCAGTAATGATGGCCTAGTCAAAATGATAAATAATTTCGGTGAAGAAAAGGACAGTTTTGAATTTGCCAGATTTCCCTGCCACACTCAAGCAGTCGAGAGGTGCATCAAATTAGTTACCCAGGCATCGTTGTCTACAGTTGTTCATTCATGTTCAATCATTCGGGCGACAATAAAATCTAGGCATATAATGCCCGAATTTCACACCAAATCTCATTTCAAAACACGATAAATATTATAAAACTTCGTTAATGTTTAAAAAAATTCTCTTTGTTAAAGTATTTTATTTAATAAAAAAACATGTTTCTCAAAAACACGAAAAAAACAATAAAAATCAATAATCCTCTTCAAAAAACCAAAAATAGACCCCGCCTTGAAACTATGGTAATTTTATTTTTATTTTCAGATGTGTTATGCACCTTATTAGCTATAAAACCCCTAATAAAATTGTATTTTTGCTATGAATATCGCTTGTTTATAATGCTTGGCAGAGTTTTCAGCGACTTTTTTCATACAATTTTTTTCTAAATATAAATGTGCTGGTTGTTGAATAAAGGAATGTTTCGATCGAGTTGATTTTTTTAGACGAAAGAGGTGTTATATAAAGGCAACTTTTTTTTGCTATTACAGTACTGGCATCTTTAAAAAAAAAAGTCCCATACAACGTCACTCCACCCTAATGAGGGTGGGTAAGAATCTATGGCTCAGTGTGTTCAGGAATGACAGACGTATGAACTAATTTCTCCTTTCTTTTTTGGATTGAAAGAGTCCTGGTGAAGAGGTCAAAGGGTCTCCCTCAACCTGTATCTCCCGATCCAGTCTTCAATGTAAGTGGACCTAGACAAACCTCAGCGAATTAATTTATGTTAAGTTTTATTATTTTATTTAAGAAACTTTCATCAAAGTAATGAAATGGAATTCAATATGGTATAGTTCAGTGGTCGGCAAACTTATTGGCCAAAGAGCCAAATATGTACATTACAATGATTAAAAATATTCTGAGAGCCTAATCTGTTTTTTAATTTAGTAAACCTTTGTTATAATTTTAGACCTTCATTAAATTACGGGTACACTGAATAAAACGTGATTTCATCCTTAGTAAAAATTTATCCGTTGATAGACAACAATATGAAAGAAAGGTACGTATCCATAAATTTAAATCATGTCAATAAATGACAAACACTCGGAAAATGTCAGTAAGTCAGGTTTTTATGTTATTGTTTTTAATTTTAAGCATGATTCCAGGTTCTCATCAATAAGACGACTTCTCAGTTTACTCTTGATTAAGTACATGCTTGAAAAAGATTGTTCGCATGAGCATGTAGAATCAAAAAGGGAAAAAACAACAAACGCGAGTTTTTTCAGCTGATTGTAAGAGTCAGGAATACTTTTCCAAACGTTGAAAATGATCATGTCTTCCTTCTCCAGGTCTTTCAAAACAGACCACTTGTGTTGTGAACTAAGGATCACACTTGTTCTTCTCCAATATTTCCAAATCAATATAAAGACGTTGAAATTTAGAGCTCCATATTTCCTTGTTTTTTTAAATCCTGCAATTGTATTTCAAAGTTATCAATGTCAAGAAGATTTTTGACGAATGCTAAGGTCGCTCTGCGGTTTTTAAACTTCTGAAACCTGCTGGGAAATGCTTCCCTCATATTTAAAATTGTTGTTTTGAAATGGTGTTTGTTAATAGAGGAATTATTTCAAGAGTTTAAAAACAGCAGAGCGACTTTAGCATTTGTGCCAGAGCCGCACTCAAGGAGCCAAAGAGCTGCATGCGGCTCCGGAGCCGCACTTTTCCGACCACTGGTATAGTTTCTCGTGTTGACACTTATAACATGTTCCAATTCTTTGTTTCCTAACAATCTTTCGTTTAGTGGTAATTTCAGAGAGACTTTTAATCACGTTGATGTTGCCAAGATTTGAAGATTTTTCTTGCTTTCTTTATTTATGAAAAGAGGAAAAACAGTCATTGTGAACAAATATTGCACCTATATGCACCACCCGCACAACCGCTGACCAGGTGCACCGAAACTTTCGACTTCCTTGTTCAGCACTGGAGCATCCGGAAGGCCCATGGCCTTCACCAGTACCTGATACGTCAACGAGTCCGGTCACCAGCAGCGGCTTCGACTCACTGACCCGCGCTTGACCAGCACTTCACCGCCTGCATCCGAAATCCGGTCCTAAAGTCATCTCATAGACGGCATCCTGACTCAAATAAAATACTGTGACCTTCACGACATCAACAAACAAATTCCAACCATCACGTAGAATCGCCTCTCAAAGTTAGTGCAAGTTAGTTGACCCCCGGACAATATGAATATTTATATTATATTTTATACATCAATTTTAGGTAGATATTATCAAGAACACGATATTATTAAGTCGCTATGTAATTATTAGCGTCACTGGCATTCTATGTATCTATATAGTAATATTATTAATCTCTTGAATCATATTTCTATGCAAAGTGAAAGTTCCGTCACCTTATCTCGGGAGTTGTTTTTCCCGGAAGAATCCAAAGAAAATCAATACATAAACGCACACGTAAGCGGATTATGCTGAGAGTTGTTTACAAAACTTGCTTTTTAGTTTTTCTTGTCTTATCAAATAATATGAAATAGTAATTCACTATAAATCCGTTTAAATAACAAGGTCATGCTTGTAAAAACACAATATATATTTGATGTTATTTTTTATGTGAATCCTAACAAGAGTCTCAATTTAACCATCTGGAGCCAGTGGGCATAAACCATCCTAAATTGGGGTTTGTTGTGTGGCTGAACGTAGTGGGAGGGGAAAGGAGATGGGGAAGAGGATTATATAGAAGTTGGTTCTTGTCATAACATTGTTTAATTTACACTACATATATAATGATTCTAAATTTACACTTTTGTAAAATATTTTAGGACAGCTTCTATTATTACATTGGACTTAATATTATTATTGAAAAAAAAATGTTTTTTTTTCCAAATACGCTATACAAGACTAAAATAAAATAATTCACAAAGAAAATATTACAGATTTTTTTTACATATTTAATAATATTTTAATTCGATTTACAGTTAAGTTTCGCAATGCCTTTAGAAGGTGAAAAAAATTAGACAGCAGAACTTATTTATATAAATAGTCGCAGTACTCTTTGTGAAAATGTTTTTATAAATCATCGATACTTATAAATGTAAACGAAATATGAAACAGAAGAAGACACAGAAAAATAAAAAAGGTAACGGTCTCAACTGGGAATCGAACCCAGGATCTGTCTTACCGGGATAACGCCTCAAACCATTCACACATTGGAACCAAATTATTTTATATCAATCTCATTTTTCAAATTCAGAATTAACAATATTATCCTTATTTAAATGTTCCCAATTAATGTTTTCATATGTTTATTGGGAACTGTAAAAATAATTCATATTCTTTTTATATTTTTGTATTGTGTTTTGAAATAAAAAAAAAACTGAATGTGTGTAGGACAAATCGTTCGAAAATTCACCAATTTACAGAATATTATATAAAAAGTCCATTCAAACGGGGTTGAAATGCTGTTAATAAATAAAAGCTGAGATAAAAATGAGGCAAAAACACTGCGTCAAATAAAACGTATGACCTACATTTTGTGAAAAAACTGTCACTGTCATGTTCTTAATTTAAAAGAGTTTGAGGGAAACTGAAGACGTGTCCTTGCGCACAGCTCAAACACGTGATTTCACAATTTCACACCTGTCGTTCTCATCTCATACGAGAGATTCTGCCTTGTTTCAAATTTAGTGTTGGCAATGATATGAAATTCACTGGATGAGTCCCTCGGTGCAAATATGAAAATATTATGTAATACATACACTCACATATAAATGTGTGTTTTCATGTTTCAATATATGTCTGTGAAAAAAAAATTAACTTTCTACTACAACATGTCACACTTAATCACAAACACCTCAGCACAGGTTCTCCTAGTGAGGTGTTCACGTTACATACAATATCACTCACACACAGTTTTACCTATATCAACCTATTTTCTTTATTATTTTTTTTTGTACTTTTTTCTCTGTACTATAATATAAACCACTGTTATCATTTGTAAAATGTGTATTCAAGAATATACATAAATAATAAAAAAATAAAAAATAAAATACTGGATTACTTAAATAATTACTTGAGCACTATTGAGCAGGTCGTATTTAAAAAATACCAACATGATTTTTAGATCTAAGCCTTTGCAAAGAATAACGTTTCATATAAAAAATTCTTGTATTGAGAAAAACAAAAATAATAATGATACCGGTTATGTCTAATTACATTTTTTTAAATGTTAATACAATAAGCATAGAGTTCTAAAAAGCTTTAAATGTAAAGTGATGAAAAAAGCAATTAATTTAGCATTTATTAGAAGAATTTATAATGAGTTAGTGGAAAAAAGTATTATTTGAAAATTTTAAGCAAAATATATAATTTTTTATTTATTTTTTACTTCAATCAATAGGGACTGATAAAAAGCAACATTTTCATTTAACATAAGTTCACACATATGTCGTTGAGGTATTTGAAAACATCAGCGAATAAATCAATAATGAATTAAGTTCGCGATATTGTCATGAGATCAACTAATAGCATTGCATAACTGCCCTGTCGTTACTTCACCGCGACACTACAGGCCACGGACTCACCTACTACGCCCGGCTCTGCACGGACATTTAAGAGTTGCTAAGAGTAAAAATGCTGCCACAAGCCTACATATATTTTCGTTACCACAGCCCTTACCTTAAACGGTGCACAAAAAACATTCAAACATCTGTAAACATTCCCAACATTATCTAATTAATAACTTACAGTTATATTTTTGTTCAATACAATATTTTTCTGGCTAGGGCTTATTTTCTCCTATTGAACTAATTATTTGACCATCAAAAAAATAAGCGAAAGAGATAGTACTCCTGACAATTCCGTCTTCGTACATACTACTGTTTTTCACAGTCATTTTTACTATATGGTTTCATTGCCATTTTAAATGGGACATTCAAATAATCAATATTTGTAGAAGACCGAGAGCGATTGTGGGTAGATTATTTAAACAAAAGTGTTACGATCCTGTGAATATTTTAAAAAATCATTTGCCTATCACTCGCAGAATGCACTCTTTTAAAAATTAATTTAATTTACCTACAATCAGTAGTATATTCTGTGGTTAAATTACTACTGGTTACAAAAAATATTTTTTCACAGAGACGTAACATTTTATTGTTGTATCGAAACCTCAATATCTTATTTTGGGACAAAATATTGATTCAGCATATATATGATTCTGAATAGAAAAATAAATTGGAACATGAACAAAACACTAGGTTTATAAGGAATGAAGGCAGTTTTGTTCCAAACTATAACAATAAATACGGAAAGCAAAACCTGGAATATAACGTGCTCAAAATGTTCAAATGTTGCCAAGTAACATAAAAAGTTCTAAATAGATTTAGATATACGCTTAAAATATGGCTCATAAGTAGAAATACTTTATACTAGTCATCACTATCAATCAATAGTTGTTATTTTAGTATGTAGATTTAGTGTTATTTTAGATTATCTATGCCAATAATAATATTCTGCATATATTGTTATGTATATTCATAATTAGTAGAATTATTATGAATACATATTAACACTGTAATTGAACATGTTCACTCTGTTGACAAACTGCTTAATTGTAGTTTAATGGGGTAATACATTCGAGAACTTAAGAATTATATTCGCTTCAGTATGGCATATTTTTTTAGAGCAATTTCTACTTATTATTTCATCCACTTACACGTCATTATTTGTTTGCCACTAATTTCTCGGTTGCACTCTTTCTACATGTCAAACCTTTCAATTCAAAAATGGTAACAACAGTTCAGTCTTGTTGTATTATGATAAATTCAGGGATTCAAACCATTTTTAAAGGTTCGCTTCCTAGCTAGTAGTTTTACGAAATAGGGTTGTATTCATATTCCCACTTTCTCCGGGTTTAAGTCTGGCATCAGAATCAGTAAATACATTTTCTAGTCGATGGCGGAGGTAATGGTATGATAAATTACTACAAACACGTCGTGGGAATAATTAAATATTTCTATATTAAACTATTAGATTTTCAAAATTTGCCGCTTATCCCATTTATAATAATAGTTCCTCCTTGTGTATGTTTTTACTGTGGCAGTCGCGTTAAAATATGTACATACGTGTGGCATACATATATAATGCTATCATCTGTACTGTTTCCGTGAGCATTTTGGCATTTGCATAATGCGGCAGTAAAGGAAGGAACTTTTCCAGAGCAAAAAATCTCATCCTCCCCTACTAGATTCCCCGTTGTTGTTAGCGAGTGGGAATTAAGGAACAATTTCAAACGTGAAATGGGATAACTCTGGTACAAAGAGGGGTGAAAAAACGATTCTATGACTAAACAGAACAGTTTGATAATGGCCTTGAAAGGTGAAACAGACGTCAAAATAATAAATACTACAATACTTAAAAAACTTAAAAATTACTTTATTAAATTTGATTAAGGTACCTACCTACTATATTTTATTCTAATTTTAAATAGAGTTCTACGAATTAAAGAAATCATTTAACACTTTCGAAATGTGATATAAAGTCATTAATACCTCATTAAACATGTTGACAAACAATAAAAACGCGCCTAAAACCTCTGCTAGTTAAATTTGTATTTTTTCGTTGCTTTTCATCACAATTTTTCAAAAGTTTTGTTGTTGTTCTGTGTTGTCTTAGCTGTTTTACATTGCCCGGTTACCGAAAAAAATCATGGTAATCTATTCCCAAAAACTGCACCACACATTTTCGGACAGCGGGTCACTCGCAACATAAATCAGAATTGAACCCACAAATATCATAAAACGTGGGGAAAAACTTCCGCCTCTGACGGTAAAAATTACTTAGTCGCCAATAATATCACTTCTTTAATTTTGGATCGCGAAGATGAAGTTGAGAACCACAGCGCCATACCCAAATAGGGGATGTCAAACGGGAACGGAATCTTGAACGCTATTTACCTTAAAATTTCCCTCGATGATAAAATTAATGAAAAAAAATCCAAAGTTCCTTAAATAATCGTACTTATCATTTTTATTTAACAAGTTTTTTTTAATTTGTTTTAATGTAATTTATACGTATTCAATGGGGTTACAATTAGATAAATTTTAAATTTTAGGAAATAAAAAAAGTGTCAATTGTCAATAAAATTTTATTAAAAACCAAATACATACCTACATTATTATTATTATATAAGAAAGACAAACATTCCCTGGTTAAGAATAACCTGATAATATTTGAAATTCTCCTTTTTATTACCCAGCAAGCGAACAGTATTAAATACACTACGCCTGGGTGAGACCCAAACGCGATGCCTACTCAGCCACTGACTGAATTGTTCATTTTTTGTTATTTTTACATTTCAGTTACTCTTTGATTTTGTTATGTTAATTTAAGTGTTTGATGTATGCTTAAACGTGTTAGTTTATAAAAGTGTTTGGTGTATGTTAGTTTATGAAAGTTTTTGCAATATTTTATTTTGTAATTGTAAAAAGTAAAAAGCATTCACTTTGTGGCTCATCATAATTTACAATAAAAAACACATAAATTTGTTTTTGACCACTATAGTTTTATTTTCACTCTACCGGTTTCGGAAGAACCCTTCCTTCGTCAGGAGAATATTAAAAACTGATCTACTACACAAAATATTGACATATACATACTGGTAGAAATATATGTCTAAACTCAGCATTCTGTATTTAATAGAAAAGTTTTTATTTAAAACCGAAACCGGTAGAGTGAAAATAAAACTATAGTGGTCAAAAACAAATTTATGTGTTTTTCATTGTATTTTATTTTGTGTTTAATTCGTGGGGCTTATTTTTTTTAAATGTAATTTAATAATGTTATTATTAAGTTTTGCACGTATTTTAGTAATTCATTATTGTAACAGCTGATTCGGCGATCAAAGCCGTTTTCAAACTGTGGTGTTTTCACATTGAGATGACTTATTTATGGAATCACATTTTCTGATATCTAAACTGATTTAATACAGGTTGAACCGATTTACTGGGAATAAACTGGGAACTGGAAAAAGAATAAGCAGATGGAACTTTTTTTTATGTGAATACCGCACAAGAGTGCCAATAGTTACAAACCGTCTGGAGCTAGTGAGAGTATGGCACCCCCAATTGAGAATGTTGTATGGCTGAATGCACTGGGGTGGGGAAGGAGATGGGGTAGAGGAAGGTGCGAGAGTACCTAGCTATTCAGGTCTGGTCAATAAACACGGCTTAAGGCATTTCAAGCCATTATTTAAATTCTGAATGGTGGTCCTAAACCAGTCATTTCGATACTGATCTGTATCTTCCACTGGAGATGAACTCAACATATAATCACATGAAATAATAAGAAGGTTAAAAAAATGGTTCTATGTTCAAATCGGTGAGATTTCTTGCATTTTTTTCATAATTTACACTATATTTAGATAAGATTAACATTTTTATTTATTCATATTTCGGTAATTTTTAAAACAATATTACATACAAACAAATTATTGTTCCTCACTTAACTTTTAATAATATTTAAGTGATTCTTAAAATTATTTGCACACAGAATATCTAATTTTGTTAATTTTCAAAAAGTTCTTGGGCTGACTAATTGTTCGAACAAGATTTGGTTGAGTAATTATTATCACTTCAATAATGAACACTTTGTTTCTAGATTTCAATTCACCGTAAGACGTGACGATAATATTTTATTTCAATTCTTGAATTATTAAATATTACAATGTTTCTGCCAAAACTTTTGCCACCATAAAATTCCATGTACCAACTAGGAACACAAGACAAAATGTAACATTCTTCTGTAATACACACAAAACCAACAATCGGGCACACTCACTAACCAATAAGATGCATGATCTAGGCAACATGTTTAAGGGTACTATTGATATATATTAGGGTGTACCAAAAAAATTTAAGTTGTTATTTTTGAATGCATACCCTCTAATTTTGTTTTAATAATGACAAAACACTTGTAATTTTTTTGTTTACTTTGGACCACTGCAACCCGTGCCGACTTGCATCGAAACATTTTAGAACTTGTAAATTAAGACGCCGCGCCCGCGAGCAAACCTGTTGATGACATTGTAGTAACTTGTTTTTTGTAAGTAAACGAATATCACTCATTCAGGCAAGATGTCGTTAGATTTATGCACTAAAGAGTATAGTTTTAATAGGAGTCGTAAAACACCAAATATCGGGTTCTAAACTACCATCTAATGGACAAGTTCTTGAAGTTTTGTTCTACAATATCCGGGAAGTGAATTTAACTGTCAATCAAAGTGATAATCTCGTTATTCGCGAGTGTGTTATCTATTGGAAAAAGGCGCGTATACCAACCAAATCTTTACCTAATTGTGAAAAAACTTGTTAACTTATATCATGTTTGGAGGAACTTCCCAGAAGAAATTCCCAGAAAACGCAAGACATATTTGAACAAGTCGTCAAGAGTTTGTTAAAAACTTAGATTATTGACTCTGACCACTGAGCTATGGCGGCTTATCTCTTATCCGCGAAATAATTCATTATATACTGGTGTTTCATTCAACAATTACTGTTACATTTTTTTTACAGGTGAAAAAACGTTTGTACCATATGTTTGGCATCAATTCGGCACGGGTTGCCGGTGTTTAATAAAAATAATATTTATTGTATGAGTTATTGGGATCAAATGGAATAAAATAATAGGGTATGCGTATTTAAATTCATGAAAAAAAATTCTTCCTTATGTCCTGGGACACCCTAATATATATATATATATATATATATATATATATATATATACCTAATGAATTTATAGAATTGAGCGTAATCTTTATCAGCACTTTATTGAATCCTACAAATTGTAGTAGCGTTTATAATGTAGTTTTAGTGATCTGTCTTATATGTAGTATTATTCTTGTTTATATTTCATTTTATGTTACGTTCTGTGACGTTTTACTAATTTCGTTTTATTTTTTAATTTTTTTTTTCATAATATTCTCACTATACTCATAATCACAGATTTATATTTGAGTATTCATAGATCTATTTTGCTGTTATTATTTCTTACACAATGCAGATATTCTCCTATGTATACTCATCATCATAAATCACTGTTATATAAAAGCCTTTATATAACAGTGATTTAACTTTATGAGTGAAAACTAATAATTAACACAATAAGCAGTACAGATTCGGACTGCGTGTTTACCACCGAGTACCCAACTTAAGGACGCGGTAAAAAGGCCTAGTAACTTTGATCGGATTTCCGCTCCGTGCCCCGGGGACAGCCTAGCACTGAGGGATGCAGCTTCTTCATTTACTGTCTCCCCAGCTTCAGACCATTTACATACAAATATATTTCTTTTGTAAATTTAGGAGACGCAGTGCCGGCCGAAAATATACATCATCATCATTTTTCAGTTACCTGTTCCACCAGCTCATCATTATATAATTAAAAAAATGTATGTCATTTAACAACTATTATTCCCCTCTTGTATTATGTTTGGTGCTTGCATACCGCCACCTAACCACGTATGCGGGGACATTGGAGGTCTAGAGTCCTTTTTTATGAAATTGTAGAGTCATCTATACCAAAAAATTAGCTGCTTTGCGAGAGCCCCGAAGGGGTGACAATAAGTCACCTATACCGGGACGGGAAAGTGGTGGGTCTCTCCAATGCGTGTTTATTGCAAACGGAAGTGCTGCCATCTATAATGATCAAAGATAACTATTGAAATTTTCACTTTGCTCGTTCTGCATATTTGCTATAAGGATTCTCGGGTAAGGCTACAATTTATTGAGTAATCAGAGGTATGCCAATGCAACCCGAACACCAATACCAAAGAACAACAATAATAATTGAATAATACTAAGTCTGCATTCCTCAACTCACCCCTTTACACAATAATTATCTTCTCGGATTTCAAATGCTACGCTGTATTGCGAATAGATTTAACTCTGTTTGCATGAATGGATTGTGGAATTGTTGGAAATTGTTGCGAATAATTATTGTTCCGCAGAGTGGCGGATTTGCAAATGTAACGTGGCCAATTTGTACGGCAACGTCTTCCGGATGCAGCGGTGGTTAGACAATAATTGAGATAAATTATTATAAGTTCCGCCTGGTTAAAGTGAATTTACCACCCCGCTAATGGCGGGGCCTCTAGTTCAGGGGGACTCGCGAGGGGGCATAAATAACTGATAATGGGGTAATAAAAGTATACTATACATTAATGAATAGTTTGGAACACGCTTCTTCTGAATTGCACCCGCTGATAATGCAGTCGCTGACCCAGAATCTAGGTGCATTTGGCGATATTATTTTGGTGAGAAAATCTACAAGAGAAGGATACGTCCTCTTTCCTTACTAGCATTTGTTAGACTCCTTTATATATCGTAGTATGAATCTGTTATTTGTCTTTCGTGATGTGATATAAAGCGATTTTGTTTTATTCCTTTCATGTGGACGCAATATGACGCGTAGATTAATTCATGTTTGCCCGTTATTTAAAACTAGAAAAATTATTTAACCCTAGATTCATAACCTTATCTAAGAGGAACATTATTCATAAACATTCGTCTCACAGACGACTAAATTTAAGTGACGAGTTTTGGGGTACTTGTAAATAAAATAAATAAATTAAGTATGGCACTCTTTGATATGTTTAATTAGGTAACAAAAAAATAATAAACGAGTTAAACTTAAATTTCATCGGTACATTCCACACACATGAGGCCGCGATGGTCCATGCACATTTACTTTTTGCATTGCTTGCATTGGAACCTTGTCATATGCCGTTTTTTATAATCACAATAACCACAAACCTTTTTTTGAGTACCACTTAGACCAGGTGTGGCAATGATAGGCATTTCATCTAAAACTTCGGCGATTTTCCTTTTTAGGCATCTCTCAAAAGTTGGCATTTCGTGTCTTTTACGTAACCATGTCGTTATCACTGTCGGAATCTGTCGGTACCATTTCATCTAATTCCACATGATCTTCGACATCACTGATTTCTACGTCCTTTTGCTGACTGGTTAAATCATAATCACCAGAATCAGGTAAACGATTCAAATAGTCATCAATTTGCCGATCATCCATTCTAAAATAAAATAAAAAGATTTGATGTAAAATACACACAATAATACATTTTTAACGATAAAATAAGATGTAACTATAAATAATAACACATATAGAATAATATAATATATTTACTTTTACTCTGTATAACCAGAACTCATCAAAAACAATGTTTTCAAAATAACTTGCAGTCTCGTCAAAAGTTACACTATTCATAAACATTCGTCTCTCAGACGTTCAAAGGGCTATAATTTGTCCACAAGACTTCATTGCGAGGCAAGCACACCCGCCTTACTAATGAACAAGCGGTCTAGGAAAGTACTTGAGAGGTCATCATTCTATCTCTTTCACTCGAGACACTAGAAACAAATTTACGTTTTGTGCGGTCTGTGGGACGAATGGTTATGAATCTAGGGTTAAGGAAATATTGTTTTTTTCTTCTGAAGGTCTTTTTGTACTCTCTGTCCTGCGTCCAATGCTTGTGTGGATATTTCAACAAAATAATTGAAAATATTCCGATGTTTTTTATGGTATCTTTTCGTTATATATATGAGGAGTATACAGGTGTCCGGGGGTAAAGTGCGCTAACTTTGGGAGTTGATTCTACATGATGGTAGAAATAAAAAAGGAACTACTTTTTTAGGAAATTCAAAGTTTTTTATCCCATACAAAAACATTTATTTTCCCATAAGAACGTTGATATTTCGAAAAATTCTATAATATTTTTTTTTTCTACCATCATTTAGCTCCATAAGTTAGTACACTTGACACCCGCCGCCAAGATCTAGATAAACCTCGCCCACTGAACCCGGGAACCCCTGCCAAGTCACCAAACGTATAAAACAACTTAGAGTGATCTATGGCAGAGGCGTTGGTTATCCAATAAATGGTTCTGGGGGGGGGGGCGATACACATACATTATAGGTGAATGTAAAAAAAAATACGACATCATCAATTTTACTATCATTTCTCGGCATGGGCAGCTTAAAGCTTTTTGCTTTCGGGAACACGGACCACGTATTTAAATCAGATATCTTCCTTCCTTAATCATTTGGAACACCTTTTTTAACATGTTTTTGCTTAAAAATAATATATTATCTTTTGTGCCATGCATAAACAACATTTTCTCTTAAACATTAGTTTGTCATTAAAATAATACTATTTTTTGTTCATATTAAGCAGATATTTTGTGATGTGACGTTATAATTTTGTTCCTTCAATAATTGTTTAATTTTTAACTACTCTGTGGCACTACATTTAACTAAATAATAATAAAACACTTAGTTTTATCCAATATTCAAGTATTAGTAGACACGAAACAACTTTTTGTTATATTTCAAACAAACCGTGGGTTCACAAACTAATTTGTAACATTTGCAACTATTTTCAGAAAATCGTTTATATAATAATAATCATCATACTTTTTTGGAAACTATTAGTAATTTTGATAAATAAGTGCTTGGAAACTATGCAGGGATTTTAAGATAATTTATGTAAATATTGAACCAAATCCTATTAACTAAGTTTAACTAACCTCCTAAGTTTGTTTATTCATATTCATTGTATTAAACTAATCATTTACACCCTCCGTATTTTTCTTTCTCACCGCTTATTTTTACGGGTTGTGAGTATGTCCAAACGGATATGTAGTTTTAATTTTAGTTTACTTTATATCATAGAGGAGGAAGCATTCGATCAGAAACATGTTGAAATGTATTATAGTGATTAAGAGCTTCATTATTTATAGTATCATATTTTTATTTAAAGTTCTTTCAGCAAGAGCTGAAGTCTTTATAAAATATTCAGCTCAATTCAATATAAATAGGATGCACCGGTATTTTTTTAAATCCTATATCTTATGCATTTCATGTCGATGTAGAAATTGGGTACTAGATGGAATATTGCCGCTACGATATTTGGCGAAGCTCCAACGACAGAACTTTTGTGTTGAGGTTGTTGAACTTCGTGACAAGGAGCGGAGTCTGAATGTATATGTAGATTTAGTTTTTAGTTCAGAGACAAAACAACTTTTATGGAAATATGGGTTGGATTTAAATTTGCTCTTCCTAAAGTTTAGTCAAGATTGCGTTGGAAAGTTAAGAGTTGTTATTCTTTCATTTGACATTCCATTCGATGCAATTGTAGAGTTTATGTAAGGTTCAGCACAGATTTTTTGGTATAAAGGACATTTTAGCAATTTGCTAAGATCATTTGCACACGGACAAGAGATCGCTGTTTCAAAACCTGGCTAGGGAAAAAACATTTTTTTTGATGGAATTTAAAAATCCAAATGGAAAACAATATACCTAATCCTGTTTCCAGGGTTTTTAAGCATCTACCCTCAGTATTGTTATGTTATAATTAAAATGAAAAAAAAATACTCTAGTTATTTACCCAATACCCAAATAAACCTCATCAAACCTCAAAGTTACCCAATCTGAATAGCCAGGAACGTGCGAAAATCCACTCTCCCATGTCCAATTTTCAGCTCTTTTTCCATTACTTTAAACAACATTTTAATAAGATTGGTTCACTTGGGCAGCCCGCTCATGGGAGACTTTAGTTACGGTTAACTAATTCAAAATTCATACAATTTCAAAAAAGTTTCCCTGTACCGTGATTTATTTAGATGCACACAACTAAAGTATGTCAGGTGCAGAGTGAGTGACATTAAAAAAATAATAATTTAACGTTCCTAAATTTTTAAAGGTAGTATTCAATAAATAATACTGGAGTAGTCACTTTCACTTAAACAAAAATATTTAAAAAATTAACTAAATACTTTAATGATAAGAAATAAAGTAAATTTTTTTCATTCCACGCCATTTGATATGGTGGAAATTGAGCAGATTTGCTGTTAATTTTCTTAATTTGGGACTGTTTTGGTCACAATGGCTGTGTGCCAACATAGGTTAGCTTTTGTGCTGGGGTACATTTAAAAAATGACCCAAAAAATTTTAGCGCTTGTTTCATGTAGCCAAAATTTGTATATTGCGTTATTTTGATTTGCTTTTTCATAGTTACGTATTACGGATAAATTAAAAAAATTATATATTTTAAAAATTAAATTTATTAACATACAATATTTAATCCGATAAATTCAACTGTAAAATCTGTATATAATTTATATTAATTATTTAAATTATCAAGTAGCGTGTTATTACCGTTGTCCGTTCAATGAAACAAAGTCTGATATCGTTATTATTTTAGAAGTGTAAAATTGATTCGGTAGTTTTTTAAACAGCTTACATAATTAATTTTTGAAAAATATTATAGTCAATATTATAAAAATATGTAGTTCTTAAGTAAATTTAAACCAACATTGAAAACAAACGTGTTTAACCTTGCTGGTATGGAATCTGTTTTTAACGCCCCTTTTTATGGGATTTACATAGGAATAGTTTATGAAATTACAAAAAGTGGTATATTTTTTGTACAGTTTTTATTATTTTTTTGTACTTTACTGTACTGCTCTAACACCATTTTTTAAATATATGTTAAGTGACAATATTAAAAATATTTATTGAATAATTATAACCTTTCATTAGTATTCTGGGCAACGAGAAGTACATTTTATGGTAATTAATACTAGAATTCCGACTCGTAGTTATCTGGTGTTTAAAATTAAAAAGTTAAATTTTATATAAAAAATTAAATTAATGGAATGGAAAATATTAAAAAAAAGAAAAACTAACACATACAAATTTTGACGAAATGCCCACAGACGTATTATTTATACCTAAATTGAAGGGAGACAAATGTGCCCAGGTTTTAAATATATAACCTTAAAAAAACATAATTCTCTGTAATCACCCATCACGAAAAGCGAATGAGGTATTATTGTAAACAAAAACCACGCGGAACATTCAAAGTTTATTTTTCAGATTCTGATCTAATAAAAAATTGGAATTTTTAAATTCTCATTGTTGATTATTATTTTAAAAATGATAAAAACCCGCATTTTCTGTAACGGTTCTAAATGGCTATAGTGTCTCATTATGACGTGGAAAACTGTACTGGATGAAGACGGCTGTCACTGACTAAGACGTCAATAATGCCACATTCACAAATATGTCGATTTGTTAGTTTATCAAAAATGGCATGTTTAAAATCGTTCTTGAAAATTTATTCGTCAACATTAAAAACTTTAAAAAAAAATTTTTTTTCGAGAATCAAAGAAAATTGAAAATGCTTTATTTAAATGAGCAATGATGGAAGACACAACTATCAAAGAATTAAACCCGCAATATCAAAATGCAAGCCGAACGCTTTGGAAAACTCGACTACAAATTATTTGATAATAATGTCAAGTATCATTGGTGGAAAGAAAAAGAAAGTTTTAATAAACTTTAAATAACCTATGAATGAAAAGTTTTCAAGTGACTGAAATCGCAAAGAACTATCTAGAAATTCTAATGAAACTCGTATTTTACGACTTCCTCTGCTAAAATTTCTGGCACTTTCCAGCATCCGTTTGAGTTTCGTGGAACAAAAAATAAAAGCAAAACGATAAGTGATGCCCGCCTTTTAATGTCAGGTCATAATATGCCAATTTGTCTGGAAAGATTTAAAACAATCGTCCAATCAAAAGAATGGGGGAAAAGACCGTAAAACCACTGTCTGCCCTCCGGTAACGATGAGTCACTTTAATGCTTCCACCTGTACATCCCTTAGGCCCAGAGGCAGGGAAGAAAAACCAATTTCACCGAAATAATTTCATGTTTATGGTGGCTGTTAAAATATATTATTTTTTACCCACTGTCCAGGTTCTAGTATTTTTATCATCGAAGTCATGCGAAGGTTGAAAAAGCTGTTAATAAAATGTTCGATTATTGGAGAAACTTGCGAGGGGGGTATGGGTACCCTACCAGAAAACAATTAATTGGACAACCAATACCTGTGCTCACCAAAGCGGTTTGTTACGTTTGATGATTAAGTCGGGTTTCCCGGGCTTATGGAGTGAGGTCTGTCCAGGTCTTTGTGGCGGCTGCGTCTGCTTACCAGCTACGTTATGGGCCATTGCTTTGACCTCTCCAGCTTGACTCCCTTGATCCAACGCTCACACTGCAGTTGGGTGGATGGATTCATACATCATTCCTGGTTAGACCCCAGATTCCTACACACCCCTCATGCCTTTTCCTACTTATTCTTTACAAAAGTTCGTCGTCAAATGGCCAAATCTTGTGAAAAATGAAATTTGTGGAAACTGTATGAAAGATATGACTGTAACGAGTTCGGTTTGGCATTGCAGCCTGCAGGGTGATTGTAACCCTGATGATAGCCATCTCCTCAAGTTGGAAAGAAGATGAGGTAAAGAAATATTTTGAATGGATAAATTGATGTCGCTTATTTGGAGGTTCATAATCGAATAGCGAAATCTGATATTTTTTAAAAAGTCCAAAAAAGGAAACCTTATTTAATGGTAAGCAGCTTTTTTAGAAATGAATAATAATTAAAATAATTAAATTACGCGTAATAATAATTACACAGCAGAACTTGTTTAAAAATAAACTGTTTTTATAAACCCAATAACAATATTATTGAATATATAAAAAAATAAAAACTAGTCAATTGTTTCATAAGGGTAGGTAACTAACTGTAGAGGATTATTCTTTTTGCTACTACTATTATTGTCAAATAATATTTCATTAGTAAGTTAAAGACAATCGGAATAAAAACTACATTTTAACTACCTCTACAAATTATCGATTTTTGTTGAGGCTTCTGTACAATTTTACAATAAGTTCTATAAAAAAATAACACAAAAGGTAAAGTTATACCTTCAACCTTCTAAAGACAAAACTTTTCATGGATTATTTGGTCAAATAAAACCCACAACATACATTAACCTGAATAAAGTTTAACCATCCCTGACTTAGCAGAAGCTTTAAACCCCCACGTTTCTGAAGAGCGACCATTCAACCCCAAGTCACGTAGACAGAGCTTTGGACCACGGTGCAATCACCAATCAAAAAGCTCTCAATGACGACTACTGCTTGCTTTAGCTGTTCTGTATTTTGATAACTTGAACTTTGACTTTAACTTCAAGACATCATACAAAGCTGATCAATTTTGAATTGCAGCCTTTAGAAGCTTTAAATAATATTATATTTGGATTTGGATCTGTTCACAAAACTCATAAAAGCAGGAAGAGTTATGACTAGTGTTTGAGTTTAAATTTCAGCTTATATTTACTTCTGAAACTGTAGCATCTGTCGGACTTTTGATACGAGGTTGATATAAATTTATGTTTTAATGGTCGTATATGGTATTTCATAGCAATGGAATCATTTTGCAACCTTTCTTGGAAGCAGGATTAGGTCCAAGGATAACAAGGAGTTCAAATTCTACCACTTCGCATTATGAGTACGTTATATTATTAAGATTTGTGTGATTATTCAGTATTATATGTACGTGTTGATGTAGCTCAGTCTGTCTGTGCAGATAGAGAATCAATAGCGCGTGTTGCTTTTATGTTCAACAGATGGCGCTGTTTAAAAAAAAAACACGTTTTTACCTGCCATAAGTAACATTTATGTACTATAAAAACCCACGGATATTTAAATGTGTTTGAATGCAACGTTGCTTTAACATTTCAAAGCAATCGGTGTAAATTTAAGAGTTTGAACAAACGAACATTAAAATTTTTATTTATATAAATAATCACATTAGAAAATACTGTATTTCGTACTTAAGGTAAGACTTGGTTAGGATTTATTAGGTAAGGTTAGGTAAGAACATCTTAAATTACAACAAAAAAGTAAGAAAAAAATATTATTCTTACAAACGGATTTTTTTTCTATATTTAGTTTAATTTTGTTATGAGTCTGCCTTGTCTCACCGTAACATACCTAATAGCTAAGCACTGATGTTTTACTACCATGAAAATTGACATTCCGCAAAGTGTTTAGTTATGTATCAGTAACCGATCGGTGGCAGAGTTGATATTGCGTCTGGTTCTCACCCAAGCCGTCATGAGTTCAATTCTTCCGCTGGTTAAGTCCTCCAACACGATACAAACATTTTTAGTTAACTATATTGGTAAGTTATTTGCAATCTGGGAATATTTGTCTTTAAAAATAAAATGGTTCATTTCAATAAATTAATATTACTTTCAACAGTTGCTGTAATTTTTTTTATTAAATTTAATTACGCTTACAATGTAGACTCGGTGGGAGGTTGGGCAGTGAAGGTACAATTTTATTCGTTTGGGAAGAGTGAACAAGAAAAGTAATAAAGATGACCTACTGAGCCACTTAAAATGGTTCCTGGTTGAAGGCGGCTGCAGCGATTCCCCTTTCTTGACGGCCTGTGGTAGCACGACTAGAAATATGAAAGTACATAATATAGGAGACTTAATAGTAATATAGTGAGAATGAGAGATGGCGAAAAGTAAACGATGTTTTAAAGTCTACTATTTCATAAGTAAAAGAGCAAAAGAGTAAATGAGTGCTCTAATCCAGTAATATTCATTTTTTTAACTTTAATATAAAAATTCTAGGGAAGTATTGATTGTGTGAGTTACCGTAAATTGTTTTGGAAGGTATAAACTATGTAATATAATGTATTTGTGCATGTGCATATTATCACAGAGGTAAACAATATAATTCCTAAATCTATAAAATTACTGTGAAAAAGAAAGCCCTATAAAAAAAACCGTGACCTCAATATTCAAACAAATATGTCGTCGCTGGTTGTGGACAAACACGAAAACAAAATTCTTTGTCAGTTTTCGCAAACGACATTTTGAAGCAAAATACTTTTCACTGACTTTTCGCCTAGCTAACTATTGTCTCATTAGTTAGTTAGTTTTGGTAACAAAAATTGGCAAAATCTTTGTAAGCCTCTTACAATTTCTTTTCAAGATTTTTTTCAACCTTTGATATTTTGAATTGGCGGAATTAAAAAGTCATTTAGAGAGAAACTTTATAATAATTTCATGTTTTAACGTACAGGCACTGGATTGTTGGTTCTGCTTACAAAAAAGGAAAGAAAAAATATTCTTTAATTAATTAAAACGGAAAATAATAGGTCTCGTTAAAAATAATACCTTTCAAGGGACTTTCGAATTATATAGCAATATGGAATTATTTTTACGATAGGTACTTTTTGTGCGGTGGCTTGTTTATGTGTATTTCGACAAAGAACCCATATGCTACGAGTATTACAATTTTTCTGCGTGATGTAGTAATTCTATTTTAATAAAACACGGTAAATTCTCATCAAAGTTAAATGAAAAGCTCATCAGAGGCGGATGGCACAAAAAAGGCGAAAGTTTTGTCTACAACGTAGGTCAAGGTAAAAGTTTTATACATTTTTACATTTGTTCTTAAGTAAAAGAGAGACAATGAAATCTGACAATATTTGAATTTCTCATACCTCCACCATGTAAGCGGAAAACGTTGTTTTTGCAATGATGGAGGACTTAGATGAGATAGCAGATGACTTAATGTAATGCCTGGGAGGGAACTTGACCTCTAATTTATGTTGTTAGCAAACAAATTTAGTGTTATTAGATAATTGAAAGTATTTTATATGTTCTGTATCATTCAATATCAAGCTCCTTATTTTATTTATACATCATAAATTATGTGTCTTGAATAACTCTTGATCATTAAAAGAATAGCTATTGTAGAGACAAAGTGACGAAATTATTAAGTTTCGAATAAATCTGGCAAGAAAAAAAATTGAGGATATACAACCTTACTATTAGGTTATTAAGGTGAAGCTAAACTAGTTATCAACGTTTGTTTGTCCTCTTCCTTCTTTTTTAAAAACGAAAAAGACAGAAGATACTACAACAATGACATTACATAATATCTCTCCATGGGACTGTATGCAAACATATATTATTTATGTTTGCAACAAACTGAGGACAACCAACTAACGTATTGTAAGGAATCACTTAACCCTTTCACACTCGCATTATTGTTTCCACATATATAAAATATGTAATGCTTGATAATACATCAGAAAATTATTTGAAAATTTTTGGAATTTAATTTTTTTTTTTTTTTTTAATTTTTCTATGTTAATTTGGATTAATATTGGGCGTCAGAGGGTATTTTTTTAAAAATAGTAACGTAAAATAAACATAACACAAAAGTAATACAAATAACTGTTTCAAGTCAAAAATGCAAATTGACATGTAGTGATAATCTCTAAGGTACAAACAAATAACATTTTAACTGAAATTCATTCATAAATAAAGAAATAATCTAGGATAATAAATCTTTAAAAATTCGCCAAACTAGTCGAAAACATGTCCGTCACTACCAGTGTTAATTTGAATGAACATTGAAATTCATTTACAATATTCTGGCAAATGACTGTGATCAGTGAATTGAACTTATGTTATTATTATAGAACACATCTTAATGCGTTAAAATATTTGTAATTCGAGTATAAAATATTGATATCTCACCTTAAATTACGTAATCAATGACGGCAGAAATTCGATGAAACTCACAATCAGCAGATGTCAAAATATTTATCGTTGTTGTGGCCGGAATAAGGATCTCAACCAAACGGAAAAAATAGATGCCACAGAAAAGACTACAAACTATAAGAAATCGAAAACATGGCTTTTCTAAATCGCTACAGTTATGGTAAAAAAATCACAAAGTTCATGTTAATTTGAATTAACACTGGGGATGAAAGGGTTAAGGGCCATTTGAATTCTACACCCATCTAATATATATATATCCCGCTACATTTGTTGCGTCCGACCCCTAAAAACTCCATAGCATTGCAGCGTCCACCGACTTACAGCGTCCGATATACGGACGCTACAATGTTTTGACGTCAAAATTGGCCAGAACGATGCTTACCCCATGTAGAATCGTATGGCAAAAATTTTTGTGGAAGCAAAAAATCTCTTAGAATGTCTGAAAACGAATATTGAACGTTTGACATTTTGCCGACAGGTTCGCTACACGATGTATATATCGAGCGGTGTATGTTTTTATTCATTTCTACGATCTTGCCGCGTCCACGAAATAATATAATTTTAGATACATAACGACGATCGTGCTGCGTCTACGCATTACGTCGATAGTATTGCGTCCCCATGGCCGTTCGCGAGTAGATATTATTTTGAATACATTACGACAGTCGTGCTGCGTCCCCGCATTACGTCGATAGTACTGCGTCCCCGTAGCCGCTCATGAGAATATACTATTTTTTACACATAATGACAATCGTGCTGCTTCCATGCATCACGTCGATAGTATTGCGTCCTAGTGAACGATCTCGAGTAGATATTATTTTGAATATACGACGACGGTCAATATAATTTTCGATACATAACGACGATCGTACTGCGTCTACGCATTACGTCGATAGTATTACGTCCTCGAGACCGATTACGAGTAGATATTATTTAATATACGAGGCGTATCCAGAAAGTAAGTGTACTGAGGCTCTCACGACCAAATGAATTTTATTTTCGACATGTTGGCTACACTTACGTGTAGCCTGACTCTTCCCTTCCGCAACAAGACTGGTTTAAGGTCAGTACGTTGAGAAGTGTCGACGCAACAACACGTTTTGTGAAAAATGTCAATCCAATCTCCCGCCAAGTGCGTAATACGCGGCGTCATCCGTTATCTCGTTTGGAAGGGAAAACCTTCGTTTGAGGTTTATAATGAGGTGAAAACTACAAATGGCGATAAAGCTATGAATTGTACGAGTGTGTACAAGTGGTATCGCGAGTTTAAAAACGGTTCTCACCTCTTCACCCTCCGCCAAAAAGTTCAAAACCACAATTTCAGAAACTTCTTCGAGGGAGGCATCAAAAAGTTGATACCCCGCTTCACCACCTGCATTGAGAGGAATGGCGACTTTGTCTAAAAATAGCTTACATATGTACTACGGTAACCATGTAATTTTTTTGTTTCAATAAAAAAAATTGTAACCTACAGAAATTCAGTACACTTACTTTCTGGATACGCCTCGTACATAACGACGGTTGTGCTGCATCCACGCATTACTTTGATGGTATTGCGTCCCCATGGCCGATCACGCTGAAATATTATTATGAATACATAACGACGGTTTTGCTACGTCCACGCATTACTTCTATAGTACTGCGTCCCCGTGGCTATTCACGAGTGCATTGTTATGTATTATTTGAGCGTTTGGTTGAGTAAATCACCAGATTTGGCAACATTGGGTTAATTTACAACGGTGCCGCTTGACACTCAGAACTAAGAAGCGTCCTGCGTGATTTTTAATGCATAACGACGATCGTGCTGCGTCCACGCATTACTTCGATAGTACTGCGTCCCCGTGGCCATTCGCGAGTACATTGTTGTATATTATTTGAGCGTTTGGTTGAATAAATCTTCAGATTTGGCAACATTGGGTTAATTTACAACGATGCCGCTTGACACTCAGAACTAAGGTACATCCTGCGTGGTTTTTAATGCATAACTACGATCGTGCTGCGTGTACGCATAACGTTGGTAGTATTGCGTCCGTTCACGAATAGATATTATTTTTAATACATATCGATGGTAGTGCTGTATCCACGCATTACATCGATAGTATTGCAAACCCGTGGCCGATCTAGATTAGGTATTATTTTTAATTAATGAATACAATATTAGCGAAACTCAATTGAACATCTGAAATGGAAAAATCTGAAAAAGTCACATTTGGGACTCGAACCCAGGACCTTTGGTTTTCCAGGCCGTGACTCTACCAACTGAGATAATGTGTCCCTATCCGATTCGGTCATATTTACTGTAATATACTTCGACTGAGAATTATCAACATAGTGGAAGTTACTCCCAGTATCGCCCTGGTGTAAGACCACCATTCAGAATTGAAACTTTGCTCCATGTGGCTTTAGCCGTGGTTAGTGACTAAATCTGAATAGTCAGGTACTTTCCCACCTTTGTCTTCCCCACCTTTGTCTTCCCCATCCTTCCCCTTCCCCACTTACCTTCAGCCTCACAATATACCCCAATTAGGGATGTTATAGTCTCACTGGCTCCAGACTGGAGCAGATGGGACTCTTGTGAGGAATTCACTATAAAAATAAAAAATAAAACATAATCTTAATTTTCTTAACGCATATTTTTATTGGCTGCTATCTTTATGTATGATTGCAGGATTCAACTCGAACTAAATGCGTGAGCAGGTACCTAAGCGATTCCTTCAGAAACTTGATCAGGGTACTTAGGGTGTGAACATCTTGGAATAATTATCGATAATAACATCAAATGGAAAAGTCAAATAAACTCCACAGTAGACAGAATGAGAAAACTCATCTTTATATTTTTTCGACTTAGAAATACTGTATCATTAAAAATACATAAAGATATTTATTTTGCACTTGCACATTCTACACTACTACAATATATGGAATCGTGGCTTGTGGGGGGGGGGGGTGCATATAAATCATGCCTACTTCCATTTGTGACAATTTAAAAAATATTAATAAAAATTATCTTAAGCAAGCCATATTACTATCTAACAATACATGTTTTCCAAGGTTTCCCCGTTCCCCCTCTCAGAAAAATTTATGACAAAAATACTCGTACATTAAGTACTTCAATTACATAAATATTTCTTTGATAAAAATAATATTCCACAATTAATTTAAGCAAAATAATTATTTATATTGGAGGACTAACCGTACCACTAGTTTGAACTACAACAGCACAACATCACTATTTAACGGTATAATTTTTTTTAATAAATTACTCCTAGATATATCTGAGAAAAATTATAACAGTTACAAAAAAAATCAATTTGAAATTCTCTAATACCACCTCATAACTTTTCTTATTGTTTTATATTATTTATTTATTTATTTTATTTCAGGGAAATCAACAGTTTACAATGTGGTTCATTGATACATGAATTACAGATTTCCTCAATATACTATTCTATAATGTATCTAAAAATTTAAAACTATACTTAAATTTATCTAAAAATTTAAAAACTATACTTAAATTTATCTAAAAAATATTAAATTTATCGAAGAAAGCAAACACTTTGTGGCTTGACATTATACAAATGAAACAAATACTTTGTTTTAAACCACTTATTTAATTTATATTTCGTCGACCGGTTTGGATTGAACCTAAATATTGTGTTAAATAAATATAAAGTGGTTTAAAAAGAAGTATTGTTTCCTTTTTTGTAAAAAAATATAACGTTATTTAAGAGAGAGATTATTATAACATGAGATTATTATAACAGGAGATTATTAAAACAGAAGATTATTGTAACATAATACTACATAATATATTTCATTTCATTTTATGCAGTTTGGTACACGTTTAATACATTTTTAATTGAGTTTTTATATTTATTTTGGTGACATTGAAGATAGAATCAGAGAGAATGTTATTATACATATGTTGAACATATTCTTCTAAGACAAGAATTTTTATTTAAAATAGTTTTACAGTGTTTTTCTTTAAATAGATTACATGAGCGTGTGTGCCGTGTAGGTACTTTTCAATTCTGTTTAATTAACTCCACATATTATGTTTCTGCTTATCATTCCTAGGTATTATTTATAAATAACCTGTTTTTATTAATTTAATTGTATTTTTTGTAAGGTTATTAATAGTTTTTGTAATAATATTTGCAATATAAATATATGTAAAAATATATAGTTGTCTTTTCCTAAGCACACGCATTTGATTTATCAGAAAAGTGATTGAAATATTATGTTGTAAATATTGTAACACTAAAGATGTTAAGAAATATAAATAAAAATATTTTTATTTTAACATAATGATAATAATAAGTTTAGCTCATTAATTAAAATATTACAATTTGAGGTTGAACTAATTAAGTTAAATATAAAAACAGATATTATTATATTGAATACGTAACGACGGAAGTGCTGCGTCGATGGTATTGTATCCTCGTGACCGATCACGAGTAGATATTATTTTGTATACATAACGACGGCCGTGCTGCGTCCACGCATTACGTCGATAGTATTGCGTCCCCATGGCCGTTTGCGAATTTGTACATTTTTATGTATTGTTTGAGCCCTTGGTGAAGCAAAACTCTAGATTTGGCAACATTTAGTTCATTTACAACGATGCCACGTAGCAATCAGAACTATAAATAAAATCACCCTGCACGGGTGGACATTTTTGTAAGATGGATTACAGTAGACGGTAAATTGACGTCCCGACCTAAAAAGGTCCGACCGCCCTCTGCAATGGAGCGAACTGGCGCGTTATGAAGTGATACATTTTTACTAAAGATATCATTGTAAAAAAAATTGTCACGCGCCTGCGCCCAGTAAGTACGTTTGTATACAAGGTGCAACAAGATATTCATTCAAACTTCTCACTATCAATAGACAGTTTGTTGTCAGGTCTGGCGTGTTTCTGGGTGCCAAAAAAATAAAACAAACATATAAACATATATTTTTTATATACCGCACAAGAGTCTCAACCGCTCCCGTCTGGAACAGCGAGACTGTGGCATCCCCAATCTGAGTACAAGGGTGAAGGCATTGGCGAGGGGAAGAATATGGGGAAGAAAAATGTAGAAAAGTTCACCAAACACGGCAAAAGCTTAGAAATAACGTTTCCATTCGGAATGGTTGTCTCACACCAGGGCGATACTGAGAGTATATTTCACTCTGGAACGTGTTGCAAACATAATTTAAATTATGTTAAATGTATTAATTGTGAAATAACACAAACAAATAAAAAATTATTTGGGCACGCCGGGTTTGACCGTCAGATTACGGGATTCGGATTGCGAGTCGAGAGTCTTACTTCTCAACCACAGATGCTGTAATTAATTAATTCATTCACTATGAGCGTGAAAACTTCACTAGAAGAATTAGAAATATTTTGTGTTGTTTATTTATTTATTACACCTAACAGACTTTTACATTCTAGTTAAATAGTTGAGTATCGCAGTTATTATAAATTCTTCAAAATTAAAACAATAGAGAAAACAAAATAGAATGAAAAAAAATATAATGTTACAACAAAAGCGTATAATAAAATAAGATACATTGGTAAAAATGATAAGAAGTCTCACATAAGTAGATATTCAAAATAAACAAAAGATTGCAAAAATTATAGATGTCTATTTGTCTCGATATATAAAAGAATTAAAATAAACAATATTTATATTGATTATTTTTGAGGTGAAATATATCTCCCATATCAGAATAAGTCATGTAATCCTAAGGGGTTTTATAATATAAGGGGCATAACAACGGCCTAAATGTACATTTTGAAACTCTCAAAACAAATCCAAGAGTCTTAAGGGCATTATATACGGAAGACGTAAAAATTAAATCGACCTTCAAAACGCCATGTAACAAACAAATAATATACATTCGGACGCCAGAATAAATTATTCAGTATGGACGTGAAAACTTTATTAGAATAGTCAGCAATATACGGAAGACGTAACAATTAAATTAGAGTGAACGGACGTGAAACCTATATTAAAAGGAACCTTCAATATACAAAAAATATACACCCGGACGTGAGCATGTACGTGACGCTAGAAATGTATGAAAGTGTAATAAACATCAAAACCTGCATTATTATGAATATTAAAAAAATATGATATTAGCGATTATTGTGAGTAAAACATAGTGCAATATTCACAAAAAAAATCTAAAAAAAAGAACTAGAAGTGCTGGACGCCCAAAGACGGATTTACGCACGGACGCAATAAATGTTGTGGGACCTATATATATATATGTAGGTGGGAAGCATGGAATGAGGACAGCTTTTCGGGCGCGCCTATACTTTCGGGACGTTTGGAGAGTTTGGGGACAGGCTCATAGTATCTGTATGCATAAAGACATTATAATGAAAACACAAAATAGATACAAAAATTCATTAAAATAAAAATGCAGAAATATAGAAACAATAAACTTTTAAGTTATGACAAAAATACTGAACATGTAGTAAAACAAACTTAATTTTATTATTAGAAGTTGTACAAAGGATAAATTAGATGCAGTCGTTTATAGAGTGAGATTAAATGATACAAGTATAAGCGACCTAATCATATAGAAAGCTACTATTGTAGATGATCTATCAAATAGTGCGTCAAGTTCACATTATTCGAATGGATTGAAATATTTCACACAGACTTCTATAACGACCCTGAAAGGCCTATGGTTTGATTAACTTAATATTCTGACATTTTGTGTCCATACCGTGCATGTTAAGTTATCGTAAATTTATGCAAAAAAATGTATGTGGTCGAAAAACATTGATAAAAGTAATGACGGTGATAGACGCACCTTACTTTATAAGGGAGTGTCCAAATTGATTTCCCGAAATACTAATAATATTTTAATAGACTTTTAACATTTTTTTTTAAAGAAGATAAACATTTCCGGGTTATGAATATTCTGACAATATTTAAAAATCTCTTACTACCACCACACTAAGCGGAAAATTTTGCTTGTGTTGTGATGGAAGACTTAGCCAGCTGAGGAATTAAACACATCAGGCCTGGGTGGGACCCAAACGCGATGCCAACCCAACCAGTATTCCATATTATCTCCACAGTTTTTATTTTTCAAATAATTTATACTTTTGTATGCTCAGCATTAAATTCTGTAAAATAAACAATAGATATACAAGTTCAGATTTGAGATTTTCTCGGCCAAATGTATTCATGTGGTTTTTTCTTGGGGTATTATGCCATGTTGCGCTTCCTCATTTTTCAGCCAATGTTTCGGACAGCATTATAATATTCATCATCAGGGCAGATGTGTACGCATATGGACACATCTGCTATGATGATGGAGACTGTATTGCTGTCCGAAACATTGGTAGCCCAACACGGCAGAATATCCCAAGAAAAACTCACTATAATATACAAGCTTTTTAGTTCATAATATTTTGGTTTATCTAATAATATTTCAACGTTTCCATTTTTTATGAGATTTGTAAAGGTACTTAAAACAGAGTCACCCATTACCTGTGTACAAAGGGAACCCATCACTGACTAACCTTGATTAAGTAAATATTTATTTTGTACCCGTAACTTTTCGCATCAACTTTATCGCAAACTTCCCAACAAACCGATCGTTTGCAAAAAAGAAATTGAAAATTTATACAGAAAATAATAATAACCAAAGTTATGGAAATTCGCACGTCATTAGGAGCCTTAGTAAATAAAGAATTTGAATTCATTAACGCGACCCCTATTTCTAGTGGGAAAAACAGATTTAATGGCAAAGTAATTAGGCTTGTTTTAGCCAAAAGTATCTGTTTCTAGAAAACAACTTTGTTACCAGTTTTTAATGTTGTATAACTTCCACAAATCTTTTCTGTAAATGTCTTTAGATTTCATCATTTTAAATTACAAGAGCGATTGCTGGGATAAGTGTAAGTTACCTTTTAAAGGCTTTAAAACTTGGCAAAGGAAAATCGAATTCATTGAAGAGTTAGAGATAAATAAATATGTATGTTTTTTAAATAAGTAAAAAATTGTTATAAAATGTAACTTAAACACCACTCAGGTTTAACCCCTAGAGTCTTTAGGGAGATATTTCTCCCAGACTGATACGGACTCACAAAAATCATGCCTGTCATTTCGCGTTGCCAGTAATTAGAGTTAACTATCTACAAAAAAAATCTGTTTGGTCGTCCACGATAAAAACCATCGGTAAGCGACTGTAAAAATAATATACATGCTCTAGTTAAAAATTTTTAATATGTTATAATAAATCTGAAAGAGTCTTCAATTTGCTTTCAAAAATAGTAATTCATTATTATTATTATTGTAGCGAATCTATTTTATGATTGAGTGTCATGCGGATATATTTCATGACATTCAAAAAAATATATTATTTTTATTTCTTTTAGAGCAATTCCGATGAGTTAAAAACTCATTGTAGGACGAGAGGAACTTACAATACATAGGTGGGAGTTAAATGGTATAATTTTACACAAATATTTCGATATCTAAATTATAAGTTTCACATAAGAAACAGTACAAAGATAGTAAAATATCATAATTATAAGTTTTGCATACGAAACAGTACACAAATAGAAAAAAAGAGATTAAGTGGAACATACAAGAAGAAACAAAAAAAAGAAACAGACAGGATTATACTCATATGCATAGAGCCAATGTAGGAATTTAGAAGAAGGTACTTACCCACTAATACATTGGTAAAAATAGATTATGCTCGATTACAAATACAGGGGATATAAAAGGATAGAGAAAGAAACGAACCAAAGTACAACATGCCAAGAAATACGTATTTTCGTTTTCACATGTTTTAAAAAAAATATTCTTTTAAAGCCTAACTTAGAATTTTTTGATTTTATTTTTTAAATGTTGATATAAATAACTAAAAAAGTGTAAGTATAAATACAAATAATATGTAAAGGTAGGTATAAAAATCGATGAAAATTAAAATGTAACCACTTTATGGCATGATTTTTTTTAATGTTCTCCCATAATAAGAAATTGCTTGTGTGTATGGGATGAGGTATTATTTGTTAAGTTTTTTTAGATTATTTGTTTTATTATTTTTTATTGTTATTACTTTTTTTACTTAAGGTTTTTAGTAAATTGTTTTAATTGTGTTTTGAATTCTTCGAATCTATCATTAAGTGATCTTATATTTTCTGGCAATTTATTGAAGAAATTTGTTTCTAAGTATTTGTAGTTTTGTTGACCCAAAGTTTTTTTACAAATCGGAATTGGTAACATGTATTTTTGCCTGATATTTGCTGTGTTTTTGAATGGTACGGTTTTGTTTAGGATATCCTCTTTGTAAACTTGTAAGGTTGAGTGATACAGGAATAGAGTATTTAATTTTCTGACTTTAAATTCTTTGAATATAAGTTCAGATGAATATAAAAAAGATTTTTTTAATATTATTTTAATTATTAGTTTTTGCGCAATGTAAAGAGGTTGTGTGTAAGTTTTATAGGCGCCCCTCCATCCTATTATACCATATTGGATTATGGATTGACAGAATGCAAATACGTCATTCTCAGTAGTTCTTTATTTAGGCCTCAGCACGGGCAAGCCACCCAGTGAGGCATACATTACTGGAAAACTTAAAATGTAAAAAATATTGTACCAAATCTTCCTAAAACAGGTTAATCTCCTAGTTGGACGGCCAAAGATAACTGTTTTATGTAAAATGTAATGTTTTTTTAAAAATTAATAAATTAATAAATAAAAAATAAAAAAATAAAAAAAAATATGCTCAAGCAGCTAAAAAAAAGGTTGATTTTCGTACTCTGTTTTTGAGAATGGTTATATGCGGTATCCATTTTAGACAATTAGTCAATAGATATTTGGTTGAAGTTTTGATTTCAATATTGGTACATAGTAAGTTACAGTGGTATTGTTGAGTGTTTGGTGCAGAGTGAATCCTAATGTTTATTTCATGCGGCGTATTTAGTTTTTTTATGAAAATGGTACGTAGTGCGTTTTTTCAGAGTTAAGTTTAGTTTAGTAGGTTTATTGTCAAACCATGTTTTTAATTCATTGATGTCTGTGTTAGCCTTTTTGTTGAGTTCTAACCATGTGTTTGCTTTTAGAAGAAGCACTGTGTTATCTGCATATGAGATAATTTCCTCGTATTTAGCAACTTCAAATATATCATTTACATATAATATGAACAATAGTGGTCCTTAAACTGTGCCTTGTGGTATCCAGAAGTTATTACTTTCGGAATCACTTAGTTTATTTAATAATTTTACTTGTTGTGATGTTGTTGATTATGTTGTTTTAGTATGTTTTTGATTATGCTGGCTGTTTTATACATATCTGGAAGAGAGTTATAGAGTGTGTAGGCAATATAGTTATGAGATTTTATTCTTTTTACCGTAGTGTGTGTTAGAGGAATGCGGATTTTATTGTTATGATATCATTAAGTCGATGCCCGAGGAGTTAATAAATTTACAAGCCTGTTTTAGGATAATTTTTGCAGAATTTGTGGTCTCCAATTAAATGCAATTGAATTTAATTTCACCATTTTATTTATAAAACTTTGTTTAAATACGGTTCTCTCCTTTATTTTCGTATGTTTTCTGTTTACTTTGGCTTGAGAATTCACATATTCTAATAATATTTGTTTTATGTCTGAATACAGACGTACACTTTACTGACTCAATATTTAAAAAATAAAGTGTATTGTCTGCCAGCACTTGCAAATCTTCCAAAAAAATATTGAAATGTAGTTGAAGTGATTTATTCTAGTTATATATTGTTTAAGTTTCTATTTTTTTAATGAAAATATCATTAAACATACATTTGGTTTATCAATATTATATTACAAATGCTTCAAAAAGTTTCTGTATAATTTTATATTGCATTCTGTACTTACAATCTGTGCAATAGCCCAGCTGGGCGTAAAATCAAAGAAAAATGTACATTATGTACAAAATGGATAGACGAAGGAGTCAGGAAAGCCCAAGAAAGAAATCAATTCCTTGAATTTCTTATTTATTAAGATCACTAAAAAATATTTGGAATTTTCAGTTAAAAACGGGATCGCAGGCCGTACGAATGAATTAACAGTATTTTTGATAAATTTGTAGTAAATTACACTTATTGAACAGGTTTTCATGAAAACCGAATATTTTTGCATTACATCAAAAATACTTTGTATTTTCATGATATTTTATCAAGACAAATCGATAAATTATCTTTAAATAGATTTTTTATTAACAAGGCCTCTTAATTTATCGTGAGGGCGAAAATCGATTTCTCTCCGTTATCTACAAGAATTAATAAATTCGAATGCAAATTAAAAAAAAAAAACAGAATTCATCAATATAATAAATACGTCCCATAAATGACATAATGTTAAGCTATTAAATTAACGAATAAACATATTTAAAAAAAATAAATCAGGTTGTCCATGTTTTTAAATATACGCTTTGTCCACTGAAAAGGAACACACACTGCGGCTGCTTTCCAAGTGCAAATAAATAACACAACTCTTTTCTTTCTTTTCTAGCATAGGAGTAAGTATTGTTTGTACCACGTCGGTACAAGAAATACATACATAGCGACTCATCTACTAAACACACTGAGCAAAAGACACCTAGACGCTGTAATAGAGTAATGTAACACCATTTCGCATAGTAGACTACGTGCACTTAAGCGAAGACACTTAAGCATGTACGACATTCAACACCCGTAGGAGTGCATTGGAGGATAGTGCGCACTCCTCGCTAAGCAGGGTGCAACCAGCGGAAGCCGCTTGCAATATAAGCGTAAACAATGTTTAACAGACGTTAATCTGGATTAACTCAGTAACTGGGGGATGCTACGTATCTGTGGTCTTAGTATCTGACACCTTGGTGGAGGATAACCGGGTTAAAATATTATGAGCACTGACTTGTTAGTGTGTAATTTATCTGGGGTTTGTTTAGTTTCAGATGGAACTTTACCAAGTCTTTTTTATTGGATAACGCATGAGAGTCAAGTCTGCTCAAAACCAGGATAACTATGCATTTACTATTTTGAGAAATAGTTAGCGAGGAGAATAAGCAGGATGTTGGGGTCTTTGAGGAGTAATCTGACTATGCAAATCTGACTACACGGAGAAAAAAGAGTATTTCTAATTTATTAAAATCCTTTTAAAAACGAGATAGCATGTCGTTTCCTGATAAACGTTTAGTATAATCTTCATACATCGGAACACGTGGTCCTGATAGTACCAATGATGAAATGCGAAAATATTTGAATTTTTATAAACAAAACCGACACCGCCATAAAAAATTCGTGTTTTTCTGATTGTTTATTAGGAATTCTGTCAATTCATTGTAAAGGCCAACAATCCCGTTTTTAACCGGAATACGAATAATTTGAAGTTATTTTTAATAAATTATAAATATTTTATATCAGGTAGTTTTCTCCGTGTACTAAACTTGGCATGGGGTCTTCTAAGGGTATTTGGTTAATATATGACTTATACTGCATACCTAAGCAAACCTTCATTATTATAATATGCACATTCCGTGCGCGTTTTACGCTTCACCGAAAAAAAACAATTATGCTGTAAAGAGATTCGTTTTTCGATAAGATAGATGTGAAAAATGACAAACCAACAAAACCGAAAAAAAGTTTAGTAAACAATCAGAAACATGCTAATAGACCATTCCGTCACAAATTACCTCCCAAAACACCTGTATTTTTTATTCTTCCCTTCCCCCATTCTTTCAGCTTTAAAACATCTTCCAAAATGGTCGATTACAACGAACATACATAGTTTATATAGCAACGGGAATTTTGATCGGTTATTCGGGATAAACGCAAGAAAAAATACGCAACGGATGTTGTCATATTATTCCCAAGTTCCCTTTGCATAAATCTCCAGAGATAGCAAGGAAACCACCCTTACAAGAAGGTGTCAGCATCAGTACTGAAAAATTGAATTAACGCCCGGAGCTTCCGTAATGCGTTTCCATAAAAGTCTACCGTTGTAGGAGTTATATGATTTGACAGGGAGCAGAGAAGCGGAGAGATCTGGTAGCGAGGTGGGTTTGTGAGATACAGAAAGATGACATAAAGAAAAGCGCAGATAAGCTAAAAATACTCATTTTTAAGAAAAATTAATAATTTATCGCAACTGACTGTTTCCATTTTACTTGTAAGAAAATCAATATGATTGATTTATGCATTAATTATAGGTAACTTCCCACATACGTAGTATCATTTAAAATAATACATTCAAAATCTGGTGGGTTTTTTGCTCATCGCAGCTTCTAAAAAACCAACTCAAATATTTAATTTCCCCATCAATAACTTCAAGATATATATGTTAATATTCCCTTCTGATCCTAAGATGATACGCCAGCGTTTTATTATGTTAATACCTATCTGGGGCCAGTGAGACTATGGTATCCCTATTTGGGGTATTTTGTGTGGCTGAAGGTAGTCGGGAGTGGATGGAGACGATGACAAGGAAGATGGGGATAGAACTGGAACTGAACTGGATGGGGAGGGCGATACTAAGAGTATCTTCCACTCTGAAACGTGCCGCAAGTATACTATAAGTTTTTAATTTTTTTTTTTGACATATAAATTTAAAATTATATTTTCGACGTTATATTTGCATGGAAAATAATTTTAATATTCAATTTATAAACTCGTAGCGTGATTTCATTTTTTTGGCTGAAAAAACAGGTAAAGTAAACCAGTTTGGGATCATATTTCACGGTAACTGTTACGACAAGGTGACTATAAAACATATCCAATATTGTTGACGGATTATCTTTTAAATAGATGCCACAAACTTGCTCTAAGCCGCTTTGGAAGCGTAATATAGTCATTGGTGATATTTTTTACTGAATAAGTACCCTCGTTTCATTTAGTTTCCACAGGAGTTAACTTTCAGTTGAGAAGTCGCGGATTAAACATCTGTCGCAACGTTAATACAAAATGCATCGAGAGTGTAAAAATGCACATGGGATTCAACCCTCATGCATAGCAAAATGCTTGTTAAGTTAAATTTGTTGCAAAGGATGCATCTCCATAAAAGATTAAAAATGTTTATTAAAGCTGTTTAAAACTATTTACCTTATAATTCAAACGTTAGATTAAGCGTGAAGTCACGAAACTTATTTGTGTGGTAGATTATGTAACTAGCCAAAAGTATGTATGTATTGAATTTGGACAATAACAGCCAAATGAACAGATTGAAAAAAATTATCAGAGGCCAACACTTTATGAAACGACATTTAAAAAAATATACTGATACATTAGAAGTATTTAAATTTTTTTATTTGGTAATGTAAGCATCACTGGGTTTTCAATTTTATGTGAGAAATTATATTTAAATAATTGGACTGCATTTAGCCGAAATTTCAATGCAGTCCATTTTATTTAAATACAATTTCTCACATAAAATTGAAAACCCAGTGATGCTTACATTACAAAATAAAAAAATAAAAATAATTAAATTAATTAAAATTAAACGAAATATTAATAAATAAATATATAAAGGAAAATTAAGTAATGATATTAAAATAATTAAGTTAGTTATAAAAACCAACCAATGTGTATATAATGTTTAGCCCGGTTGAGTATGATATGTGTACAATGTAAAAAAAATTATAAAAGAACTTAAAACTAATATTTTTTTAAATTTTTATTATTTTTATGTGAATACCGCACAAGTGTTCCAACTGATCCCGACCGTCTGGAGCCAGTGAGACTATGGCATCACCAATTGGGGTGTGTTGTGAGGCTGAAGATTGTGGCGAGGTGAAGGAGATGCAAAAAAGGAAGGTGGGGGAGTACTTGGCTATTCAAATCTGGTCACCACATACGGCTAAAGTCATTTAAAGCAACATTTTACTGAATGGTAGTCTTATACTAGGGCGACACTGAGAGTATCTTCCACTCTAATTTTAATAACTTAGCTTAAAATTTAATTGTAAACTTAAGTCTTTTCACAGTTGAACATAAAAAGGCAAAAATAATTCACAAAACACAAACAATTACTATTGAAATCTACAAAAATATGATGTCTTCATTACTAATAATTATTTTTTCTCGTAATAAATTACGCATTACATTTAAAGGTAGATGGGGAAGAGGAAGGTGGGGAAGAATCTGGCTTTTAAGGTGTGGTCACCAAACACGGCAAAAGCCATTTTAAGTAACGTTTCAATTCTGAATGGTGGTCTTACACCAAGGCCATACTGAGAGAATTTTCCACCCTGGAACGTGCCACAAATATACCTTATAGAAATTTACATAAAATAGTAATTTGTTTTGCGCCCACTGAGATTTGACCCTGAGAACCCTACCCTTTGACCACGGAGGCCGTCAATTCCTTGTGTCCAATAAAAACGCAATAATAATGTGTATTGACCAAAAACTGTAAAAAATAAGTTGATTGTTAATAAGAAACCATTGAAAAACTGCTAACAAGTATTTTAAAGGGACTTTAATGTAACAATGTAACTTAACTAGTTTTACAGTTACTTCGATAATAGCCAAGGCTCGATAATTTCTGTTTTTATCTTGACAATTAAACAAAAATGAAAAACAAAAATTGTGTAAGTGGCGTGGCAGGTCCTGAAGGCCCGTGAATCTCGTAAATCTCTTCTCACTTCAACTTGGTTTTTGCTACCAGTGACCTTGTTTATCCCGTCAAGTCAGGTGGCAGTAAGGCGGTGATGTACTCCATTGTACACCACGGACCACGAGGAGATTTGTCCCGTGGACGTTCACCGTCCAGCGTTTATTGATCGATCACCGACCTATTAAGCATTGTCATGGGGCAGGATCAAGAATGATTGTCCCTTAAATCAAACTGATGATCAACTCGGTCAGGCCACAGAGAGGCAAATTAAAATTGTGTTCTGTTCAAGAATGTGTGTGAGTAACTTCCAAAATACCTGCTAATTTCTGTTGTGTGTCTGTTTGACTGTCATTTTCAAGATTGGAACTGATTGTGTGAAAAATTCAGACAAGCGGTAAAGTACCTACCTTTAATATAAAATTATTTTAATTGCCATTTTCGAATTCAGAACTGATTTATCGAGAATTCACATCTTTATTTATTCATTTATTATTGGATAATTTGTATAGCGCCGCTTTTGTGAGATATCACCTCAGGGGCGCTTTACAGTTTATGCAGGTATTACAGAAAATATAAATATTACAAAAATAGAGTGAAGTTAAGTTAAGTAAAATGAAGTATAGGAGAGACTCTGCAGCAAGAATCCTAGGCCAGAAGGCTGAGAAGGCTGAGAAGTAAAATTAAGTATAGGAACAGTTGACACGAAGATAGAAGATGGAGACTCTGCAGCAAGAATCCTAGGCCAGAAGGCTAAGAAACTGGGCCAGCTGCTGCAGCGAAAGAGTCCACCGCGTCCACCAACAGTGCCAGCACGAGGTTTGTCATCCGTCCAGGTATGTGTCTGCTGCTAATAAAGCGCTGACACACTATCTTCTCACATATACCAGACCTTGGCAGCACCGCTGTGACGTTCTACGAAGATAGAAGATGGAGACTCTGCAGCAAGAATCCTAGGTGGTGAAGGATCTGGACCAGCTGCTGCAGTAAGAGAGTCCACCGCGTCAAACAACAGCGTCCAGGTATGTATCTGCTGCTAATAAAGCGCTGACACCTCACATAGATAAGAGACCCTGGCAGCACCGCTGTGACGTTCGGCAAATCCATCATTTATCTCCATGTAATCCTGTTCCTGGTAATTGTTGAAGTGGTGCATTCTGTCCGCAATAAAAAGCAACGGTTGGGGTAATAGATTACCCTGGGCTTAGTAAAAAAACTTGCAGGGTCCAAGCTTGCCCAGTTTCCGAGAATTTTGTTGAAAACATCTGGAGTGCATTTACCAATCGCCGTTCGTTTCGAATGTCCAGTATATTTGAGCAAATTTTCGATTATTTATTCACTTTAAAAACACTGCACTCAAATCACATAAAGTTCTAATAATTATTAAGTTTATTTTTATTTAAGTTCAAACATTTATTGATTGATTTTAAAAATAATTTCGAAAGGATGTTGCCTCATTTTCTTTGAAAATACAAAAAAAAAACACAAAGCGGTTGGAGGAAGCGTTAGGACGCGTCCTGCTGCCACAAAGGGCGCTATACTCAACATGCATGTTGTATATAACGGTGCATTATATACAACAACTACTCGGGTCATAATAATAGAACATGTTTTGACGAGAGATATTTGTACATAATATTGACTTCTTCGTAGATTTATATTTTTTAAAAATATTTTCCACACAGTAAGTCATATACAAGACCTGGACAAACCTCACTTTATGAACCCGGGCATCCCTGCTAACCAGGTTACCGGCCGTAGTAGAGGTGTTGGTAAGTCTGGTTAATTTATGGTTCATATTAGAAATATTTTTGTTAGTTCCATCAGATTCGTAACTTTGATTTTTTGTTTAAATTTTTATCATACTTAATTTATTTAAAATAAATTGTATTTAGCATTTTTTTCCCAGAATCGTAAATCAAATAAAATTTTATATTCTAATATCAGTAGGAGCACCTATCTACTGATTATTTCCCAATACTTAATAAAAAAAATACGCAGATACAAAAAATACTAAAAAGTAAGTGAAGCAAAACCTTTTTGTACGTAGGGTCAGTAATTTACTTATTTTCCAAACGTTCGTGTTCTTCAAAGGGTACAAGTGTTGCGGATACTGGTAAAGTGTACTTTTAATAATAAATTCAACTAGGTATCAGCTATGGAATAATAAAGTTATCACCTTGACTTCTGCAGTGTTTGAGGGAGACGGCAACAGTAAAAGATTTATATATAGCAGGGCGTGCTGGCTCAACCTCTTTCAAACCCAAAACTCCACTAGCACAGAAGTCAGCTCTTGTTATATCAATAGTTACATGTATCGCGAAATTAATAAATCCTGTCGTATGCATATTCAATAATTCTACAATTTTTCATTAAGTGGTTGACCCGGGGAAAGGAAACAAGATAAATCAAAATCGGAATAAGTTGCTAATGTTAACTAAGTTTATTGCATTTGTTTTGAATTATTATATTTGAATTGAATTATTATGATATTATGTTATGCTGAATGAGCATTTTGTACGCGATACTTTGTTCAAGTTTTGATTGGTATTTCACAGTCACATGGTCAATGATTACCTCTCCCCATGGATATCTCCTACCATAGAGCTACAATTAGAGGTGCTTCTGTCTATTAATATCTCGTCAAAACTTGTTTCACTAGCAGAACGCAATAGGCGGTGCGCTTAAATCGGATTCGGTAGTTTTAGTTAGAGTGTTGGTTATAATTGGAAATAATTTGAATTTAAAAAAATGTTACATATTTTTTCGCATCATGTCTCATCTAAATATAATATATTAACATTTCCAACTCATAATTCCATGCCTATCTACATATACATCATAATATTGCATTAAAGCGAATACATCCGAATTTCCCAAAAGATAAACTTAGGACTGCTTTTTGCACAGAATTTAAACGATTCAATGAATTTCTTACATATCATCTTTAAATTAATAAATTTTACATCATTATAGACCAGTTGCTTCACATAATCAAAATAATAACAGAACTAGATTAAAACTATCGCAAAATACGAAAATTAACTTCCCAATTTGATGAATTGTTCAAATTCTGAAAAACAACCCGTCCTTAATGTACAAATCATAAGCCGGGATAAAAAATAAAACATTGTTTGGTATCCTTTTTTGTTTTTATTGGATTGGAAAATGGTAGTAAATCAATAGAAATACGTAGAAAGAAAAAGCCAAATGTGTGCATTTTGCAAGTTTGGGCCAAACTAAAAAGTACGTTTGTTTTTTATCTTTCGAAAAGTCAACGTCTCCAAACAAAACCCTTTTCATAAAAAACCCTTTCGTAGATTTAGGATGAAATAACTAAAAAATATCCTCTCGATCTTTATTTTTTTTTTTTAGAAAACATGAAATAACACAAAACATACAATTTTGAGCGGCTAATAGCTAATATAAACAAAGTAAAACCGACTAAAGTTTCTCGCGAAACCATTTTTTTGAAAACAAAACGGGAATTTAACACTAGATTAAACTGGGCTATTATTAAAACTCACCTCTGATACTAAGGTTGATGTCGTGTCGGACGATTGGTACAAATATTTGTTGAGCGGAATAAAATGTACTAAAGCAATTTATTTTGTTTTCGAAGATTTCCATTAAAAACACTTGTCGTCAAATTCTTAACGTCTTTTTCTGTATTGGTTTCGCATCCCTCCACTTAATCCATAGCCAAACCGAAATAAATAAAATGAATACATTATAATTGATAAATTTTTTTTGTAAGCAAGTCTTATCTTCAGGTCACTGCCAGCCCATACGCTAATTTTTTCACTTTATTTCTCGCATCATGTTGCAATACGTAGCAATTAATTGTAAACATTATATTTTTTTTATATTGTGATTAAAAGTGATCAACGAAGAGATCTTGGATCTTCACACGCAGATATTTCTTCATCACTCCAAAAAGCCTCCGTACTCGCGTCTGTAATTTCCCTAGGCAAATATAAGGTACGTACATACATAATCCTTGTTTTTGTAAAATTGTCTTTTATCTGTGGTTTGCGTCCTTCAATAAATACACTGGTATTAATGTTGGGTTGTTTCACAGAATTTGAACAATTTTTCAAATTGATTGATTGTTCAAATCAATGAAAAGTTGATTTCAAAGTTCTGTGAAACATCTATTCAAGTTCTGTTATTATTACAGTTCTGTGAAGCAACTAGTCCATAGTGATATAATAACAGATCTTGAACAGAACTTCAAAATTAACTTTAAAATTTGATGAATTTTTCAAACTCTGTAAGACAAACCATCTTAAAACAAGTAATAGTTTGGTGACAGTTCTATGATCTTGTGTGACGTACCCTTACTTACCGTATTATTACTGGGTTCAAGTCCTAGATGTGACCTATCTTTTCTGGGTCAATTTTTTGTTTGAGAATCGCTAATATTGTCTTCAATAATTAGTATTTTTTTGTTTATTTATTACCTCCGGAAGAGCGATTGAATTCATGTTAAACTATCGAAAAATCTATGATTTAATCTTAGATAATTATATAATGTAAACAGTGAACATCTTAGCAGAATTAATTCATTATGAATCGGTCGTAACATTGTCACTTAATGTAATTTATTAAAAACAGTTCGTATTGCATTGAATATATTTTACGAAAAATTATATATAAAAAAATTCATAGCCGATAAGCGATAACAAATTATCATAAATATATTCTTTGATAACATTTATGATGTTCAGTTACCTTGGCTTACAGTAGATGTACCTTCATGATATATCTGTCAAAAACGCAGATAACTTCGAAATAATAAATTATTTATTCATTTACAATACTTCTTTAAGTTGTGATAATATAATAATAATTAAACAGAAAATTTTTTCAACTACCACTTGCATAATTAGAAGTGGTAGTTGAAAAAAATTGCAGGTATGCGCTAGGTATAAATACCAAACGCCAAACTATGAGCCTGCCGACAAGAACTATTATTGAGTATTTTCATTTGGTTTTTATTATAAACATTTATTGCTCAGTAAAAGTAGTTGTTAAAAATCTCACAACGGGGAATTCGCATAGAGTATTAATTTATTTATTTTTATTTATTTATTTTATTGATACATGATTTAGAGAGTACATGTGGTTTTTTGCGATATTTCACCCTCCATGCTAGGGATGACCCTGTGTCAGGGCGGGTGAATTTTACAGTTTGCGGACATAGAATCTATACATTACTATTATATAAAAAAAGAAAAAATAAGGAAAATGATGTATAGCTAGTTTGGGTTGCAAGAAGAGGATGGAGAAGTTAGAGAATTATAAGAAGATGAAAAATTTGAGACATTATTAGTAAATAGATTAAACTAATTCATTATTTACATACTATACCGCTAAGTTAGGGAATAAGGTTATATTGTGTTTTGTCTGAAAGGTGATTAAATTAATAGATTGTAGAACTAATGGTATACAATAAGAGGTGCTATTGCGTACTAATATCTAGTCGAAACATATTCCACTATTAGAACTCGTAGTTCTAATAGTTCGATGGAGGTCAAATTGTAATAAGTGTAGCCTGTTTTTTCGCTTCGTGTTTCAATCAAATATAATACAAAAAATGGAAATTCGTTTTTATTTAAAAAATAATTTTATTTACATCTTAATTTTAACTTGATTTTTCATCGGTCCGCGCGAATAATAATAGTATAACAATGTATTTATTTGTTAAATAATTAATCAATTTGCATTACAATAGTAGATTGTGTCTGCAACTCAAATTCAATGAACATTAGAACATTTTCTTTTTATTTTCAAAATTTGGAAATATTTATTTAGAAAAGCGATAAGGTAACTGCCTATAATATAATATTTTCCCAGAAAATAATTTCAATTGCCATTTTCAAAATTGGAACTCATTTGTCGATATAGAAGTCGTCCGAAAAACAAAATTTAATATTTTTGTACAAATGCATAGTATTATTTAGAACATGCTGGATAAAAAAATTGCTTCTTTATCCATTGACGTAAATACAAAGATGCGTTATGTTTATACTAATCAAACGAAAAATCTTGCACATTCCTGTTTCTAGATTGAAATCAAATAACGAAACGCACGAGAAAAGATTAGCAACGAAACTTTGTATGAATGAATTTAGAAACATTTACCGTCTTGTGAAACTATTTAAAATTATGTTACACCTTGTGGCATCGAGCAGTATCATGTGATACTTTGTGATATTACCATTTCGCACAAAGTAACACCAAATCGGATTATGTCACTTCGTTTTACATCATGTGACATCGTGTGGCATAATATGGTACCATGTGACATAATTTGTTTCATTATGTGAAAATATCTGAAATTATACGATACTGTGTGATATTATGTAGCACCATGTGGCATCGCATGGTGTCATCTGGCTTCACGAGACACCGTGTTATATTTTGTGATATAACCCTGCGAAATGCGGCACCATGTTGAAGCTTGTGGTATCGTGTGACTTAATTTGGCTTCATATAACATCACGTAGCAACTAGCAACATGTTCTATATGGAGAACGATGTTGGGTCATGTTGCATCTTGTGACATCGTCCGGCATCAAATTGAAGCTTGTAGCACTTGTGATATCATGCGACATTATTTGGTATTACTGTTTCAGATAAATCACGCTTTACATCTCCACAGCCATGGATGTTGACAAAAGCTTACTGTTAAAGAGCTCGGATTTGCAGCGATTGGTAGATCGCCTCCTGCTGGAGTCATCAGCTGACCTTCCCTTGGACATCCTGCACACAGAATCTCACCCCAGCGACCTCACCCTCGTGTTGTTAGCTGCAGAGGTTTATACAGAGAAGGAATTCGCTGAGACTGACGAAGATTACGGGGAGTACCTGGATCTGCCCAATAGGGTGTATCGATTTTTAACTTTTTTTTTGTTTTCAAATTCCAAGTTGAAATAAAGTTGCTACTAGGTACCACAACTTACCACAATTTTTTTTGGATTTTTAAAAAAATGTGTAGGTCTCCCGCACAAGGCCTAAAGTTTTAATTTTTTTCAAAAAATATCAATTTTTTTTAAAATTTAAAAAAATAAATTCATAACTTTTGTGTTTATTCCAAGTTAAAAAACAGTAATAATAGGGCATAAAAATAAGTAAGAAACGGTTTTTTTTTATAAAATATGGTATTTTGGTCTCCCGCACAAGCCCTAAAGTTTGTTAATTTTGATGAAATTTTGTAATTTTGTGTACATATATGAACCATGTTTTTTTAAAGTTTAAGCCACCGGAATTAATTGTACTTTTCTTACAGAAGGCATAAAATGAGACAATATATATATACATAATTCTTATATACATACACTAAAAATATATATCACATATATACTATATATAGGTATATAATATGTTTTATACCTGAAAAAAGATAGTTGGACGGTGTAAATTGTATGAGAAAGGTGTTGAAAGAAACTGATGTTATTTGCTATTACTGTTGTTTATTACAAAAGTATAAAAGGTTATAACATGTCATAAAATGTAGTATAAAAACTAAGTACAAAATGTTGCTGATTACTTTCCATACGACATAAGTGGCAGTTTTCTTGTTCTACTGCAAATTTACTGACTTGTTTAAGTATTCGTCCTTTCATCTTGGCTTCAAAACCTTAAATCAAAATTATGTATAGTATTTACATAGGCCTAGTGAAAATTTTATAAATGTTATTACAGTTCCCAAATAAAATTTCAATTTAATATGGAAGACAGTATGATAAAGACGTTATTTAGAAACATTATAACTACAAAATAGTCGAAAAAAACTTACTTAAATTCTAATCCTTTGCAGAGGTTTTGTACTGGCTCTTGGTCTCGAACGTAGGTAACTCTTTACGGTCTTCCAGTCTGGCACGGATAAAACTATCTCTTTCGATTAGCCCACATACTCGCTTCAAAGCTTCTGTGACTTCCTTGACAATTCCGCTTGAGTGTGAGAAGGAATTCTAAATTCAACCCTTCCACTTCTGCCAGTTTCCGCAATTAACTCCAACTTTTCAAGGCTCATATCAGTAACAAGAGGGGGTTCGGTTACTGAAGTGGATTTCCAATCAATCATATCTATATAGTCTTCGGCATCAAAATTGATCTGAGGGGGTTTAAATACCCTTACCCCTTTCCTTACGGTTGAGCGAGCTTTCTGGATTCTCTTATAAGCAAAGGCTCTGATATGTTTTCGTTCATCGAACAGCATAGCTATCAAAACATGCTCTGGGTGAGCCATGAAAGCATTTATCTGTAACGTTGCATGGACGACTTTTCTTAGCTCATCTACCAAGTAATTGCTGAAAAGAATCATTTAAAAAAAATGAATGGAAGGTTGCGGGATTTGGGGATTGCACTTAATTGAGAACCATGATGGTATGTAGACCTTCATCATGAACTCTGCAAGCTTTCTTAGCTGAGGGGTCGGATCATCGGTGGCTACATACAAACGAAGGACTCGATTTGCCAGAGTAAGCCACCTGGCGTGCGAGATGTTGCCGGGGTTTCGTTTGGCCAACTCTTCTGCAATAGAATTGTCTTCCATATTAAATTGAAATTTCATTTGGGAACTGTAATAACATTTATAAAATTTTCACTAGGCCTATGTAAATACTATACATAACTTTGATTTAAGGTTTTGAAGCCAAGATGAAAGGACGAATACTTAAACAAGTCAGTAAATTTGCAGTAGAACAAGAAAACTGCCACTTATGTCGTATGGAAAGTAATCAGCAACATTTTGTACTTAGTTTTTATACTACATTTTATGACATGTTATAACCTTTTATACTTTTGTAATAAACAACAGTAATAACAAATAACATCAGTTTCTTTCAACACCTTTCTCATACAATTTACACCGTCCAACTATCTTTTTTCAGGTATAAAACATATTATATACCTATATATAGTATATATGTGCTATATATTTTTAGTGTATGTATATAAGAATTATGTATATATATATTGTCTCATTTTATGCCTTCTGTAAGAAAAGTACAATTAATTCCGGTGGCTTAAACTTTAAAAAAACATGGTTCATATATGTACACAAAATTACAAAATTTCATCAAAATTAACAAACTTTAGGGCTTGTGCGGGAGACCAAAATACCATATTTTATAAAAAAAAACCGTTTCTTACTTATTTTTATGCCCTAATATTACTGTTTTTTAACTAACTAACTAACTAACCATCACGCCGTTTCCCCGCAGGGGTAGGCAGAGAGGACGGACCACCAAACAACTCGGTCTTCGCACACACTCCTTGCCTCATTCACATTCATACATCGTCTCATACATACTCTTCTATTATTCTGACTCTTGACATGGCCCGACTCAAGTATCTGATTCACTTGGTCGTGCCATGTCTTCCTCGGGCGTCCCCGACTTCTGCTACCATTCACATTTGCATCATATATCCTCCTTACACTCCTATCTTCGCTCATTCGCTCTACATGCCCAAACCATCTAAGCGTCCCTTTCTTAATCTTACTCATTACGCTTACATCAGCCTTGCACTCTTTGCGGATCTCCACATTCCTCACACGATCAAACATGGTTTTACCACACATACGCCTCAGGGATCTCATTTCAACAGCATTTAATCTACTTTCATCCTTTCTTTGCCAGTTCCATGCCTCACTTCCATACATCAAGGTAGGTACCAGCACTCCGTTGTGGACTGCTAACTTCGCTTTTTTGGACAATTTTTTGTTAGCGCCTACGGCGTTTAGTCCTCCATTAACGGAATTACCTGCATTTACCCTTCTTTCGATATCTCTGTCAGCCTTCCCATCTCTCGTAAACATACTTCCTAAATACACAAACTCATCCACCTGCTCCAAGTATTCTCCATTCACAATTATATTGCACACTGTTTTCGTACTCTCTCTTTCAAACACCATTACTTTAGACTTACTTACATTCTTCATTAACTCATTCTTCATGCATACTTCGTTCATCCTAGACACGAGAGACTGTAGATCATCTATACTATTAGCAATCAGCACCGCATCATCAGCATACAACAGGCAACATACTTTCAAATTATTCAAATTCGCGCCCAATCCCACCTCTTTCAATTCTTGCATACAATTATCCATGTATAGATTGAATAACCACGGCGACATTACGCAGCCTTGTTTAACACCTTTTGTGATATCAAACCACCCCGTAAAACCACCGTTTACCCTAACACATGCAACGCTTCCCTCATACAGAGACGCAATTGCCTGAGTCAGATTCGTATTCACTCCATACTTGGACAACACCTTCCATAGCTTTTTCCTGTCGACTCGGTCGTATGCTTTTTGTAAATCTACAAAGGCACAGAAAAGTTTCTGGTTTTTTGCCAGAAACTTCTCAGTGAGCATACGCAATGAGAAGATCTGGTCCATGCACCCCCTTCCACTCATAAAAGCACCTTGCACATCCCATATTTTATCCTTTGTTTCCTTTCTTACTCTTTCAATCAAAATTCTACCATACAGCTTGCCAACTGAACTAAACAGGCTAATAGCCCTATGATTCCCACATTCCATACGTGACCCTTTACCTTTGTATAATGGCATGATCACAGCCCTTCTCCAATCTAAAGGCGTGTAACCTTCCTTTAAACATTGGTTAAAAAGATTGCACAACCATGTGAGAATTACACGGCTACCTCCTTTAAAATATTCAGCAGCAATATTGTCAAACCCAACAGCCTTACCATTCTTCATACATTTAATCGAGCTTTCTATCTCTAACATACTAATTTCGGTAACATTCACTCCATCGTCATTCATATCTGATTCGCCGCTGGAATCACTGTCACTCACTTCGCTTTCGAAGACTTCCTCGAAATAATTCATCCATCTCTCTTTTATTTTTTCCTCATTCGTCAACATTTTTCCATCTTTTGATTTTATCACTTTCATGCTTCCGTTTTCTGGGCCACTCCGGGACCTTTTGACTTCTTTCCAAAACAACTTAATGTTTTCTTGGAAATGGTTTGTCATTTTCATTCCTTCTTCCTCTTCCAGGCGTTTCTTTCGTTCTTTCACTCCAACTCTTACTTTTTTCTTACATTCCTTATATACTTCTTTCGCTCGATACTTCTCTTCGCTGGAAGCACTGCCAGCCGCAATCAGACACAACCATGCTTTCTTCTTTTCTGAGACCAGTGCTTTAATCTCATCATCCCACCATGCATCACCTTTCTTCCTACCTTGCGTACTTATTCCACAAACCTCCCTAGCAGATTCACAAAGACACACTTTTATGTGGTTCCATGTTTCGTCTATGCTTAGACCATCCATTTCCTTCGCATTCAATCTTATCTCTGCACAATTCACATACTTACTTCTCACATTATCGTTTTGCAGTTTTTCTATTTTGACTCTTGTTGGAGTTAGTACCGTTTTCACTTTAGAGCGCCAACCGCGAAAGAGGTTTACTCTCGACACTACAAGAAAGTGGTCAGTTTCGACCTCAGCCCCTCTGAAAACTCTTGTGTCCTCGGTAACAGCTCTCAACCTAGAGTCAATTACTACAAAATCATATGAATTTATTTTTTTAAATTTAAAAAAAAATTGATATTTTTTGAAAAAAATTAAAACTTTAGGCCTTGTGCGGGAGACCTACACATTTTATTAAAAATCCAAAAAAAATTGTGGTAAGTTGTGGTACCTAGTAGCAACTTTATTTCAACTTGGAATTTGAAAACAAAAAAAAAGTTAAAAATCGATACACCCTACTGCCCAAGGGCTGGCAACTCCTAGCGACTGGATGCAACTCGGGCTGGACCAACGGGTACTTCGGTGCAGCGTTTGTGAACTCTAAGTCGCAGCAGGTGGTTGTGGCCCACCGGGGGACCATTCTAATTGACACGGGGGCTCTACTCACAGATGTTTTAGGAATCTGCGGAACCCAATACACGGGATGCATGAACTCCGCAATCACTTTTGTGGATCAAATAAGGCAAGTCTTAGATTCTGTTAACATTGAACACCGGAGAAGTTATAACCTCACAATAACGGGCCATTCCCTCGGCGGCTGGCTCGCTCAGGTCACGGCATTCACGGTGAAGTGGTTAAATGCATCGGACGGCGTACTAAAGAAGAATACCAGAAGTGGGTTCCACGCTAAAACCGTGGTGTTCGATAGTCCAGGCGCAAAGGACATGTTGAGTAAAATGTGGGATGATTATTACTATAGGGGCGCGAATGATTTTTTAGATTGGTTGGACATTACAGTTTTCGTTTCGGCACCAAACCGTATTAACACTTGCGGTGCACATGTCGGAAGAGTGTATCGTATTTTAATTGATGTATCTAGCTTTAGTTGGAAAGATATTAAAACTGGGTGGTATAATGCGAAGACTCACGATATTTATAATTTTACAAAAGCTTTTAATAAAAAATCACCGAATATAAGCGAAGTGTTAGATTGGGCGAAGGATAGGGCTGAATTTTCTAATCTTTTCGGAAAACAAGCATTAAACTCGGTCAATAATTTCCACTCAGATTTTACGGAGTTAATAGAAAAATTAAATAAAATAGTTAAACGGTACAAGGTTATCCCTGCCGGGCCTCAATCGAACACTGAAATTTCAGGCTTAATTCATTTTCACACTTTATCTGAAGACGAATTTCAAATTCTCAACAAGTTAGAGATTATTCAAAATCATCAAAGAAATTATGATGTTTTAACTAAATTACTTTTGGTAAAAAACCTTATTTTGAAAAATAGCAATTTATTATTACCCCATTTTGAAATCAATCATAATAATAGAACAATAAAATGTCAGTCTAAGCAACTATTAGGAGAACTTACCAACCGACTGAAGCAGCTGGTGCGGTGGCTGGGTCCAGAGTTTTCCAAGGCAGTAGAGGAACATAGTAGGCACGCTGACTTAATTTACCGTGATGAGGGACAAGCCTATCTTGACCCACTGCCAAAGACATCATTAAACTTCATCGATTCAATAGGACTACAGGAGTTCTTGCTTTCTCCCACCGATCGTGTTCTTTGGATAAATTCTAAAAACGGAGCTTTTGAGATGACCCGTCTTCACAATATATTTTTTCAAATCAAGAAATTATCAAAATTCTATCCCCAAGTAACCAATACACCGCTGAAAGTGAGTACATTTTCTTAGATTGGCCACGACTTAAGAAACTTTATAAAAATTACGGCTCACCCATTGATCAAAATAACCTGATGATGGTTGAAGGAAGTTTATTCTTAACTATAAGTGTAGAAATCCACAATCTATTTGAAAATTACTTGCATGGCTCTTCACCCAACATTAAGAAACTTGTGTTTATCCCCCCAGAGCCAAAAGAGTATATATTTAACTCTTCGGAAAACATAAGAGAAATAAAAGTCGATCAAAAAATTAATCTTACGGACTTATGCACTGAGTCCCAAAAAACTATTTTTCAAAGAAAATTAATATTCACAGGTAATAAAGTGAGCAGTTTTCAAGATTTAACGGGAGAAAACTTTTCGATTTCGGAAATCAATAAATTCCTTTGTTCGGTTGACTTTCAGAAAATTGCGACTGATGAAGATTTTGTTATTTTTATAAAAGACACGCGTCCAATGATTACTGATCTTCAAATGCCATTAATTAAAATAAATTTCATTACAAGCAAGGAACATGCCTTAAAATGTGTAGATTTACCTAACTGCCTAGTGGTGATCAGCGAGTTGAACCGCAGAGACATACAGACTGGGGCCGGCTGGGAGCAGCTCTCGGGGAAGGAGATTGTCCTTGCAGAGGGAGATGCAGAGTTGTTATTTAAAGATACTTGCAACAAAAACCAACATAAAACTGTTTATCTGTTTGAAGCGTCCGGGGACGCCAAGCAAGATGTCAACTGCAAACAAATATTTAATCGAGGCATTTACGTTCCCAGAAAGTTTTTTCATCGAGCATGTTTTAATGTTCGAAAATTTGCGGAAACTGAGCATGAAAATGACCTGTTTGTTATTTGTAGTGAGGAACATAATACCTCAGTCTTAAGTATGATCGAAAAGTGTGAAAAACGAAAAGAGTTCGCAAAAAATCTACTAGTTGCGGCCACAAGAGAAACAGAAACAGATATCATTCAGACTTTTTTGAATAAAAATATTCATTTTGTGGAGATTGTTCAAGTCAAAAAGCGCTTTCAGCTAGAATGGCGATATTCCCACGGGTCTGTGGAGAGCCTGCGATCGTATTATCGACAGACATGTTCGACCCGATAGATGAACTAACCTTGAGCGAAACGGAACGCCACTTTGTGATAATGACGGACGAGCCCGGAATGGGGAAAACAACTTCTCTGGCAAGATTATCATGGCACATTGAATCAGCATGGGTAATATATATCGAGTTGAAACAATTCAAAACGCACATAGATAATTTATCAGATAAGTTTACTCCTCAAAACGTGGCAACTTTTCTATTGAGTGAGGGCTTCTCAAGTGGTGATGGTAGTCTGGCTCGCGGATTGTTAGAGTATTTTCTACGAAGTAAGATGTATTCCAAGAGGGTTGTTTTAACGTTTGACGAATTGGACGATTATATAAAAAAATAAGGAGAGTTCTAAAGATAAACTTGTAAATCTTTTTTCTTTTTTGCGAAGTAAGCCGACTATTCAAGTATTTTTGACGGCTCAAAAATATTTGAAAGAATCACTAGAAAGAAAATTATGTCAATTCTCTACATCATTCGTAACAATCAACAAACAAGGACAGCAAGATTTTTTAAATATTTTTTGGCGGTCTTTTCTTCCACTCGCGCAGGAAATTAATCGAGAGGAAGAGGAAGGAAGACTTGGGGAATATGCGAGAGAAGTACTCCGACGGGCGAAGCAAGTGCTGGGGCCCGACATGGACTGCTTTATGGGGGTTCCCCTGCAGCTTCGTACGTTGGCCGAAGTCTTCAGGCCACAAAGTGATTTGTTGATTCAGTCCCTGGAAGTTCTATATGAAAAAAATTGATATGGTCAGCGTACCTAATCTGTACAAAATGTTTATAAATCTCAAATACGACATTTACTTACACGATAAAACACTTATAGGAAAGGCGTTGGACGAAGACGAAATATTGGAATACACCAAATCATTAACTAAAGAACACTGTGAACTTGGTTTCAGAATATTCTTTACAGAATTTTACGATTCAAATCATAATGATTTTGAAGAAATTTCGCAAAAAAGACTAGCTAAATTAAATAGACTCGGATTGATACAATCCATGGGAAATGGAGATTTCTAATTTATCCATCGAACGTACGCAGAATATTGCTGTGCGCAAATGGTCGTCTTTTGGCTTAGTCAACAAAAACGCATTCAACAAAACAGAAATTTCATGTATCAACTGACTGAAGAAATTCTTTTACCGCAAATACTTCTGCACCCCGATAGCAAAGTTATCCGATTATTTATAAATGTTGAATTAGGGAAATGGCAGTGACAGATACCACACTTAAATTAAACGCTGAACATGTTAGTCAACTGTGGTTAGAAAGAAATGCCATATTTCGAAATGAGGAGCACCAAACTGCTCTACATATTGCGGTTCAAGAAATGAACGAGCACATCGTCACACTTCTGCTCAGCGGGTTGAATACAAAAAATACCCAAGATATCTTCCTCTCTTACATTACACAATATGACATTGATTGTGACACACCACTGAATATAATGGATAAGAAAGCGTTTCATAGAAATACTGAAGAAGACTCATTATATTGTGAAAGAATAATAATATGTTTTTTTAAATGTATCGAAACATTTTCTAGTGAAATGAAGGGAAAGATTTTATTTGCATGTTTATTTAATAGAGATATTTCCAAATCGTATGTTTCAAATTATATACTGAAATCAGGTAATGTGAGTATTTACACCTCAACAATATTGAAAAGAGTTGTTAACAGATTGAAAAATATTGTATTAGAAGTAAGTAATTTTAAGGCCGCATTAACTTTTAATATTGTTAAACTGGTGAATGAAATATTATCTGAACGATTATTAAATAACACAGAACGATACTGCGTACTATTGATGAAACAAAAAGATCAAGGAATGAAGTCTGCTCTTCACATCGCAACACAGGGCGGCCACCTTGATATCGTTAAACTACTTGCAAAACAAACCTATGTCCCGTTAAATATATTAATGGCACGTCGTGATTGTGATAAGATGACTCCTTTACTAATAGCTGCTGGGCTGGGTCATCTGGATATTGTCAAATTCTTCAAAGAATGCGGCTCAGACTTCAATACCCGTTGCAAGCGAGGAAAATCAGCTCTTTTGTTTGCGGCTGGCAGTGGACACGTACTGACTGTAGAATATCTCATTAAAAGCGGTGCTGATATAAATTCTACAAATAAACGCGGTGGGAATGCACTATATGTGGCGGCACACAAAGGCCATCTCGCGATCATAGAGTATCTTGTTAAAAGTGGTACAGATATAAACTCTACAAATGATGTGGGTGAGTCTGCACTTCATGTAGCAGCACGCAAGGGCCATCTCCTGGTCATAGAGTATCTCATTAAAAGCGGTATTAAAACAACCACAGTAGATATTAACGGCAGGACTGTATTACATTTTGCTGCACAAGAAGGCCATCTCTCAGTCATAGAGTATTTCATTCAAAACGGTTTTGATATAAAGTCTTCAGATAATTATGGTCACACGGCACTTCATATAGCGGCATTGCATGACCATCTCCCGGTCATGAAGTATCTCTTTAAAAGTGGTGGTGATAAAAATTCTACAAATAATAACGGTGAGACTGCACTATACATAGCAGTACAGAGGGGCTATCTCTCAATGGTGAAGTACCTTCTGCAACAGGGTGTGGATCCTGACAAGGTAAACAAGCTGGGAGGGACCGCACTATCGTGGGCATCGCAGTGCCGGAAGTGGGATATAGTGCGTCTCCTACTCGCGTGGGGAGCTGATGTTAATGCGGATGGTGGTAAACTTCTTAGTCGGTCTATAAATCGGGAAGAATGGAACATAGTTCAATCCCTTGTAGATAAAGGAGCTCTTGTTTGTGAAAGTAAAATTCATCATCATTTATCGGAATTCAAAGGAAAATTTCCAAATTATACATTTAAAGCCGAAGCATATTTGAAAAAATAATTGGTATTGTTTTCGGCACCTTTCTAATTTTATTTATTTAAATCACTCTTTATTTATTCACATAATTCTTTCTAAATAAGAGCAGTCTTACCCAAAAACGAGTGGAAGAAGCCGCCCATTCTCATGAAGCCAACATCAACTTTGATTGGGTGTCCCACTCGTGTACGTTGAGTTTTTTGGGATCAGTGCTGCTAGCTCTTTAGAGCAGGCTCTATTAAAATACCTGTGGAATAGACTCAGCATGCCTACATTGCGTGTGTGCATTAGAGATGGCAATAGGTCTGTTAAAAATGGATTGTCAATCAAACGGACTTTGTACATAATTGTGTGGCTCTAGTCTAGAGGTCGCTCCTAATCTTAATTGTTGGGCGCTCTTGAGATTTGTATAGGGTTAGCAGCTGGTTAATTTTGATGAATCTGCTAGCCAAGATGGCCAGTTTTTCGGGCTTTTACAGAGCCCCGATACTTGAGCCGGTCTGACATACTCACTCCAAGCATTGCGATGAAGTCTTTACTGCGGAGGGTGCTGCCACCAAATTGCACCAGACAGTCATTAATCTCAATCACGCTTGTAATAAAGAATGTTTTATTTGATTTATCATTTTTCTTAGTAATATTGTGCTGGAAAATATAAGACATATTCAAACCTGTATCTAATAAAATTGTCACAACGATGTGAATAGTAATAATATATTTTTTGTAAGAAGCAATTACTTTGCGCTTAGGCATCATTTTTTAAATGAAAAAAAACGCTTTGTAAATAACCAGGCAACAAAAATCGACTCTTATTAACATTACGTATTAGGTATATGAATAACTTCCTTGACTCTTGAATTTATAATGTACAAAAAATAGATAGGTCATGTTATCGCATCCTCTCCAGAATCATGCGGTTTTAGAAATTTTTGAATGTCATATTTTATGTATATTTGTTTTCGGCATGGAAAATTATTTTGTTTTTGTAATATTTTCCAACAATTCATAGTGTATATTTTTTTTCTAAATTCATCCTTAAAATCCTTTCATCGACTATTATACATAGTGGACGCCAGAATGACAATGATAATAGTCATAAAATAGCGCCTTTGAGGTGATTTTGCACAAAAACGGCTCTATATAAATCATCCAAACATTATTTATTAGCTCATAATCGGCAAAACAACGAAAGCGACAGTTTTTGGAAAAATGCGTTATTAACGAAAATATTTCTTTAATTTGTAATGGTAGTCACTTCTAGGCTGTGCTTTTAGCACATTAACAAACTTGTGTGGAAATCAAAGTTCTAGAAAACGGCGTATCCGATGTTGTTTGGCAGCATACTCGATAATATGATTTGTTGTGTGATTTTTTTACTCTATTACGTTCTCACGCCAAACTCTCTAAATTACACAAATGTCTTGATTCACTCCACAGAAGAGATAAACCGGTCATGGGTGTGTATGTGTGCTCATAGAAGATAATTTTTTATTTTTTCTTCATATGAAGCGGTTACTTTGTGATGTGACATTATAATTTACAATTAAACAATAACTTTGTAAACATCACTTATAGGTAAATACTTAATGCCGACCGGGTTTCGCTACAACCGTAGCTTCATCAGGGCAGTATAATACTATATAATAATATACTGCCCCGATGAAGCTACGGTTGTAGCGAAACCCGGTCGGCATTAAGTATTTACCTATAAGTGATGTTTACAAAGTTATTGTTTAATTGTAAATGATAATTTTTAAACTAAATTAATTGATAAAAAAAAAACAGACAAGGGCTTTTGGATCCGGCTCTACGGTTACGTTTCACGCATTTTAATAGAAAATAAACAGCTGATAGTAATAGTTACCCAAAACGCCCATTTTTTTTCAAATTCGTCCTAAATATGATGTAGTATGGTGCCCTCAAATTGATCAAAACTAAACAAATTCGTTTTAAGGCAATGCACTCTGTAGCAATGCAAAATCATGTGTTTTTGGTTTGAACATTTGGTCGCTTAGAAATGATTCAGATGATTTAAATAAATACCGCGAGTATAATACATGCCTGCCTTTGAAATAATCGAGTATTTTTTACATAAGTCTTTTTATAAGCTCAGAAAAAAATAATTTATAAGGCCTATGAAAACTGCTTTAAAGTTTAAAATTTCCTACTTACGAACCCATTTTCGGTTATGGTTTTATTGTATAGTGTGGAAAATTAAGTTATTTATAAAATCAACGTAAAACATTTATATATTTATGCCTGAACATTAACAAAATAAAATAAAAGGCACTTTTTGGCCATGTTTATTTCTCGCCTAAATCAAAACAGCTGGATTGTGTTAAGCGGGAATTTAAGCCTTATCGCCATCTACGTTAGGAGTGTTATTGATGGCGGCTCGATTCAAAATATTACACGACGTAGTGCATCGCCTTAATATGAATTTTTCACAGAATTAAACCACCATATATTTTTTCTAAACCTGTGTAGATTGTGACTAAGATTCATATGTGTCCTGCTTGTACCATGAGTTTCGGGACACCGTGTGTCAATAAAACGGTTATGTTCAACGTTTTTAAACTATCGTATGATGCCCTCAAGATATATTATCAAAACTTAACTTTTTTGATTTAATATGAGTTTTCGCAAAATTAAACAACCATAAATGTTTTTTCAAAATAAATTCATTTTTTAATTTACTTTAGGAACAATTAAACGTAAACCTGAGTTGAGAATAATAATTGTATGTTATTGAATTTAACATTATTTTTAGTATTCTTATATGATAAATATGTATAAGTATAGTTACTAGTAGAGATGGTCGATATTCCTCTCTGGGGTATCTGGAACCGGTTCCTTTACTGTCACTGCAACCGTCGATATAATTTTTGTAAAATAGTCTCGCAAACGTTTTTCTCACAATTAGTCTTAGCCACCCCTTCATTTTGAGTAAATTTTCTGTTAAACATAAATTCTCTGGCAACCCCTATGGTTTTTTGCTTACTTTGGAGAAACCGGAACCAAAAGTAACAAGTTAAAGAAAAAAAATCACGTCCCGGTAACTGGAACCGTGGAGTCAAACCGTTTCAGTTATGAACCATCTCCTAGTTATTAGAGATTTGCGGATTATCATATTATTCAATCGATGTACTTTAAAATCTTACACATTATTACTAATGCCCACCTATTTACTTTATATTGTTGTCTATCGATGTGAATCTATAGGTAAGTCTGTCCCAGATTAAACCAATATTTTTTATTGTAATTTATAAAAATATTCATATTTTGTGATTGATAACAGTATTGTTCCCCATGTAACTCTAGTAGTGTTTTTGAACTTTAGTAACTCGGACTTTTGTAAAAGTTAATTACTTTCTTACTTGTAAAACGTTTCCAGATTAACCTTTAAAAGGAAGCTACACGCCAAAAATGTGTATATTTTTGGTATACCTTATATTGTGGGTAATAGGCATTAAAATCGCTTGACAAACGTAGTCTAAAAACGTTCGATTTCAAGCACAATAGTGGTTTTTATTCATTTTGTAAATAATTTTATAAGAAATCAAGTGAAACTGTCACAGATAATCTTAGCTATAATATTGTATTTTTTTTAAGTTGTTTCCTTTACGCGTATATACATTTCTATTGAAAAAAATATATTTTAGTAGTATGCATTTATATTTTTATTTTTATTCTACTCAAGCGAAACGATAGAAAAACCTTCAATTTAAAGCATGTTTTTTGGTAATCATAATGGACACCAATTTGTTATAAAGATTAATCAAAATAGCGGTTTGGCATTAAGTTTCGCCTTAACAGATTTCACCAAATTAATTATATTAAATATTATCTTATCAAGTAGGTACCTACATATCGCTAAAATGTCTACATAAATTATTTATATTTGTGTGTGCAATCTTTAAAATAATCTTTTTTCTTTTTCATTTTTTTTAATATATACGTTTCAGCTGTTGTCTATTTTTGATGTACCTACTTGTATACAAAATTTGATAACCACTTTTTCCTCCTGTAAAAATATACTGTTATTTGAGATTGAAGGTACTTTATATAATGTTCCGTAACTTTTTTGTTGTTATTTTTTATTGAATTACTTTTACTTTTGTTATTGTACTGTCGGTAATTCAATATAAAAATGTAGCCGATATTTTCAGTATGCCCATCTGTTGTCAACTAAAAAGTTGAACCCTGAATCATTATATCGGGGAATTTTACATATTGTTTTTAGACACTTAGAATATAAACCGATAAGAATGAGATGAATACCGATTTGAAAGAAAATTAATATCAATAAATAACATGAGAAATTTCAACTCTTAGGCCTCATATATGGAATATTTGCTTCAATTTTACCAAAAGTAACTCAAAATTGAGTTTACTTCAGGTAAACAGAAAACTCCTCATCACAATTCTACCGGTTTATATCATAAGTGTTATTTTCTTGGTTTACTCTGATTTGTTATAATTTTTCAAAATCTTTTACAAAATATCAGAAAAAACCGTGTTTGTCATGTACCAGGACTAGTAGTTAATTAACCCTTAAATGCATGATTTATTAAATTTTCTGGAAAAAAATATATTTTGTATATATTTACATGCATATGCAAGGAAATATAAAGAATTTATTTTATTTGTAATTTTTTAATGATATTTGATTAAAAAAAAATTGTTGCAAATTTACAACACCATGTTTTTAATAAAAAATAATATGAACAATTTACGTATGAAAAAAAAAATAAAAAACCTAAAAAAAAATCTCAAAACTAATAAGTGTACCGGAAAAATATGAGTTATTACATATAAGTATTGTATTATTGTATCTACTTACCTAAGAAAATCAAAATAATAACAGCAAAACCAAACTGTAATTCTTACCTCCAACCAATTTTCGAGAATCTTCACTTTGTTGAAGAAAAAGTGACATTTGACATTCGCAAAAGAAAAAAAAGGTGATGCCACTCGATAAAATATATTACCGTGAACTTGATAATTCTAAAACGGCATGCATTAAGTATACACCAAAGAGTTAAAGGTGGTTTGAACGGTATGTTGCAGTTTTACAACAGTATGCATTTAAGGGTTAATACAATAATCCTTTTCCCCAAGAATGTAATAACAACAACTCTTAATGGAAATAGTTAAATAATATGTACAAAAAATTCCAAATGTTTCTGGTTTTCGCCCTTCAATGGTGTTCTCGGCCAGAATTTTAAATCATGGAGAGAAATATGGTGAATTTATATAATTAATGAATAAAATAAATAAACTTATTGATGTATTTAAATCGACTAATTTTAAAAGTACCTATATGGATGATCGGAGTCGAATCAGACTGAAAAGTGATGAGATGTTGAATGTAGATAAAGCAATTTTAGATAAACCTTGTTAGAAGAGTGGATATTTGTTGAGAGGGACAGCCACAAAATATTAAAATCGAATATAATTAGTGATTTTAAATAGTCCTCGTGTTGTGGAGTTTTAATGTTATTTATTAATTTCTATTATCTTACATACAGTTAACATAATAAATATTAGTTATAAATAATTGTTAATAGTCAGTAACTGAATGGGTTAGTAATAATGTTTTGTGAAAACCTCACTAGGAGAACCTGTGCTGAGGTGTTTTAGAATAAATATTATTATGCCGTCATAAGTAAAAAAATAATATCGTCCTTGAAATTCGCAATGAGAATATTGTAGTTTCACCCATGACGTATTGTATAGACATTAGGTTAGGAACAGTTCAAGTACACCATTAACAGTATCACTTTAGTGACAAATATACTTTATGGAATGTATTTAATGATGCCGTTAAGTTAACAAAATAAAACAAAAGTAGACGATAATTACAGCAATTATATAAAATGCAAGATGGAAAATTTTATGCAATTTAATTTAGTTTTATAATGATATGTGACTGTTTTTGAGAGATGTCAGATTTTTGTTGGGTTATTGTTGTTGTTTAAAAATAACGTTTTTATGTATTAAAGAAGTGTGAACTTTGTTCTTATTTATTCCCTAGTATTAAAGGTGAAAAAATTGACTCTTATGACAAGAGGAAGTGTGTGTGTTTTTTTTAATTTGATCATATTTTCTCTTTGTAATGTTTTCGCCTTTTCTCTGATTTCACTATGTTTGTATTTACAAATGAGACAAAAACTTTATTGTTTACTTATCACTTGTTCAATGTGTTATTTTGTTTCAGGAGGTTAGAGAGAAATAAAGAGAGAAAGATCTTTGTTTGGATAAGGCATTTTAAGAAAGTCTCTTCAATTATGTTATGCTTGGTCTTGTATGTGTCGGGGAATATTAATGATCATTCATCAATGAAATATGTAACTCTCTGTTCTCAATAACAAACCCATTTACAATGTTTATTATGTACTGATTGATTAAATAAATGTTAATTTCAATAAATTGTGTTTTGAAAAAAAAATCCTTCTTCCTATTATTGACATTCTCTAGCCCTGGTCGAGGATTTCGAAGAAGGAAAATAGGTAATGTTTTTTTTTACATTAGCTACCCACATGAAGCCCCGAGGAAAATAATTTCCCTCAAGGCCAATGTAATCTTTGGAGATGCTGTGTGGGGGTCTTTTTAGAAGAAGAAAAATCTTGTTAGAAATTCTTCGAAGGAAAAAGGTACGAGTGGTGGGTAGGAATCTGGGGATCAGTATGTCCAAGAGTGACGAACGTATGAATCCATCCCTTCCACTGCGGTGAAAGAAGATTTTCTGAGAGAGTCCTGCTAGAGAGGTCAAAGGGTCTTCTTGACCCAGTCTCTCCTGATCCGGCCTGCTACGCAGTTGGTAGGCAGACTCATCTATCGTCGAGACCTGGAAAACCTACCCCCATGAACCCGGGCACCCCTGCTAAGTCACCAATCTTAGTGAACCACTTGGGATGGCAGAGGTGTTGGTTATCTAATAACTGGTTCTCCAGGCGGCGCTACCCAAACTTGTTTCCCAAATTGAAGAATTATTTTCAACATAAAGAATTTTTGTCTGTGAAAGAATCCAGGTTTTGCTTTAGCCCCATATTACAAAAATATAAATAAAATTTGACGGCCTCCGTAGACGAGGGATAAGGTTCTTGACTAGCAAGCCGGAAGTTGCGGGTTCAAATGCCGACGTGCACAGGTAAATTTAATTAGATTATTTTGTGTTATTTCACATGACTCTTTAAAATATATATAGTATGTTTGCGGCACGTTCCAGAATGGAAGTTACTCTCAGTATTGCCTTGGTGACGTCTTGTAGGACCTCTATTCAAAATTGATATGTTGCTTGAAGTGGCTTAAGAGATGATTGGTGATCAGATCTAAATTACCAGGTAGTTAATCTGCTCTATCTCCTTCCCCTTCATTCTACCTTCAGCCTTATCATATACCCCATTTGGGGATGCCATGGTCTCACTGGCTCCAAATGCTTTGGAGCACTTGGGACTCTTGTGCAGTTTCAAAAAAAAAACTTAATTTTTAATTATTTTCCATCAAATTCTTCCATGTATTATAGAATACATATTGCTGAATAAAATCATTAAAACGACCAAAAAAATTTAAGAAAATGTTCAGCGATTTTTTTTGTTTACTTACTTGTTCGAAGTGATTTTGATTCGATAAAAAAGTTAATTTATCAAACAAACTGAAGATGGTAGACATTTATAATTTTTTTGTATATTAATAATTATAGGAAAAATATTAAAGATAATGTAAGAAATATCCGCAAAATTGAAAAAACTTCGAAAAATCTGATTTTGCTTTCCGACAACATCTTTTCACATTGAAATGATAGAGACAATAATATTATTTCTCTATACCTCCTCATATTATGAGGAGGTAATTTCGGCATATTCTTTCAGAAGATCCGAGTATTTCGGCTTTTCGATAAAAAAAAAGAATTTTCTGAATGTGACTGGACACCAAACTTTTGAAGGGCGATGAAATAAGCTTTCAAATTATTTTTTAGAATGAATGTATAATTTTTTTAATTTAAAAAATTTGAACAAATATAAAAAATGTTTAAAAAATGGCTCTCCTTAAGTTTTTACTGAACTGAAATTTCTGATGACAAAAAAACATACACTCTTTATTTTATTACAAACTTTACAGTTGCCTCTTTTTTAGTCTCTTAATATAAAAATAATTATTAAAAAATTCACGAAATTTAATTTTGAATTCACGCTTTTTCAAATTATCGTTGGCAATTTTGGTTTCATAAAGGTGCAAATTTTAATTCTTCTGTGGTTCTGGACTTGAATATAAGGCGTGGTGTTTTTTTTTCTAACATCGTTTAGATCAAATTTGTCACCATGATAGTAAGGCATATAAAACGATTTTTGTGAGACCCATATGAGATATTCTTAAAGCGAACAAAATAGACTGACGTGAAACCTCAAATTGTAATATTAAAAAGTTAATAATAAATGAATTCGAATAAATACCAAAAAAAAAATTATTTACTTACATACTCAAGCAAACAATGCTACAAATCCTTATTTAAATAATTGATTATAATGTTTAACACCATTAAACGTGCAATTAACTAAACTTCCGTTAATTTAATTCCATCAGACCAACAGTATTATATGCTTTGCAGTTGATCTCGATTTTCCTTTATCATCAAAGGCATTTTCAGTACAGATCAGTGATGTCCAACCTTTAAGGGGCAAATAGCTATGTACCTTAGATATTTCAAAACCATCGGCGGGTCCCTCATTGAACTGGTGAAGTCGATCAGTTGAAGTGAAGTTATAAATTTCATGTATTTACAATTATTGTACCACTACTGACCATTAAAGCGTCTTATTAAAGTATAAGTATGAATTTAGTGTACCTATTTCATTTGGAAATCCACTTGTTTGATTAAATTTTCAAGCACATCCTACAGTAATTATATGGTGATTAATTATGTGGTGATTTTTTTTTATATAAATTAAAATGCAAATATTGGTCTTTTAAAAACCTAAAATCTCCGAAAGTTTTTCATTGATTGTTTTGAAATGTTGACATAGAATTGCATTCTAATACGCGTGTGTTTTTTATACCTGTATTATATAGATGTCACCTGTGATAGGTAAGAACATGCTTTTTTTGAAAAACAGCGCAATCTGTTGGACAAAGACGTTTTTTTTAACAGTTCCATCTGTTGGACGTAAAAGCAACACGCGCTATTGTTTGTCTATCTGCACAGACAGACTGAGCTACAGAAATGCGTGGCGGGGTACAGAAAGTAATATAGTATAATTAATTTAATAAAGGAACAACTCTAAAGAATGTAAATTGTTTATACGGTTCTTCTTGAAACAAGGGAGCAGTGACAACATAGATAATTGAAGAAGAGCGTAGGAAAAACAACCAACATAACCTAACCTAACCCAATCTAACCTAACCACACCGATTATTTTTATCATGTTCTGTTTTATTAAACAGATCAAAATTATTAGGGCCTTTTTATAAAGAAACGGTTAAAAATATGACTACATGACAATTTCCAGATAAAATATTAGTAATTTAGAATATATCTGAACACGTGTTCATGCATGTGTCTTTCTCCGAATAAATGTAATGAACGAGAAGCAAAAATATTATTATTTTCAAGAACATATTCCGACTTCCTCATAACATATTCGTGCTTTATTAATGTTTCGGAGTATTTGAACAATTCATCAAATTTCAACGTTCATTTTCAAGTTCTGTGAAAGATTTTTTCAAGTTCTGTTTTTATTTCAGTTTTGTCAAGCAACTAGCTTATAATGATATAATAACAGAACTTGAATTGGACTTTCACAGAACCCTAAAATGAACGTTGAAATTTGATAAATTGTTCAAATTCTCCGAAACAACCCGTCCTAATAGTTTGTTATGAAATTTTTCAAATCATTAGTGATGTACCTTTAGTCCCGTTTTTAATAGGAAAACGACTAATTTGACTTGATTTTGAATGAACTAACAATATTTCATTTCAGTAAGGTTTCTTTGTTTACTATCCTATTTTATCCGATTATTTTTATTTTTTTTACTTTTCCAGATGCTACCGGGAGTCGGTTAACTGCCGACAGGTTGGACATCACTGGTATAGATCGATTTCCCGAGTCTTTGTTATTCACGAGGCGTGGCGGGTTTAACAAACGGTTTGATCCCGTCACAGCTGGAGATTGATTGTATCAGTGGCTCGAGTGACGCGGCTGTTTGCCGATGTGGTAGATTTGGGTGTGACGATACTCGCGATTAGAAGCCGTAGCTCGGTACACATAAAGCCGTTAATTAATTATCTACATGTCGCGAGTTTATACAGATGTTTGGGGGCGTTTAGAATTTAATTTGCAATAAGGAAACGTGTTTGCGGCTGAAGGGGATATTTTCAGTTGTGATCATGATTGATTTGCTACTTCTCGTTTGGTCTTACTGTTTGGAGGTTAATACCCACTACCCACCCTTTTTATCTTAAGATGATTAACGATAATCGTAGTATTTCTTATAATCGTAATTGTTATAAATTTGAGAAGCAGATATGGGTACCGTAGCCTAGGGAACCATTTATTGGATAACCAATAGGTTACCTCAAGTGGTTAGCAACATTTGGGACTTAGCACTGAGGTTTGTCTAGATTTTGGCATATGATGCGTTTGCCCACCTATTGCGTGGAGGGCCGGATCGGGAGAGATTGGTTGAGGGATACCTTCTGACCTCTCTAGCCGGACTCTCTCACTGCAGTGGGAGGGATGGATTCATCTGTCTGTCGTCACTCTTGAACACATTAACCCCCAAATTCATCCCCAACCCTCATATATTTTTCCTTCCCAGAACTTCCTCTCCTTTCTTTCCCTAAAAAAAACCCACCACTCAGCATCCCTAAATGTGTCGTAGACCCTGAGGGATTTTTTCTCCGCGGCCTCTTGTGCGGAGCAGATGTAAAAAATCGTAATCCTAATCATAATTGTTTTATTGTTCTTTAAAGTTTTTTCCCGTTAAATTACAATTAAGCTGTTTGTCAACAGGATGTACATGTTCAATTACAATGTCAATATGTATACATAATATTATTACTATTTATTTATTTATTATTACACGCCCTAATGGGCTTTTACACACTACAAAGTTTAACAGTAGAGTATCACAATTATTATAAATTCTACAAAATTAAAACAATAAAGGAAACATAATACAACAAAAAAAGAAAAAAAATATTAAATCTTACAACAAAAGCATATAATAAAATAAGATACATTAGTAAAAATGATAAGAAGTCTCACATAAATAGATATTAAAAATAAAAATAAAAAAATATATTGCGGAAATTATAGATGTCTATTTGTGTCTCGATATATAAAAGAATTGAAATAAACAATATTTTTACTGATTATTTTTAAGATGAAATATATATCCCAGATCAGAGTATTTATTTCCGAGACTGCGAAGTCTTGGAATTGGGGAATTTTGATAAGACAGTGTCCGGGTGTTGTAAAAATAAAAGGGTGGTAAATTTTGGCAATTAATTATAAATATTATATTATTTCTACTTGTAAGATATTCAGATTATTATTATGGCAGACACAATCTATAATAACACTAAATCTTCATGTTAATAAAATAACAAATATTGATTGATAAGTTAGTTTTACAAAAAATGTCCCCAAGGGGTTATTCTATACCGTATAGTTGTTTCTGCGAGTTCGTAATCGTAATCGAAATAGTAATATAAATCTTAATCGATATCTTTATCTTAACCATAATCGTTAGTCGTTTGTGAACATGATCTTATAGCAATCGTAGTTGTACTCGTTGTATAAATAAATAAATCTCATTGTCCTAACTTAATACTGAAAAAATGAAATAATGATACAATATTTATTAATTACCCATAAAATACTGATATTAGGGATTCTTATTGCGTGGGTTAATATTGTTTATTTCCCGGGGGTATTATTTTGTTGGCGTTTATAAATAGGAAGCCAGGTTATTTTCATTAATCTATTACTTTTCTGCCGTGGTTAGTAAATACACTGTAATTAAAATGTATATTCACAGAAATAATTCTTCTGACGCTAGGATTATTGCAAATACAAGTTTTAACCAAAGAAAGGACGTTCACTGATAAGGATCCCTATGAGAAGAATATTTTTCACAAAATTTAATTTTTAAAATCATTGTAAGTAATTACCCATCTGTACTCTATTTCCCTTTAATCGGAACTTTATAACAGATTTTATGAATTAAAAAAAAAAACATTTTTTTAATATCCCAAATAAAAAAAACATTAACTTGTGTCCATTTAAAGAGTTATATAAGCGCACATGCACACATAACATAAATTAATCTCAATTTTTGCCATTTTTTAGATGAAGCTTGCATTTTTACAGTCGTAAAGTTAGTGTGTTGTTTAGTTAAAATTTTAATGTTTTATTTTATATAAAAGTTATTTTTCTGGTACATATATTTTTTTTTCATTCTCATCTTTAATGTGTCCCTTTGTAGAAGAATGCTTGCAGAAAATAAAGCAGAACACGATTAATATAATTTTCTTTTAAAGTACGTGGGTTTTTTTAACAAAATAAATAATTTACCAAGCTTCGAAATTGTCAAATTATCAAATTCAATTTATCAAGTTATAATAACTTCATCTATCAATTCGCAGGACGAAATATAAACTTTAAAACAAATCTGTATAATCACTCTCACCTGAGACTAGCAATTAATCATTTAGATTTAATTTAATTTGAACCATTTAATAATAATTATCATTAATGACCCATCCACGAAATTTTGATAAATAACTATTATTTTGTACTAAACGAAACAAGCCAATAACCTGATATGCTTTAACTTTACGAATCAGGCATTGGCAAAGTTAGGAATAAATTGAAATTTCCTGGGAAGTGTGAAAACAGTAATATCAGAACAAACTCATTATTTCTCGAAATTGGAAATTAATTAGAACAATCAAAAAGAGAGCTGGTAATCTCCTTTTTCAATAGTTTTATTTAGTTCAAATGAGGTTTGTTTTTGTATTTATACAGAATTGAATGAAAATAGATTGCATATTATTTTTATGCAATATTTTTTAACCTGAAACACCTAGAAATTAGAAGCAAAAATATAGAAATTAAAAAAAATCTAAGAAATAAAAAAAAGATGCCGCTGACGGGAATTTAACCGGCAGCCTTCTGTTTGCCGTCAGGTGCTCTAATATCAATGCCTTTCTTACAAAAATAAAGGTGGTTGTTTTCTAATGAAAAAAATCTAATAAGCCATAATTGTTGAATTGTTGATTGGCGGGTTTTGAATAAGCCGACGTAGTGCAATTGGTAGAGTACCTGACCGGCAATTAATTAAAATAGGTGTTTCGGGCTAATAATTATCGCTTACCAATAATATGTTATACTTTGTGCTATGCTTAAAAAATATTGTCTGTTAAACATTAGTTTATCAATAATAATAATAAAATTCGATGTGCTTGATAATATCTATGTCAGAACAGTTCTGTATTTATAAAAACATCTGTTAATTGTTTACAGGTTAATTATTTTTGATAGGTACACCTACTACTGCCATTACGCCAAGGTCTTTACGGTATTTTATTACGTCATTTTCTTTGTGAGAAAACTATATTTAAAAGTTGTTTTTTATTTGTATATGTAGAATCACCTCCCGAAGTTGCACTTTATAACACTTTATCCCCGGACATCTTGTATAAAATTAAGTTTTTTTCAATTCTTAATAAGATTTAATTTAAAAGTTATAATAATTGTATCAATGACATTTATTTTGTCTCCCATTAAGCGCTTACTATAGATAGATTACAAATAAATCTAAATATTATAAGTACATAATAATTAGTAATTATAAAAACACAACAACCATGTGACATATATAAGCAAGTAATTACGTATATGCATAAAATAGTAATTTATGTGTAGTACAAACGGTTCCATGATAACTCAACACAGTGACAATTCAACACACTTTTAAACAGTGATATAAAGTCATTAGAAACGATGAAAAATAAATAAAATTTAAACCTAACCTAACCTAACCTACTTATCCCAGTTAATAAAGTTTTTGTTTCATCACTTTCCATGACTTTAAATAACTTTTTAAAGATGTGATGAATTATCCGGTCACAGTACAAACCTATTACACAAAAAATATGCCTACTCGTAAGACATATAGTACTATAAATAGTATAAAATAAAGTCGCTATCAGTGTCTGTCTGTTTGTGCGCTTAGTTTATCTAAACTACCCAACGGAATTTGATAGGGTTTTCAGTATCATTTGAGAATTTTTCCCGAAAGGTTAATAATATACAGGGTTTTTCAATAAGAGGTGTTATTTTGATATTCAATCTTAAAAGTTTGGTTTCGTTGGTTTCGTTGCTTGTGTGGCACGTAGCGCCGTCTTGCTGAAAGTAAACGTTGTCTAGATCAATCCCATCCAATTCCGGCCATAAAAAATCATTAATCATCTCTCGATAGCGCAATCCATTCACCGTAACTGTTGCTCCAGCCTCATTTTAAGGTTCCAATGACTCCGCCGGACCATAAACTGCACCAAACAGTCACACATTGAGGATAGAGAGGCTTTTCAACAATAATTCTTGGGTTTTCCGAGCCCCGAATGCGTCAATTTTGCTTGTTGACGAAGCCACCGAGGTGGAAATGGGCTTCATCACTCAAGATGATTTGCATTTGATTCACTCAAGTGAATTTTAATAATTTCAATGCGTTTCTGAAGCGTGTATCGTTCCATTTTTATCAATGACGTAGTTTCTACTTGTTAAATGTCAAAAAAATGACAGCTTCAAAAGTAACATCTACCGAAATAGCGGTCTATTCAAAATAATACCTCTTATTGGAAAACCCTGTAAATAATCCATGTATATGGATAATATAATATACAATATATAATATAACATAAAAAGTAAAAAAATAACAATAAAAAAAATTTTAAAAAAAAATTATACTACATGATATATGTTCATAATTAAAATCATATGTAACTTTGATGTAATATTAATTTTCTTATAATTAAATTATACATAATATGTAAATGAAATCCTCAGCACGGAAGATCCCAGTGAGGATATCATTATATCTATTTGTTGCAAAAAAAGATATTAAAACACTTATTATTATTACTATATACTATATATTATTTATAGAACGTAGAGAAAAGTCGAAGTTTTGTAATCAAAAAAAATTACGGACGCTGACGCTAACGCTGGCTAAGCCTTATAAGATACCTCAAAATAATGTTCTACGGAATTATATATCTTTAAAATGTCTACAAAAAAGTCACGGCTGACATACGTTTATTTCCGAAGGATAACTCCGAGCAACGCCGGGTACACGACAGCTAATGTAAAAAAACACCCTTCAAAACAAAATGTATAGAATTTGCTATATATACAGTTAATACACAAGAAATACAAAAAAATTTAATAATTTGTGTTTGCGTAGCAAAAAATTGTATTTAACCCATAGACATATGAATATTAGTAGACCTGCCCTAAGTGATTAAAAGCGTATTATCCCCACTCCCCATACCGGTTCCATTGGAGCCGGCTGGGCTCGCGTATGGCCTCAAGTGAAATTTGAAAACGTGACGTCATCATTCTTGTGCGAACTATGGTCGAGGCATCATCGGTTCATTTTACGAAATAACACGGCAAAATGTTGACTTGTACTATGAAAACTTGTAAAAATAGATGTGAAAAAGAGAATAAACCCAATTGTCGTATTACATTCCATATATAAGCATTATTTTACTTTATTTTAAGCATATTCACATCGTATAATATGAATCAGTTGTTACTATCACATCGAGAAACGTCTGGACGCGAAAAACAAAGCTGGTTGGTTGCTGGGAAGTAAAATATGAACATTTATAAAAGTGTCTTAACTAAATACTTAAACGAAATATTCGACTCTGAAAATAGAACCGAATTTTTTTGCCGAATTTGGACTTCGCAAATTTGTTCATAACGTGGCGAGTAATTTGCGCTCCCATGTAAAAATGTCTATTCATTCAAAAGCAGATTTTACTTTTAAGAAGTAAATGGTGATATTATAATGCGAGATGCCTATTTACTGTCAGATTGATTTATTGACGAATCACAGTCAGTCTTACGCCCTTCGTTCTTCAACAGTTGATTTTACCCCTCGCCATTATCTTCTCGTCTATTAATTCCTATGTCTGTGATTTAACCCTTCAGACCTTGATAAAAACAGACAGTGGTTCAACATATTTGATGCTTGTTAAAATTGGTACAGTTGTTTGAAATTTGTTTTTTTTTCTTTCTATACTTAAGAAGTTATTTATACTTTTATTTTAAAAAAAACATTGTGTCTCAGAGGGCTAAATTTTATCTCTTATACTATAAGAGACAAAAATTTTCTTTAACAAATATATTTTTTCAGGAAAAAAAATAATTGATTTGATTATTATCGAGTTTGATTAAAATTAGTTAACATAAGAAGCAACTAAATGCCAGTCTAAAATATAAAATGAAATGTAAGAATTAAGGTATAAAGAATAAAACTGAAATATTAGAAAACGATATATAATACTATAAGCGACAATTTTTTCTAAAATTTATTTTAATTTTCATGAATTAATGGACTTAATTTTAATAATTAATAAATATTATTTAATTTAATAGAAATTTGTAATGGACTTAAAAAATTCAAAATTCAAAAAAAATATTTATTGCCTTAAAATACAGAGTACAAAGGGTATAGCTTATAGGTTACATCCTATTTCTTCAAAGGACAGATTTATTACAGAAAGTTGTATTTTTCTTAACTTATTTAGATTATTTGTCTATTTACGTAAAACACTAATATTTCTCGGCTACAGCTAGATCATGTGCGTAAAAACATTTAAAAAGTTCAGAATTTATACTTAAACATGCGAAATTTCTACTTCACGACTTCAGCAAAGATGTTGAACTATTTAAAATTTTATTTTGTTAACTTTTCAACCATCCTAGAATATAAATTTCCAAGTAAAAGCGACATAAGAACTAACACTTAGCGGGTAAAGAATTCGCAAACCACCCCTCGTCCTAATGTCTGTGATGAAAAATGCATTTGCAGGGTGAAAAATTTATGACATTTTTGTGTCGACGCAAGCAATATGGTGCAGTCTTGGTTCAACATTATTCATGTATAATATAATCCTTCTCCGAAATCTTTCATAAAACCGTGACAGGCCTTCAAAGATTTTGAGTGAAATGTTGAAAGTTTTTAAAAGGTATTATGGTTTCACGAGAATTTGTGGTATTTTTATTAAACTGGATATTGTAAAGGCTTTGCTTTTGCGATGTTCATGGTTATATGGTGTTCTTCAACACTTGACCATGGAAGAACTTGATTGATGAGTTGTTCTCATCTGCCAGCAAATTTACGTTTTGTGGGTAATGTTCGTAATATTCCGATCATAAAATTAATATTTGGGAAGCAATTATTGCTGGCACAACGTTTTACTTTTTTTGCCCTGGAACTAAGACCAATTTTATATTCTAAATATTAAAATTAAATGTATATGTGTGAACATTTTGTAAATGTATATGCAGTAAGCGTAGTATATATAATTTCATAGAGACGTTTAAATAATTTCAAAGGGTGTGCCAGGAGAATATGATATACTCGTATTATGACAATATGACGTGAAATTTAATGGAAGAGGAAGTTATTGTCAAAAATATTGCAACTGAGTCGATTCACGTAAAAATTCGGAATAATAGAAGAGTATATTTGACATGATGCCTAAATTGGAATTAAACGAGGAGTATTTGAAACTCTGAAACGGTTTAAACTCGGCCATACAGACACAATTGCAGAAGATTATGTTTGACACGATGCATAATTCGGAATTGAACCGGGATTGTTTGAAACAATGAAACAGTTATTGATTGTTTTTGAAGTTCTGGGAAGACCCAATACGTATCTCGCACACCTAATTACGGATGGAATTGAAATCCACAAAAACACCGGTTATATTACGTTTAAACCACGGGGTTAATAGTTCTTGGTATTTGGTATTTGAAGACTACACCAAAACCAACTGCCAAAAACCACATTAATTGAACTGATTTGAAATACTAAAATACCACCCTTGAGATGATTAACGCGCGCAAAACTGTATCACCTTTACTTATGTAAACATACACTTCACCACAAACATGTTATGCCTTGATGATGGAAACTGTCGGCTGTACGTTACCTAAAGAAGGAAGAATTGCGACATGGCATAATAACCCAAAATAAATCAAAAGTGATCTTACTAGCAGTCACCGATAATACAGGGTGCGGCAGAGAGGACGGACGTTTTTGAGATGGGTAGTACTCTCCCCCTCCGTCTACGAGAGAGGTGCGGGGGGGGGGGGGGTGCCACTTGACTCGTTAGTTTCTAGCATTGTTTACCAGTTTTCGTCATGGAGCCGTGGACGGTGGAGCACCGCGTTTTCGCCTATGATTGTTTCGTCCGAAATAATGAGTCAGTCACCGTCGTACAGCGTGAGTTTCGTCGCCACTTCAACATTCATCGGAATAGAGCTGTTCCCTCTCGAAACACCATCCTTCGTTAGGTTGAATCACTTCGCAGGCATGGTGAACTGATCAACAGAGAACCAAGAGGAGCTCCGCGAACAGTTCGAACTCCTGAAAATGTTGAACGCGTTCGACAAGCCTCTCTTCGCAGTCCGACTCGATCTGCCCGGAAACATGCTGCTGCACTTCGCCTCAGTGATCGTTCGGTAAGGCGAATTTTGCATATGGATCTCCGCTTTCACCCATATGATATAGAGCGATGTTGGAGAGAGTCTACGCGAACTTCCAAGAACGCCTCCAGCACTGCATTAACAATTTCGGCCACCACATGCCTGATGTGATTTTCCACACTTGACTGTCTCAAATGCTATTTCCTCGCAAACCTAATTCCATCAATAAATTTGTTTTTGAGTAAAAATTAACTATTTTATGATTTTTTTTAAAACCGTCCGTCCTCTCTGCCGCACCCTGTATAAGCCAGCTACAAATTCCGTGATCCATCCGACTAAAATAGCTTTAATATAATTTACAAACACGTATATTGATTTTTCGACTTTTTTCAATTTTTGAAATATTCCTCCTAGAACCTTGATCAAGGAGGATTGGTGAAACTTTTAACAAATTTCTTTCAAAATATTATAAGAAACTAAGCGATAATATCGAGACAATATTGTTATTAGCAAATGCCGTGCTAGACTTAATAAATCAGAAATATAACACACTGAGACAATTAAAAATTGCACCAACATAAATTATTTTTTTGACATATCCACCCCCCAGTTGGACTTACCTGAGTAATTTATTACCTCATTAGATATTCAGGAACATGACGTTTTTGGGGGTATATTATATATCTCCAAAATTTGAATAACTAACATGGTACCTGACTTGGATACTAATCCCGATAGACGAAATCAAGAAAGCCGAAACGTATTTTTACTAAATATGTACCACCTAAAAATGACAATAATATGACCTGTGAAAAATTATTGATATTCTGAATTCCCGACAAATCAGTTTCAATTTTGAAATATTATTTTTTGATATACTCTTTATCACGTGTCTGAATGCTCCAAATAAACACACTCAATTTTGTTATTGATTATGACCCTTGTTCTAGAATTCATTGAATCGGAGTTACAGAGAGATAAGTATTTTTAAATAGATCTATTTGAATTTTGATTTTGTGTTCGGGAATGAATGAATGCTAATCTTGGAAGCGGAAATTAACTCTTTTAATCGATGCGACAGTACTGACGTTAAATAATTAGGTCCCAATTGCCGAGTGGTTACAGGCGTTGTCCCGGTCACAGAAAGACAGAGATCCTGGGTTCGATTCACAATTGAGACCATTACCTTTTTATTTTTCTATGTCATGTTCTGTTTCATGTACATTCGTGTATCTTCAATGATATATTACATTAATTATACATTACATTAATATATTACATTGTGATATATTACATTGATATATTCCATTGATGATACATTACATTGATATATTACATTGATGATATATTACATTGATATATTACATTGATGATATATTATACTGATGATTTATTACACTGATGATATATTACATTGATTTAGTGCATTTCTGGTTTATTACATTAAAATATTCCATTGATGATACATTACATTGATATATTACATTGATGATATATAACATTGATATAGTGCATTTCTGATATATTACATTAAAATATTCCATTGATGATACATTACATTGATATATTCCATTGATGATACATTACATTAATATATTACATTGATGATATATTACATTGATATATTACATTGATGATATATTACATTGATATAGTGCTTTCTGATAAATTACATTCATTAAAATATTCCATTGATGATATATCACATTGATATATTACGTTGATGATATATTATATTGATGATATTTATTTATTTATTACAGTAGTGGGCTAGTGGGCTTTTTAAAAAAAAAAATACAAGCATTTTGTATCACATTAAACACTTAAAAATTAATACAATAAAGAAGAATGTAAACATAATGGCAAAACTGAATCCTCACGCATAAAATTGAACTTAAAAGATTCAACAAAACAAAATAGTAGAAGCGGAGAAGTTATATGGGTACATAGGTCTTTTTGTGTCCAGAAGAATAAAAGTGATAGAATAAACAACATTTATACTGATTAGTTTTCAAATGAAATATATCACCCAGATCTGAATATTTGTTTCCGAGATTGTTATAATATTTACATTGTTATATTATTTTATTATTTGTTTTTTTTTTTTATATTACATTGATGATATATTACATTTATATATTACTTGGATATATTACATTCAAAAGCTATTAAAATAAGTTATTCCAGTAAAATTGAATAATGCTATTATTAGGCAGATAGCTACATTCGTTTCAAGTTCCCTGATGAAGCGAACACGTCATGCTAATAAAATGGAGGCTGGTTAGCTTGGTATATATAACGTAAAGAAACATATTTTTTTTACTGAAAAAATCAGGCGTATAAATACCTAACATACAAATAAATTATTAATGGATTGCTGTGTAATACTTTAATTGAATTTATGTTTACTAAATTATCATGAATCATAATCACCACCGAATTTTTTCGGTAATAGCGTATAACAGGCTGAATAATGATTTATTTACAGAAATGAGTACCTAGATAGATGTATTGTGTCAATCTTAAAATAGAAGCACCGTTCTCTGAAAAATTGTTTTCTGGAACAAATGCCATTAATTTATCTGAAAAATAACTGACAAAATTTTTTGTGCCTTTTTCATGATGTTGCTACCACAAATAGATAACAAAGAAACAGTTTCCATCAGTGGAAAATCCAATAAGTGGATGCGCCTTGTTTCCTTGGAACTCTGATGTTCCACAATTCAACGAGATTTATGGTAGACGTTCCGCGAAAAATTGTTTTCCGGATGGATTTCTTTCAATTTTTTTACCCCATCTCCAGGCGCTTGTCAAGAGGATATGATAGAACCCCAGAGTACCAATAATTATTTCAAATCCAATAAAATGCTCCTGTAATAGGTTTTAGTTATAGGATTTAGTTGTAATCATTTTCTCATGGATTTATGAGCTGGTCTAGAAACAAACAAAATTAAAAAAACACTACTCCTATAATAATTGTTTATGACATGTTCGTAAATTTATGATTTGTGTGTAAGTGTTGATGACATTTTGTGGCTAGCCATAATGAGATTGTCTCTGACAGCGAAATTTCATGTTCACAAATTTATTTAGATCAAAGTTCTAGCTCTAGTATAAATTATTATTGTAACATTTAAATATTGAAGACAATATTAGTGATTTCTAAACGAAAATCTGAAACAGAAAAATCAGAAAAGGAAACGGTCACATCTGGGACTCGAACCCAGGTCCCTTGTCTTTCCGGGACAGTGCTCTACCAACTGAGCTAATGGGACCCTATTCCCCTCGGTCACTTTTAACTGTATCATACTTCGAATAAGAACTACTAACATTGTCTTCATTTTTTCACCGCACATTTTCGTTTAGAAATCACTAAAATTGTCTTCAATATTTAAATACTACAATTTGAGGTTTTACTCAATAAAGTTATTCCGAAAAATAAATATTATTGTAACAATTATACTACGGTTTTAGGCTACCATTCTGTTATAAATAGATTACACGCCACTGCTAACTCGTATGAGAAGTTAGGTGATTTTTTTAATATGCCTTTATCGAAATGTAAATTTGTACTAATTAAACATTTAAGCAGGACATACATTGATGAGATCACTGTATAACATGTTATTTGATTATTTTTTATTACTTTACTAATGTTTATTCTTTTTTCTTGTTAACTTATATAACCTTGTATTTTATCCTTATTTCTATATAGTAAAATAATTTTAAATAATTTAAATGGCATATGTGCCATTAATTCGAACTAAATTAATATATTGATTGTAATATTAGAGCAAAAGACAAAAAAATATTTTTGATTTAAACATATATATTTTTTTTATAGTATTACAACACAAGTTTCAGGTATTTTTAATCAAAGAAAATTTAAATTTTTAGTTGTAAAATTAATTTGTAAATTAAGGATAAACCATTTCGTTCACGCATTTTTTAACATTAATTAAAAGACAACAAAAAAACCATCCCGTGAAAAACTATAAAAATACAATAAAATCTATTTTAAAATGTCTTTTTGGTTTGACTTAGCAATGACCCTTCCTACCCAGGAACTGGAGTCAACAACTCTACCGATCTTGCTAAATGCCAATCGGGTAGGACCGACATTTATTTCATATATTTACAGCTATAATGTCATCCAACTAGCGTAATGCGTCCGCGTGTATCCGTGATTACCACCAAAAGTTTATAGAATACATTATCACCAACAACGAGTCTGTTTGCTGAGTTTCAGCTCGATCTGATGTTGGAAAATGAGTTAGTTTCCACTTCCAAGATTTGCATTCATTCGTACCGAAAAATAGGTGAAATTAAAATGTATGTATTTAAAAAGCAATAAATAAATGATTTAGGTAAATACCGTTTGAGTCTAAAATTCGTTTGTATTAATCTTACATACAGAACACAGAAAGTACTGAAATACTTTCTAGAATTTTGGTCGCTTTTTCATTTGAATTCGATTACGGGTCTAGTAATAACAAATTAATTTTCTTTAGGGCCGCTTTATTTTTCAGTGGGATGTTTTTACAGATTCTACCCAAATTCAGATATGTAAGGCTTTTGAGGTCCATTAGGGATGCGAAACATTCCCCGAGATCTTTATCTTCGCCTCACATTTTTCAGTTTGAGTATTCTACCCCCTGGAACACTCCGAAAACAAGCAATGTACTGCGGAGAATTCCTTTTTTATGGTATATAGTGGAAAAATAAACGATGTTTTTACTAGATATGATATGAGTTTTTCGAGGCCAAAAGTGTTATTTTGATTTATTTTGTTGGCATTATGCAGTGTTGTACTTCCTCTTTCTTTACCAACGTTTTGGATAGCTTTACAGTGTCCATCATCATGGGGTAGATGTGTAATTATGAAGTGTGTGAAAGAAAGAGGTAGCGCAATACGGTTACCTAACCACCAACCCCAAAAATAAATCACTGTCAGTTGTTTTCACAAGTTCATATATGTGTATAAAATATACTATCACGTTGGTCCCAGGTTACAAATAATCTGATATTTAAAATATACAGAAAATGTTTTTTGTGCGGTGATGGAAGACTTACAAAAATAATCCCGCGAACCTTTGTGGTAGCTCTGGACCGCTTGACTAACAAAGCAATCTTTGTTTAACTCTAATATCACAAATCTTGCATCCTGTTTTTATGATTTTTGTTGTGAACTGGATTGAAATTTCGCTAATTATTTGTGCAATTAGAGCTCAATAAACGTCGCAGTATACATTTTGCTGTCAACTGGATTGACATGTCGCTAATTATTTATGCAATTAGAGCTTAACAAATCTCGCAGTACGCATTTTGCTGTGAACTGGATTGACATGTCACTAATTATTTAAATATATCTATAAATACGAGAATGTATACTAAACACGAGTACATTTCTTAGGTATCTCTCCTCAATGTGTTATGTTTTGGATAAAATAATTGTAATACCACGGTGTCCGGTGAATCCACATCACTTTTGGAGTCTTCGTTGCGGTATATAATTTTTTTGATTTGTGCTTTCGTTTGCAAGTAAATCGAGTCCAAAGTTAAAATTTTTACAATTGTTTTATTATTTTTTTTTAAACTCTTTAATTGCCGAAATAAATGAAAAAAAATGTTTAATCGAAAAATCGGGTAGATATTGGCCAACAATAATAGGTATGTGTATAATATTATTGCTTACTTGCCGATAGGTGCAATATGAACAAGAGAAGTGCGGGTTTTGCTCGCTGTGTCTGTTTGAAACCCGATTATAAGACTTTTATGAAAGGAAAGGGACAAAAGGAAATGACAATTTAATTATGATATTACGATGTAGAATAATCTTTTTCTTTCAATATTTAACAGTGTTACTGTATGCGGTCACAGGAAAAGCCGGTAGTAATGGACGTATATTCATTTTTATAACCTACGTTTTTCTATGCGTAAACTACTTTTTTTATCGTTTTCAGAATATTTATCAATGCACAATATTTGTCACTACATATATATTTTAAATTATGACAATATAATTACTGACATAAAGCCATTAGCCTATCTTTTAACTAAAATCCACAAAATGTGCACACTGTACAGTGTACCTACATTTATAGCATCGTATGGGAAAGGTTAAGTATCACGGTCAAGGTTAAGTATCACGTTACAGAGTGAAACAAATTACACATTTTGTAAAATACCTTTCTATGAATTTCCAAATATTTCATTATTTATTCAATATGACTTTCATAATAACGATATTCTAGCAAAATATTTTCAATAACTACGTGTAATTAACATCGCTTTTAGTTTAAGTTAGAATCACTAATCAACCTAACCATTTCACGAAATAAAGCAGGATATTAAAATATACAAAACCAATTACTTTAGCCTTATATAATATAATATAATAGCCTTATTTAGGTATCGCTTTGATATTTGTTCAAAATTATTGAAAATTAAACTAGCGAAATGGTGTTGGAAGTGAATTTTGAGTTAAATCATACGAGATTCATGATTGGCTTGGCGCCGCTTATAAAATAACTAATTAGTTCAAAGGCGTGAGTTTTTATTTTTTGGCTTAAATTAGTGTGTCAGAAGGCTTTAATTTGTTATTATTAGTTATAGTATCTTTGTGTTTTACTTCTGATACTTCTTCTTTATATAATTACTGAATGATCTAATTCGAAAATTACGAAATTTTTTTCACAATATTGGAAAAAAATATTGAGGCTGTCTTTATTAATTTAAGATAGCAGATGTGATAAAATAAATTTAATGTCAAAATAACTATAAATATCTTATAAAAGTCATAAATTGATCCCCTTCTTTTAACTATTTTCAATGTAACAGATTACTATAAGCAATAATCATTAGCCTGAAACAAATATAAAATGAAAGATTCTTCTGAGATATAATAAATTCCGCCGATGGGAAATTTATTTATTATTTCTCGTAAGATTTTTTCAATTTTTTATTTGTGTCTCAGGCTAATAGTTATTGTTTAATAATTTGGTATCCTCTGTGCTTTGGATAACAGTATCTGTTCATGATTTACAATACTGTACCTTTAAAATTTAGAGTACAACTTGCTTGAAGATGTTTTTTAGATTTTTTTATGTGTATTTTCTATTATTATTTCGTTAGCATTTTTTATATTACCCTCGCGTAGGCAGTGGCTTTGTGGATTCCATTAAATTACCTTTTTTTAAATTTTATCTGTAAATAATTTTCATTCAAAAATGTTTATACGTAAAAAAAAAATCAATGGGAAAAAAATAAGATTGAAAAAAATAAAACTAGAGTGTAGTTTCAGGATTTACACTGTTTATTGTCGCACTATTGAATAAATTACTTACTTATTACTATAGAAGGTTACATGTAAAAAACGCAATAATAAAGCAGACATACCCTTTTTTACGTTGGCTTTATCATACTTTCTTTTTCATAAACGTATGTCTCTTTAAAAATATATTATAATGTAACAAATACACATGTGATTATTTATTTAATTTCCTTAAAACTTGTCGTCGAGAGAACATTTTTTGTGCGGAACAACATTATATCGTTTGTTCAAATTGATGTTATTGAACCAACTCTGTTTCAAAATAATAATATTATGATCTGTATAATACATTCTCGAAACCCCCGTTCATTCCCAGAAATGCTTCAATTTGTGTATCCAATCTTTAACCTTTGCAATTTTCTGAATTCTATCGCACGAATTACTAAAAAAAAAGTTTGATAAATAAAGTTGATCAACTTTACATTGTACCTACGTATGACTGAGCAGGTTTCGTAAGAAATATAGTAAAATTAAAAAAAAAATAATATCTAGGCAACGATTGTACTTACATCTTAAACGTTTATTTTTTTTTTAGCCATTAATGTGGAGCAATCTTAACAAATAAACAGTTGTTAACGACAAGGAGATTGCTGTAGAAAAGAAATTCACTAATTATACACGACTTCTCGAGTTTATTAAATATTAAACAAGCTAGTAATTCCTTATCGATAGGAAAGTTTGTGTAAACGGTAGAAGTTGCAGTTTATGCCGGTCTCGAGAGCTTATTCCGAACGCGCAATATAAATCTAAACTAAACCTTCCGCGAGAAATCAGCATATGAGGAAAGCATAACAGCAAAAAACCAATCTTCTCGGTTGTTGGTGGGTACATTTTGATTTTTCTTCTTGAGTAGTAGACTCATTGCATGGCTTCAATTGCCATGAGAGTGCCAATTATATACTCTGATTTCGGATGCTTATGATTTACTCTGTGTAACACATCAGAGTTCTTCCGCTTTGCCTGCCTTTCACATGTTGCCTCCCTTTTCTTTTACAAGGGTGTGCACTCTGTGGTGGTTTTCTCTATGGTTCGTTTGTGCTAAAATAAAAGAGGTAGGAAAATAAGTAATCCTGTATTCTAATTTTACCACACTTCAAACAGCGACCATTCAAATTCCGTGTTAAAAAATCCACCCGTGCGAATTATTCTGTCCAAGAGTCGGAAAATGAATTCCATCTTTTTGCATTAAGGATATTAGTGACTAGGGGACTGTTATAAGAAACAATTCATACAAAACACTAGTGGTGCCAGAGCGGTAAACTTACATACCTTGGATTTTATCAGATGACCGTGTGCGCCGCGATTGAGATTATAAAAACAAAAAATTAAAACCATATTTGTTCGGAATATTATTTTTGCAATTATCACTTTTTTCTGTGATTATATTGTTTTATGTAATCGTTAAAATAATTTGATTACTAAAGATGTTCTCTTTTCTTATAAGTTGTGATTTTCGTATAAGTTCGCATTTAAAACAATTTTTGTTACCTACGACATTATATTCTTTAGCTACAGACGTTGAATCGCAGAATCGTATTTAGTTGCTGGTGCGTTGACGTGATGATATTCCTTTGAATCTAGGGAAAAAAAATTATAACTTCGAAAATACCAACATAGAATTTTATCTGAAGTATTTTTTGAAATATTTTTCCTCCAATTCAATTCCCATTTAGATAAATCACTAACCGCCATTGGTCATATATAATATGAACGAACGAAGTATAAAAAGTGTTTCCACTATAAAGGATCTTCGTATCGTGTTTCATAGTAGGCTGACATTTCATGCCGATATTGAAATGAGTTGTACTTTGATGAGAATGCAGAGTTTCGTTCTGCGTACTATGAGAAGATTATAAGACATCGGATTCTTATAAGACTTATCATAACAATTCATTAGTTAGAAGTAGGTTTGAGGTAAGTTGGTGGTTTGGAGCCCACATCAGGTGAAGTATTTACTGGAAAAAGAAAATAAGAAATTTCTGAGATTTCTCTCTGAGGGAGTATGGCTACTAATTGTGGCTATATTTTACTAACTTTTTATTATGTATGTTCATTTTACAGTTCAAAAGAGGTGTGCATAACGCTCCATATTTATTAAGACTGATTTGAGAAAGGTTTGAAACTCGACTATGTTCCGAATGGTTATCTGCGTCACTGACAGTATAAACTGCTTTATCTCCCGGTCTGCAGGACTAACTTTGCCAATAGCGACGTTGGTGGGGGTAATATCTTATTGTTAAATAGAATCGCATTTGATATTGGCATATAAACCTTTAGATCAATGAAGCTAGGTTAATCCACAAGCTTCTTTGCTTCTCATATTAAACCTGTTTTTTTGGATTTTTTCACTGATTGTGAGTCACTTGTTTTTTTTGCTTTCACTACATATTGCAGTTCCACGGGTCCCATTGATTGTACAATAGATTTGTGAATGTAACGATTTTTTTGTAAATACAAGTAAGTCTGAAAATTTATAAAAATAAACAGTCATTATGTGAATAAATCAATTTTAAAGAAATACAAGAGATCTAAAAATAAACAAAAATTCATGAATATTATGACCTTTATGAAGTACAAAAAATGTTGAATTTAGTATTTTTCTTCCTCCACTCTTCACGGTCCTGAGCTGCATGGAGAACCACGGGTACACTTATTCAGACACCTTTGACGCTAGATCAGTTCAACGCATGACTGATCTATCTCTGTTTCTCGTGTATTCTACTGATCAAAGACCTTTAAAGGCCATTAAGAAGTCACAGCTCACTTATTAATGTTTCCTTTGTCTTTTATTTGTCAAATTTATGGGCGACTACCGACTACTACAGTTAACCCGTGCACAGGATTAACGCACTCGGTATTACATTACTTTTTTTTCATTAATATTTGGTAATGTTGTGCAGAAGGTCTTTTTGAGGAGAGGATGGACTGAACATAGGTCTTGAAGAGATCGATTATGTAGGTGGGAGGAAACAAAGAAGCCATCAAATCGTTCCACAGTCGACCTATGGAACTACGCACCGGTGCCAAAGGGATCAATTCGGTTAGTTCATAGAGGTGGCTGACAAATTCAAGAATGAAGCGTGATTTAGAGCAGATTTATTGACAGCAGACCGATTGACAGCAGATGTGTACTATTTTGCTGCTAGATAATTGCAAATTAATAAATCCTATTTTTGTGGGAAAATCTATAAAAGTGCGAGTAAAATTCTTAATTCTTGCTTTCAGAATAAGCCAGGAGAAAGTGTTCCGAGTTTCGAGTAGAACACGTAAAGCCTAATTGAAAATACTTGGCCTACTGAGATTCGAATCGAGGCCATTCCCTTCGTGACTTTCGTGACTCTAGGCTGGAGTATCCAGCTACGAAGTCCTAACATTTAACCCCGAGGTGACTGGGAAACAAATTCACAATCATTGTCGCACACTTTATCACGTCCGCAATAAGTTTTTTTCTAATTATTTGATAGCATCTCGGGTTGATAGGATAATAAAGATGAAATACCTCTCAACTTGACGTGCTAGATGGCGGTGCAAAGATAACCTAGCGGGAATTCTAGTAAAAGGCTTGAAAAGTAACGATAATTCTTTTCAGACAAATAAATCTCACAATAGGTAATGGAGTCAAAAATGATTTGAAAAAATTTAGCTCGTCTAATTTTTATTTTTTTGGTCGATTAAGTTACCGCAGACCCATAAAAAATCGTGGGAAATTAAAAATATTAATTGTTTCATTCTTATTTATTTTTTGTTTCTTTACGTACGGAATCTTTCTTTATTTTAATTGTTAACCTAACTAGGAATAGCCTTTGTCGAGGTAAATAATTTTACAAAATAATAAAAATAACACAAAGTAATATGTTTATTGAAAGAACAATATTGTTGCATGAACAATGGGTATCTACTATTCTAAGTTGAAGTAACCTATTTCAATAAAGTAGTAAAAATATAGGGTGACCATGTGAAATAACATATTTTGCAAATAATTTAAAAGAAAAAAGATGACAAAATTTTGAATAAAAAAAAAATCGTTATACTATGCGATTAATTAAAAACAAAGTTAATGATTCTTTGATAGTAAAATTAGGTTCTGTATTGTCATACAATTTTTTTCTTTCTTAAATCAATATCCATTTTTAATGCTGTAAATATTTTTGGTTCGTTTTACTATTCAACTTCAATAATATTATATTGAGGTCATCTTCGTGTTTTATTTCCTTTTTTTTACCTTCATCTTCATTTATTTGAACAGATCCGATTTTAAACCAAATATATATTTATATTTTTTTTCCCTTTATTTTGGCATTCCAAAGTAGTTCCTTGCAATAAGGAGTTGATTCTTGTAGAAATATAATTTTCTCGCGGTTTGAAATTACCTTCTTATTTGCTAATAATTTTTCTCCTGTTTCTAGATTTTTAATTTTTCAGTCCTAGTCTTCTTTCATATTGTCTCAGGAGGTAATATTATTGTTTGAACTTATTTTGAGATTTGCATTTTCTATTAGTTTTATGCCAGTTATTTTGGGATGTCCGTCAGTATTTTCCACAATTCCAGTTATTTTAATACAGTCATCAAGGTTCAACTGTTCTAAGCAAGCAAGTCTAACTTCCAGATATAATATCTTAACCTTAATTCGGCAAATCATTTTTTTAATCTCTCGACTTCTCGTTTAACCTCATTCATGGAGTCTAAGCGAGTAATTATTATATAATCATATTTTTGACAAATAAATTAAAAATTTCTTTTATCAAATTTTCAAGTATTCGAGTTTTTATTTTCTCCAGTTTTACATCTACGTAGGATGCAAATTTTGAAAATACATTCTTTTTGGTTTATGTTTTTAGGTGCAGTATTCATTTTGTTTTTAGACCTTGTTATTGTTTGAAGATTATCTGATAAAGAGCAGGTTTTTTACTCAACCTCACTGTCACCCTGGCAGTAGATTTTTTGTTCAGCAGAAAAAATACAATGAGCAAGCGCGATATGTTTCTCCTGCGAGAAAGCAAGCCGAAGCAAGTTATATGGTTTTTATAGGAAATATGGCGATTGTGTTGACCTATCACAAGAGTTTTACTTGGCTTAGTTATATTTAAATTTCTATTTTATGTTAATCTATATTTTTAGTTATGCTTCAATTGCTATTTTGCGATGTTTTATTTGAATTTAACTAAAATAATTTCACTTTCATTAACACAATTTATACCGCAAGCACTTCGAGGATTCTCGCAACTGTTTCGGATTGTTTTATTTACTAATATGAACATATTATCCGAGTTTTTAACGGATCACTTTAACTGTGTGTTATTTTGATTAGGTAGGTAGTATTTATACCTAGTGCAGACTCGTGAAAAGTCGCTGACTATTATTGTAAAGTACTACCGCATATAGACCGCATGTTTAGTCGCTTCATCAAAATAAAACTTAAACTTGCCATAAATATGAGAAAACAGGAAATTTATGAAAAGTGCATTCATTAATATTAATAACAACAATAATTTGATAACTTGTATGGCCTATCGTTTATATATAGCATTAACTACTACGAAGATACATTCTCATAACATGCAAATACTTACCAACCTTTTTTATAAATTCTACTTCAAATCATTTCTTCTTTGATATGCCATATTCGAATAGCTCCATTCCGAAACTTGTACTATGTCATAATGAAAATGTTCAACCCATGGATTGAAATCCTCCAAGAACCTCAACTGATTCACGAATTCCGCGCCACCTTTAAAAAGCGTCTATTAGGAAACAACCCACCGACTAATATTTCCCCGTGTTCCATTCACCCACGCTACCCCAGTGAGGGGTGTATCCACCCCTTGGCAATAACCTTCCCGTTTAACCTGAGGTTTGCGCTGGCAATCATGCTGCCTGCTGCACCCTGGGTAATACGACAACCTTCATTATATTATGTATTACGAACACACAAACAGGGCTGGATTTTAAATTGACGAAAGTAAATATTTGTACAAGTTTTTTTTATTTCGAATTATCACAAGTACAATAAATATAATAATATTTAGATGATTTTTGATGCCTTTTTTGTGCGAAATCACCTCAAGGGAGCTGTCCAAATATATAATACATTTCTACAAATGTTTTTTTTTTTTTTAAGAAAGACAAACATTCCCGGGTTAAGAATAACCTGACAATATTTGAAAATCTCCTACTACCACCACAGTAAGCTGAAAATGTTGCTTGTGTTGTGATGGAGGACTTAGCCAGCCGAGGAATTGAACACACTACGCCTGGGTGGGACCCAAACGCGATGTCGGCCACCAATCGGTCATATGTACAAATGTTTTATTCTCATTTTTTTTTTGTACAGGTAATGTATGAATGTGAATGAGGCAAGGAGTGTGTGCCAAGACCGAACTGTTTGGCAGTCCGTTCTCTCTGCCTACCCTTGCGGGGAAACGGCATGATGGTTAGGGTTCCATGATAACTCAACACAGTGACAATTCAACACACTTTTAAAAAGTGATATAAAGTCATGAGAAACGATGAACAAATTTTTTTTTAACCTAACCTAACCTAACCTACTAAACCCAGTTAATAAAGTTTTTGTTTCATCACTTTCCATGACTTTATATAACTTTTTAAAGATGTGATGAATTATCATTGTGATGATTTATCCGGTCACCCTTTTATTTAACAGCTTGATAATGGTATTGAACACCGAAACGGCTGTCAGAATAATGAAAACTGAAATATTTAAATTATATTTACTTTAACAAAACAGAATTCACCGAATTAAACACAAAAAATAAAAATTAGTTAAAATGTTCATAATGTATCCTTTTAAAGGTTTCAGGTTTGAAAAACTTCGCGAATATTACCAACTTCGGCAGCATTATATAATTGCTTTATACTATAGCATATTGTAACTAAACGATTTGACATTTAAACATTTGAATAAAATCAATATGTAAATTTAACTACCCTCTCTTCCTAATTAAAAATGATGGCCAACATCTTCTTATTATTTTCAACTGTATTGTCTTTTGTTTTATATTTATGACGGTATATGTATATACGGTACACATACTTATATACTGTGTTTGTATCATGTCCAACGAATTTAATCGTTTTTTCTTATAGTTATGTAATATAGAGTATTGGAATTTTATAAATTTTTAACATGCAAATTTAAAATACATGCACCTCTCTTAATTTTTTCTACTAACAGTTTTTTTGATTCTTAACTGATCTGCCTCGGCAACAATCTTTTGATACATAAATGATCTGATTGTGCTACAATATTTTTGTACATAAATGAACTGCCTCAGTAATAATCTTTTGATACATAAATGAACTGACTTGGCAAAAATCTTTTGATACATAACTGAACTGCCTCAGCAAAAATCTTTTGATACATAACTGATCTGCCTTAGCAACAATATTTTGGTACACAACTGAACTACCCCAGCAATAATATTTTGATATATAACTGAACTGCCTTAACAACAATCTTTTATTATTTATTATTTATTTATTTAACGCCCAGAGGGCTTTTACATGGTTGGTAGTATAATTTTAATTTAACAAATACTTTGAAACGTAAAAAATAAGAATAAAATTACATTTGATAAAAGCTATGCAACAAATCATACAAACACAAGAAACTAAAACAGAAAATTACAGCTATTTGTTGGTTTACATGATGTGTTTAGGAGTATTGTTGAAATAAATGTTTTAAATGATCCACAAAACTTGCCAAGTTGGTATTGAATATGTCAACATCACCCAAGTAATGATTTCCCATGGTGTGAAGTCGTTGTATCGGAGAGTGGGCAATGTAGTGACGCTTATGTGTGCTGCTGTAGAATATTGTATTTTGTCGTGTTGTTACTGTGGGTGTATGTATGTTTATAAGTTGCAGGAGTTCACAACAGTCGAATTTAGAGTTAAGTATTTTGAATAAGAACGTTAAATCGTTTATTTTACGTCTATCTTCTAATGTATGTATTTTTAGAGTATTTAATAAGAAATTGTATTTTAAGTCTTCGGCAGGGATATTTAATCAATCTTTTGATACATAACTGATCTGACTGATCAACAATCTTTAGATACGTAACTAAACTGCCTCAGCAATAATCTTTTGTTTTTATTAAGTGATAAATTTATGATGTCTATTGAATCGGCTTAATTATTACCCTCCATTAGTATAGGTAGTTAGTCTCAAAATTTCTGCTTCTAGTTATAAAGTATTGATAGAAACTTATAACTGAAACGTAAAATTAACGGAAATGGAATACATAAAAATAATAAAAACATGTTTAAATTTCGGCAAAAATGCCCATTTGTAATTACTCGTAAACACCTCATACCACTATGCTAAATTAGGTTTTTCATCTCCGAATTATTACCATTAAGTACGCCGTAATTTG